>NW_011888935.1:474396-480269 GCF_000151845.1 Pteropus vampyrus | reverse complement strand
ATAGTATATTTATTTAACTTGTTTTTTTAACACACTTAGAGCCTTATGGTCACTGCAAATTTTTAAATTTCTAGTTTCGATTTATATAGGTATTTCTTTTCCTGGAGAATTAAGATAGTGTGATCAATAAAAAATGGAGAATTTGAAATGTAAACATAAGTTTAAATAGAGACTAAGGATGAAAAATGTCCTATTAATAAAGTACTTGTTATTAACTGATGGATGACGGATAGGTGAATTTAGATTCCCCTGGATAAGGGTAAAGAGTGATATAACTATTGTACTTTAACATGTAAGAATTTAAGGAACCCAAGAAATAACATCCTTTGCAATTCCATATACTTACGATGAGAAATTTTAGAAGTCGCTCTAAAATTCTTTTAGGAAGCATATTAACTAACCTCTAAACTCGAATCCCAGATTTCCAGGAAAGAGAGTCTCATTGGCCAAGTGTGCATCCGCAGAATCCACTGTAGCCAGTGACATGAGGTCACAGGCTTGCCGTCCACTCAACAGAGGCGACAGTGTGTTGAGCAGTACATGGTCAACAGTTCTCAGACAAGCGGGTAGCACTCAAGACAGCTTGACGACTTAATGAAGGTTTTATTTAATTTGCAAGTGTTTCTTATCCATTGAACCCCAGTAAACTGATTTTTATGCTTAATCCATTCTTTTTAAAAACTTTTTTTTTTTTAGGGAATGGACTATGGCCACTCAGAAATATATTGGCACGCACTCTCCCCAAAATCCCTGAGGCATGCTGACTTTCAAAGACAGTTGTGAGTTCTGGGCATGTGGCCCGCCCCCACCACCTCTGTCGGTCTCCACGTGGGATGAGAAGCAGATGAGCCTCTTTGTTCACGGATGGGAACACTCAGAGCACAAAGCATCACGTAAACCCCCCTCATGACATACATTTCCTTCCTCCTTCCAGGCAGTGGTCCAACGTGTATTTTAGATTCCTTTAGCATCCGTCAGCGGCTTTGCCTCTTAAGCCGACCTATATTTCGCTCTTATACTTTTAATCAGATTGGGTAATGTAGCCACCACTCCAGGCCAAAATTGGATTGATTTCCTTGTGACTACGAATAACGCAGAGGTAGGAAAAGGAAACGGGCAGACAGTGTAGCTCCAGAGAGGCACGCGAGATTCTCTGAGGAATCTCTGAAAAAGAGAGATTCTTAAGAATTGGCTCATGGGATTGTGGAGGCTTGACAGGTCCAAAATCTGATGGAACAGGCTGGCAGGTGAGAGGCCCAGAGAAGAGCTGCAGTTCAAGTCCAAGGCTGACAGAATTCCTTCTTGCTCAGGGAAAGTCAGTCGTTTGTCCTATTCAGGCCTTGAACTGATTGGATGAGATCCACCCACATTTTGGAGGCTAATCTGCTTTACTCAAAGTCCACCAATTTAAATGTTACTCTTATGCAAAAAAATATCTGTACAGAAACATCCAGAATAGCATTTCACCAAATATCTGGGCCCCATAGCCCAGCCATGTTGACATATTTTATTTATCCATGTATCAGGTGATGGAAATTGGTTTCATTTCCACTTTTTGGTTATTATGAAGTTGCTATGAGTTTGTGTGGACATGTGTTTTCATTTATCTAGGTGTGAAATTATTGGGTTCAATGGCAACTCTGTGTTTAACATTTTAAGGAACTTCCAAACTGTTTTCCAAAGCAACTGCACCATTTAAAGTCCCACTAGCCATGTAGGAAGGTTCCAATTTCTTTATAACCAGTTATTATGTCTTTTTAATTATAGCCGTCCTAGTAGGTGTGGTGTCTCATTTCTATCTCTCTGATGACAGATGACATCAAGCCTCTTTTCATATGCTTATTGATTGGTCTTTTGTGTACCTTTTTTGGAGAAATACATATTCAGAGCCTCTGCCTGTTTGTTAATTGGGTTATTTCTCTTTTTATTATTAAATTGTCAGAGTTCTTTATATATTTGAAATATGGGCCCCATATCTAATACACAGTTTGCAAATATTTTCTCCCACTCTGTGGGTTGTCTTTTCATCTTCTTGATGATATCATTTGTAGCACAAAAGTTGTATGAAGTTTGCACCATGAAAGAATCTTTACAAGACTGTCTGTGACAAATCCCCACATGGGAGCATGTGGTCTTTTAAAGTTTACAGTTCTCTCTGGCATTGTAGAAGCTTTACACTCAAAACCTTACGTGTGGGGTGGCGATGATATGGTAGTTACAGAGGAGAGAAATCCCAGGCGAAACGACAGGATTTCCTGGAATTTCCTTTACAGTGTTCCATAGAAAGGGGCAGTGGAGAGATGAGGAAACAGATGACATCAGATTGGCGGCCACTGGGGCCAGGTCAGATGGATGGGGCCGCCAGTTCTCAACCCTCCCCAGTTCATCTCACTCGGTTGAAGCTGGGGGATAGGTACATGGAGGTTTGTTTTCCATAATAAAAATTTTTTTAATTGCCTAATTATCATGTAGCCGGATGTACCAAACTGTATTTAAAAGTGTATGTGAGAATACTTGTTACTCCTAAAGCTTTTGGATTCTGAATTCTTTTGTTCGACAGAAGACCCTTAAAACTTTATCTTCGTCAGCTCCTCTCAGCCAAAGGAAAATTAATAAATTGATTAGTCTGGCAAATTCTCTGTTCAAAGCGATGAGTGGAGAGATGATTTCCTCTTGGAGCAGAGAAGCAGAGGGAAGTGTGGAGGGGTGAGGTAGACTAGGGAGGTCTGGGGCGGAATGTGGACGTTGGGCTAAATTGTTTGCATTTTATAAGTTTGATATTTTAAATTGAAAGATGATATAACAACATTAATGGTTTTTAGAAGGCAAGAAAGTTAGCTGTGATCTACCCCCGCTTCCTGCTGACATCCTCCAGACCTCGTCCGCGTGCAGACGTCACATGTGGAACTGTTCTCAGCATCCTTTGCCTTCTCGACATGATAAAAGTACCATTAGTTTTTAAATAATTTTTCTACAGTGAAATAGTTTAGGTTGTCTTCAGGTATGGTTTTGTTCCTGTTGTTATTTTGGCTACTATACAATGTATAAAAAACGCTTAACACAGTACCTGGCATATAGTGCATGTGATGGTTAATTTTATGTGTCAGCTTGACGGGGCTAAGGGATGCCCAGATGGCTGGTAAAACATGATTTCTGGGTGTGTCTCTGCAGGTGTTTCTGGAAGAGCTTAGCGCTTGAATTAGTAGACTGAGTAAAGAGATCTGCCCTCACCCACGTGGGTGGGCATCATCTAATCCACTGAGCGCTGAACAGACAAACAGGCAAAGGAAGGGGGAAAACCCACTCTCTTTGCTTGAGCTGGGATGTCCATCTTTCTCTGTCTTTGGATGTCAGAGCTCCTGGATCTCAGGTGTTTGGACTCCAGGGCTTAACCAGCAGCCTCCCAATTTGCAGGCCTCCAGCACCAGACTGAATTATACCACCAGCTTTTCTGGTTCTCTAGCTTGCAGATGGCAGAACGTGGCTTTCTCAGGCTCCATAATCATGTGAGTCAGTTCCTATGAAAATATATATATATCTTATAAAATATATATGTATTTTTTATATATATATATACAAAATCTTCTATTGGTTCTGTTTCTCTGGAGAATCCTAATACAGTGCTCTGTCAATATTTTCTATTATAGAAAATATCATAGTAAATATCTTTATGAAAGTAGTTTTTATAAAACAATTTTATTTTATAATAATAATGATCCATGTTCACTATAAACAAAACAATATAGAAAAATACAAAAAAATCAACATTATCAATGCTGACATACATATACATATGTATATATACCTACTTTAGAGATGTATAAATATCTGCAACATAACGTACATGGGATGTTATATATGCTATTATGTAACTGGCTTATCTCATTTAAAAATGTGCCGTGAATCTCTTTTCTCATCAGTATAATTTTACATCATCATTTTTAATGAATTCGTAATGATCCACTGCACACGCAAGTACCCGACCAATTCCTTATTGATAGATATTTAGACTTTCTCTTTTTCTCAGTTTTCAAACTTACACAACTCTCTTTGCTTCTGATTATTGACATGACAAATGCCCAGAGGTAGAGTTCACGCGTCTTTACGCGCCAAGATCATTTTAGAATTGTGAACACAAGAGTCAAATAGCTGGCATAGGGCACCCCGCTGCCGAAAAAGAGCAAACCAAGTTCCGTCCACCTTGGAGACAGCAAGCCAGAAACACACCCCGACATCCATGTCTCACACACACACACACACACACACACACACACACACACACACACACACACACACACACACACACACACGGGGTTCGCAGGAGAAAAGCAGCCTGCCCTCAGGCAGCACACAATCTGCAGAGCAGCATTTGTAACATGCTCCATTATTAACTGGGATGCTCCCAAGCTAGTCTCGAGGATTTCAGAATAGGTACTGAACGGGTAGCTTGGGGCAGTGATAATCGCAACTCTGAAGACCAGTAGAAATTTTTAGACGTGAAAAAGAATTATTAGCGAAGATCGTTTCTATTTCAAACAGTAGTAGACTGGATAAGAGAGAGGAATAGACTCAAAGCTCAGAGCCTGTCTCCACAGAGCTCCGAATGTGGTTTCTCACTCTCTCTTTCACATTCTGAGCCTCTGGGTTGCTGTGAGAAATGTGAAGATATAGGGTTAGAAATCCCAGCTCGACTTTTCAGGCTGGCTCCAATCTGAAATAACCACATACTATATAAAAACCTGAATCCGCACATCCTCGCATTAAGACAGAATTATGAAATGTTACCTAAAGTCATCGACTTTTTATCCTTTTCTCATCCTTTGGTACACTGTCACAATTTTTGATATGCATTATGAGGTTTAGTCTGGGACCTAGTATGGGTTTCTTAAGCTCCCCACAGGATGGATGGCTGCGGGTGCCCTGTGGGGGTCACTGAAACGCAGTGTTGTTTCCTGCGGGGTAACAAGGGCTCAGGAGGCCTCCCAGGTCCCAGGAGAGGTGCCAGCCACCAAGCTCCTCAAGGCCTAATGGAAAGCCACCTTACTCTGTTGAATCCACCGGGAGTCCAAGTCCCGGCAGGAAGCTCTGGCCAGGTGCCATGGGAGGTACAAAGATAGTTATATCGACAACCGCCAGCACTGGTGTGTCACTGACGATGGTCAGGCCCTGTTCTAAGAGCTTTGCATGTGAACTTCTTTAACCCTCACGGCAGCCCTGGGAGAAGTTACTGCTGCCCCATGGTATAGATGAGGAAACTGAGGCAGAGAGAGATTGACTAACCTGCCAAAGATCGCGCTGCTGCTAAGTGGTAGAGTAGAGATTCGAACCCAAGCAGTGACATTCATCCCTGGGCTCAAACGGTTCACAGTCCAGGAGAGGTGAAAACAGGCATCCACGTGATGGGCTCCTGGTCCGGGCGGGAGTGGTGATGACAGGCGCCCACATGATACCCCAGCAAGGCAGAGTATGGTAAATGTAGCATGAGAGGTGCCTCCAGGGGCTTGACATATGTTTGGGGCAGATTAACTTCATCAAGGGAACAAGGGGAGCATTCAGGAAGGTGGTGGCACCTGAGCAGAGTCCTGAAAGGTCCTTGAACTCTGCCCCTGGGAGATCTGGATGTGTCTTCAGCTAGATACGCGCGTCTTGTCACTAAAATGAAATAATGGCGGCCTTATTCCATCGGTGAGAAAGTTAAGCAACTAACGGTGTGTTTTTCCATTTTAAGTTTTTCTGTCACAGATTCTCCTAAAGCTTTGGTGTCTGTCAACACATACCTGCTCATAAATGAGAAAAAAACTGTAACAAATGAATATTAACAGAAATCACAGTCGATCCCATTTGTTTGGTTGCTATTTCATATTATACAGATA
>NW_011888935.1:462366-474346 GCF_000151845.1 Pteropus vampyrus | reverse complement strand
AAAACCTGAATCCGCACATCCTCGCATTAAGACAGAATTATGAAATGTTACCTAAAGTCATCGACTTTTTATCCTTTTCTCATCCTTTGGTACACAGTCACAATTTTTGATATGCATTATGAGGTTTAGTCTGGCTCTTTGGTTGAGGAAACGTGGTCACTGTATCAGGCAGGGACAGTCCTGGTCCAGGGCACTTGTGGGAGGAGCTAGTTGGGGGCTCTGATTGCAACCCCTACCTCCTGTGCAAAGAGCTTTGAAGAAGCCGTCGCCTCTTCGAGCTCACAAGCTTTCACCAGTTACCTTGCAGAGAAGCAAAAAAGATGAGACTCAAACACTGACTAAACAGAACTTAGTAGCCTCCCTGCCAGGCGGGCTACAGTCAGAACTAGCCTCACTGCGCCAATGAGGTGCAGTGGATACATGACTTGCCCAAAGTCACCCAATTTGAAGGGCGTCACCAAGGCTGTCTTACTCCAAAATCTGTGTGCTTTCCTCAATGCGCTAGCCTGCGATCAAGGGCTGGGAAGAGATTTGGGAAGAATTAGGAAGATGTCATGCTCATTCTCCCTGTGAGCCCCTAGCTACTTTCCCCCTGCACAGCCAGCCCGTGCTCTGCACGCTCTCCATCTCCTGTCTGATCCTCTCCCAGACCACAGCGTCTCAACATCAAAATTCAGTTTCTTTTTTCCTATGAGATTTAAAAAAAAAAAAGCCAAACTCCAAGCCCCACTCAGATGAATTGAATCAGAATATCTGGAGGGAGATTCCTGAGCGTGGTGGGTTTTTTTAAACTCTTCTCAAGCGATTTTCATGTGCAGCTAAGGTGGAGAACCACTGTCCCGAGCCAAACACAGTTTTCTGCCCAGGCTGCACAGGTTTTTATAAGAAATATCCTGCAGCTTCCACCCCAGGCCAATCGAATCCTGGCGTCGTCTTGCAGACAAAACCACTCTACAGTCCGATTGTTAGAATTGCTCCACTTCGTAATCTGTTTCCATGAGTTGACTTGTGGGATATAGTTAGACCATTATTACACATTGAGAATTAAGAAAAAAAGAATCTCCGTGAGGGACCTAGTATGGGTTTCTTAAGCTCCCCACGCGATGGCTGCGGGTGCCCTGTGGGGGCCACTGAACGCAGTGCTGTTTCCTGTGGGGTAACAGGGCTCAGGAGGCCTCCCAGGTCCCAGGAGAGGTGCCGGCCACCAAGCTCCTCAAGGCATAATGGAAAGCCACCTTACTCTGTCAAATCCACCGGGAGTCCAAGTCCCGGCAGGAAGCTCTAGCCAGGTGCCATGGGAGGTACAAAGATAGTTATATCGACAACCGCCAGCACTGGTGTGTCACTGATGATGGTCAGGCCCTGTTCTAAGAGCTTTGCATGTGAACTTCTTTAACCCTCACGGCAGCCCAGGGAGAAGTTACTGCTGCCCCATGGTATAGATGAGGAAACTGAGGCAGAGAGAGATTGACTAACCTGCCAAAGATCGCGCTGCTGCTAAGTGGTGGAGTAGAGATTCGAACCCGAGCAGTGACATTCATCCCTGGGCTCAAGCGGTTCACAGTCCAGGAGAGGTGACGACAGGCACCCACATGCTACCCCAGCAAGGCAGAGTATGGTAAATGTAGCGTGAGAGGTGCCTCCAGGGGCTTGACATAGGTTTGGGGCAGGTTAACTTCATCAAGGGAACAAGAGGAGCATTCAGGAAGGTGGTGGCACCTGAGCAGAGTCCTGAAAGGTCCTTGAACTCTGCCCCTGGGAGATCTAGATGTGTCTTCAGCTAGATACGCGTGTCTTGTCACTAAAATGAAATAATGGTGGCCTTATTCCATCGGTGAGAGAGTTAAGCAACTAACGGTGTGTTTTTCCAAGTTTTCTGTTACAGATTCTCCTAAAGCTTTAGTGTCAACACATACGTGCTCATAAATGAGAAAAAAACTGTAACAAATGAATATTAACAGAAATCACAGTCGATCCCATTTGTTTGGTTGCTATTTCATATTATACAGATAAGACAGTTATCGTTTCTGTTAATAACACAATTCCCTTTTCAGGTGTAAAACTAAATATCGCAGTCTTATGATCCTCTCAAAGTATTCCGACGCCAGGTGCCTCCCGGCCCCGGGGAGACCCTCCACTCACGCAGTGCGGCAGGGCCAGCGAAACCGCTGCCCCCTCGGCGTAGACAGACGAGATAAGAGCCTAAGTTACTCGGTCACCGTGGCGACCATGGCTGATGGACCACGTCTGGAAGAGGCTGCGTTAGGTTCCCCTGAGTGTCAGGTCCCCGGTGGCCATGGGAGGACACGCACAACTGCGCTGTGACAGTCCCCGGGGTCTGCAGACGGGTCGTGCAGCAGAGTTCGCAGGAAGGCAACCCCGAATCCTCCAGGCGCGCGGACAGCCCGCTGGATTCCTGAGCGCTCAGAGCTGCCACATTATCCTAATATGTGGAGCAACCTGGACGAGCGCATGAAAGGCTCGGTCCGCTTTCGTCCCACACTCAAAACTCCCGTCGTCTAGACTTTCGAGCCCGGGCAGAGGGCTGAGTTGACCAAGTGGTGCACAGAACCGTGACTGGCACCGCTCTAGTTAGGAGAAGGCTGCTGGGGGTCCCTGCTCCTGCGCTGCCGGGGGCTTGCTCTGTGCTGGGGAGGGTCCCGCGGGGCGCCCCAAACCGGTCCGACGCGGCCCCTGACCCCGCGCGCCTCGCAGTGTGCGATACAGAACCGCGGGGCGCCGGTCCGCGGGGTGACCGTCCTCACTCCGCAAACGAGGGGCCGAGGACAGGGGAGACCCGCCCGACACCGGGCCACGCGTTCCTTCACGCATTCGTTCGCTCTCACGCATTCGTTCAGTCACGCATTCGTTCAGTCACGCATTAATTCATTCTCATTCATTCGTTCGCTCTCACGCATTCAATCACGCATTCGTTCGTTCTCACTCATTCGTTCACTCTCAATCATTCGTTCACTCAATCATTTGTTCAATCATTCGTTCACTCTCACGCATTCGTTCACTCTCGATCATTCATTCACTCTCATGCATTCATTCACTCTCAGACCTCTCCCTCACAAAGCTCCACCACTTCAACGACACACTATGCAACGGACTTTACCCTTAGAAGCCGCATCTGGGACTTTTAATCTCTGCAGAAGGCAACTCTCCGGATATTAAGTCCGAAATGTATACATGACACGACTTTCAACACATGCAAACAACCTAATTTCCCTGAAACAATTAAACACAGAAAACAGCTCAGGCCCATGTAGAGAAGTTTCTTTTCATTCTTAATAAGTCAGAAAAGTACGACTGAGTTGGAAAGCTTGCCCTCCAGTGGGGAAACAATGAACTAACCACATACTTCAGTTTCAGGAAAACAGTCGCTGCCTGGACCGTGTGCGTGCGTGCGTGCGTGTGTGTGTGTGTGTTAGAGAGTGAGTGCGAGTCGGGACAGGAATCCGCGGACCCGTGACAGGCTCGGCCTGGGCCCTGCCCCAGGGAACCGACTCAGACCTTCAACACACACAAGGCCCTGTTGGTGAATAAGATGTTACATGACCCCTGAGCACCATGGCAGCGAGAAAGGGGCACCATGCAAACTGGGAAGGAGTCGGTTCGGGTCCTGTCGGCCACTGAAAATCTGCATAACCCCGGGAAGAGCTCGTATCCTTGTTAGCTGAGTGCCACGTGAAATGAGGACAATAAAAATAAATAAGTAAAAAAAGCGAAGATGATAATAATGATTCTCCCACAGGGCAACGGTGAGGGTCAAGGGAGCTCGGTGCCAGGACTCGGTGACCGTAAGCTTTCAGGCGTCAGCGGCATCGTGGGTGCTTACTCTGCGCTGGGCTCTGTGCCTCGTACTCGGGGCAGACCAGGTCCGAGACCCGAGGGAGCTTAAACGCAAGCTACATATATGGAGGGCTGCTGTTTCACACAGCTGTCTTGAAGGATTTAAATAAGGCATCCCCCTGAGGGGAATAGGTTGGAAAAAGGTGCCTCATTCGGGGAGAACTATTAGACAGATGTCACTAGTGTAGTAGCCATATGCACCTGTGGGTATTCAAATTTAAATAAAATGGCATTTAAAATTCAGTCCCTCAGGCACACTAGCTGCTGTTCAAGTGCTCAGTAGCCACATATGGCCAGGGCTGCCAAGTTGGATACGGCAGGTTAGACAGATAGGTGACAGATTAGATACATACATACACGGATGCACAGAGGTGATAGATAAAACTATCCAATAACTGCCCTTGTGCTTTTTTTTTCCCAGTGTTCCACTTTCTCTGAGTATTCCCAGTTTCTCCCTCCTCCCCCTTATGACATTGCTGTCATTCATCCCATTTATCCATATGTTCAATCATCCACTATATCGTTGCTGTTATTATTCTGGAAAGCTATGATCTGTTAGAGGGATTAAAAATAAGAAATAAAGGAAGAAAGATCTAAGGTCAATAATCTAAATTTCCACCTGAGGAACCTAGAAAAAGGGCAAATTAAATCAAAGTAAGCAGAATAATAAAAATTAGAGCAGAAATCAATGTCGCTAAGAACAAGAAATTAATGAAACCAAAAGCCAGTTGTTTAAAAAGATCAATAAAACTGATAAACTTCTAGCCAGGCTGAGAGAGAGAGAGAGAGAGAGACAGACAGACAGACAGACAGACAGACAGACAGAGAGAAAGAGAGACAGATTACTAATACCAGATATGAAAGGGGGCCTACTGATCCCGTGGACTTTAAAAGGATAAGAAGGGAATATTGTGAACAACTCTGCCCACAAATTAGTAACTTAAATGAAATGGAATGGCTTCTCGAAAGACATAGTGACAAAAGTCGAATGACCCCTGCGATTATACTTAGGGCCCCCTCCAATAACCCACGATAATCTTTCCATGTCAAGATCTTTAACCACATCTACGAAGTTCCTTTGCCATTTGAGGTGACGCATCCACAGCTTTCGAGGATCAGGACGCGGGCAGCCTCGGGGGTGCCTAGCGCTTTACTCAGCCTACCACACGCCCCTGCGGAGAGCGGGGCAAAGAGGGGCAAGCTGAGAGGTGAGTGGAGCCTTTTTAACATAAAAGTTAAACACGGGACGGCAGACTGGGGAGCCAAGAGTGGACTCGCTGAGGCCGGAGCCCTCTGATCCACAGGCGTCCGTCTGTGAAACGGGATCGTCCTTGTTAGCAGCCTTGGAGGGGGCTGAAAACAAGTTGGGGTTTTTCTTGACATATGGGATAGAAGGACTAAGGAACAAAGGAGCTGATGACGAGGTTTTGAACCGAGGAAACTGTAAAACCAAAGAAATAGATGAGAAGAATGAAAGACCGGTGTAAAGCTCACTGGGGGGCAGTCGGGGAGGCTGCGATGAGGAGAGGTGTGGAAGGGATGGCCTCGTGAACGAGCTGAAGCAACAGGAGGTCGAGGTGGCTCGTGTGAGCTCATTATTTCAGAGGTCAGAGTTTCTACTGATGACAGGAAGTGGACGTGGCCAGGGCATCGGTTAGTTCGACTGGGATGAGGAGGAAACTCGCGGAAGCAAGGGAGAGCAAGGAACTGAGAGCCCAGTGTGGGATGGGCGCAGCGAACAGATGCTGAAACGACCCAGAATTTCTGCGTGATCGGAGGGAAAGTCCGCGAGTCACGGAGGTGTGTCCATGACAGCAACAAAGAGGGTCCAGCGCAGCTCGGCCCAGTGGCACGCATCTCAGAGGGACAGGGGTTTTGTACAGCGGTGGCTGGGAGTGGCCGTGCTGTGAACACGCCCGCCAGCTGTGTGGGGAGAAAACGGCCTCCCATCGGAAAAGCTGCGTGATGGGTGCAGAGCCCAGCTAAAGTTCGCAGTTAAGGTCAAGAGAGAAAAGGGAAAGGTCGAGGACAGAGACTGAAGACGTAAAGTACTGAGGTAACACGGAGTGGACAACTTTCGGAGGATAAGCTGCAAAGACGAGAAGGAAGAGGCCTGGAAGGAAGAGAGAACGGAAGATGGGGACGAGAGGGTCGGGGAAGACAAGCCAGAGAGGCTTGTGCCTCAGGTGGTCACTAAGAGACCGGCCACGGGGCCGCCAAGAGCACAGTCGCAGCAGATCCTTGGTGGGTTGGGAGCGGGGTGAGGACAGGCTGGGTACCTTGCGCGCTTTCCGAATTCAGCAATGACCCAGGCAGGATTCCTTTCAAAGGCGGTCCTGGCCTCTCAGAATCAGAAAAATTCCAACCGGCCCTAAATCAGCTGTGGGGTGGGCCGATTACAGGGCTATAGGTTCACAGGCCCCCAAGCCAAAGGCAACATAAAATCCAACTCCTGTGCATTGAAGACACTCTTGTTACTGGAGATAAAGAACATTCGCTGATCACAAGTTATCCTAAAGTGCAAAGTACGGCTAAATGTAAACAGAAATTTGAATTCTATAACATCTACACATTCAAGGGAAAGGAGGTAGGGCTCGTAGGCACACGGTGGTGATTACATCATTTTCTTCAAATGTTAAGAACCAAATCTATGAATGAGACTATCAACATATCTAAGTTATTTCACAAATAAAATTTATCCGACCTAATAATCTACTCAGAGGACAGGAGTCACTAGGCACTGAAATCGTTATAATTCTTATAATAAGCTTCATGCTTACTTAAATCTCTGCTGTCTTACTGTTTCACTCTACAACGTAGTAAAGAACTAAAGGGACACGCTGACACCCAGTCACTTACTAATAACTCTCACCTCAAGATCTTGAGATGTTAGTCCTTCTGGAATGCTCCTCCCCCAAATATCCGATCTGCAAAGTTGTTCAAATGTCATTTCATTAGATATCCCTTCTTGGCCCATTTTACTTAAAAACGGTAAACCCCTCCCAATCACTCTATTTGGTATAAAGTTCTATATACATACTAGCTAATTATACTGTTTGTCTCCAATAACTGCCCTCTGCTTAATTTTTGTCTGCTGTATCTTTCAGTTTTTAAGGGAGAGGTATATTAAAATCTCCAACTGTAATTGTTGATATTTCTATTTCTTCAGTCGTCTGTTTGTCTAATATAATTTAAAGCTATGTTAAGTGCCTATAAGTCAACGATGAATGTTATTTTTTTGTAACTTTTTGATATAATTGACATGTTTCAGGTGTATGACATGATTCGATACATTGCATATATTGCAAAATAATCACAAACCTAATTAACA
The DNA here is from genome assembly GCF_000151845.1 of Pteropus vampyrus. Lineage (NCBI taxonomy): Eukaryota > Metazoa > Chordata > Mammalia > Chiroptera > Pteropodidae > Pteropus > Pteropus vampyrus. The sequence goes on along the minus strand of NW_011888935.1, from coordinate 467,160 downwards.
CCCATCACCACATAATTACAAAATTTTACTGTTAATTTTTTACCATTTGAATTTTTAGTTAACATTTGTATTTTTTTAACCAATGTGCAATAATGTCTGTTATTATATTTTGCATTAAATTCTATTCTATTTGAACTGTTACTTCATCTTTATTCTGGTTCATATTAGCCTGTTATATCTATTTCCATCCTTTTATCCAATTAGTTTTTTAAGTGTGCCTCTTGTAAACAATCTAGTACAACCGAAGAATCTGAGTCTTCTAATTTGTTAATCCATTAACATATTTTTGTCGATGTTACATTAAAATTTCTGCCGCCTTATATTTCCACTTCCTGTAATCTTTCTTTTTTTTCTGCTTTCCTCTAAACTGAATTTACGTCTGATTTGTTTTACATTTTATTTCTGTCCTTATGGCGGTTTTTATAATGGCATTCATGTTTGTTTATTCAATTCCTTAATCTTTTCAACCTCTGTAACTTCCTCTCAAGCTGAGAGGCACTTTAGCTCTCTCTTCTAAGAGTCTTAATCTCTATCACCAACTCCAATCTGCGGACCAGAAAAAGAGGTTCTATGGCAAGTAATCTCACAGGATGATCTTATCATAAATTCCTAACTGGGCGGGTCATGGTGGGTAGTCACACCCCAGGCCTCTAACTTCTCTAGTGAAAGGTTTTTAAGCCCTGCCCATTGTTCTTGTGCATCTAGGTTAACACACCTTTGAAATGCCAAAAGAAACTGAATCCCTCCAAGGGGGTATCGACCTCCAGGAGAGCACACGAGCTTAACATTCCTGTAATCCAATCCTCACCTTGCTCTTTTCCATCTCCACATGATCTTTCTTAGGTCCCTGCCTTCACTTCAAATGCATGAAAGAATCTGCTAAACTGTTAAGTCTCTGCAGCATTTGAGATCTTGCTCCCCGGCATATGCTGTTAGTTTGGCTCAGATAAACTATAAAAACTACGTACAGGTTTAGAAGTTTCTTACATCGACAAGTCATAAGGACAATGTCTAGAATTTTAATTGTTACAATATTTCTTTACGATAATAGTAAACATTACAAAAATACTTAATCATCCTTCTTCCCATTCTCTTATAGCATCTTCCAGATTTTCTCTCAATATTGCTCCTAAAGTATTTTCTGTGAAGACTTTTGTAAGGTAAATCTGAAGTTTGTGTGCTTAAAAATATTTTTAAATGCTGTCACATTCTAATTTGGCTGAATAGAAAATTTTAAGCTGTTATCTTCGATACTTAAAAGAACACGCCATCTTGTTACATTCAATAATGTGTCTGAGAACTCTAATGTCAACCTGATTCGTTCCCTTGAGAATAATCTGTTCTTTTTCTCTTTACTGTAAGCTTTGTTCTTATTCTTTGATATTGATAAATTTCACATTATAGTGAAATTTCTGCTTTCCACTAGATAAATTGAGTACATTCATACGGTGCGTGATTTTTCCAAACAGTAATTGTCACTACCTGATATTCTGTACTTCTCTCTCCCACCCCTAGAATGTAAATCCCTTGAGAATAAGGACTTAATTTTGTTCACTATTACATATGTCATACCTAGAACACTGTCTGAAACAGTAAGTGATCAATAAGTAGATTGAATTATGGTTCTCTACCCTCTAAGCATTGCCCATTAAATCCATCCCTCAAGAAAATCACAAGAAACCTGAAGCTCGGCTCTTAAATTATCACACTATACCGTGAATCTGTGTTTTTTCCTACCTGTTCTGACAAACTTGGTGAGATCACGCAGGACAAAAGGACATTTTCTTCCCTTGAGACAAGAGACTCCTCTAAGTGGTTAGTCATAAGCTGTTTCTCCCTTAGGCTTATCTTTATTCTCCTTTAGCTTTCAGAAATTAAAAGGGCCTCTGCCAAGGTTGGAGGTAGGGAGGAGGGACAGGATACAGCTCTCCTCCTTTACCTAAAAAAGACCCCCGTTCATAGCCCAGGTTTACGGCATTTATTACCAGTGGGGCGAGAGCAGGAAAAACAGACACAGTCTCTACACACTGACTGACAGACACACTGCTGGGTCTCACAGACTCCAGCATCGCCCTCATCCTGCCTTCTCCCACCCCGTGAACCGAACTCCGCATCTCAACCGTATCCGCCCTGTAACTCTCAGAAAAGAAATGATCCTGTGACCGCTGGGGTGATGCGGAACCCGGTGTCACCCCGGTGGCACGGGGGAGGACAAGTGGTGGTGTGTGTTGTCCCCTGGTTCTTTCTCACCGACGCGGCAAAGAATTACCGGTCGGCGAGATTTAGGAAAAGTAAAATTTATCGAAAGTACGTTTTAGGAGACGGGCCACACTAAGGCAGGCTGCAGCCCCGTGGAATTTGGGAGGTGAAGAGGTGAGAGTACATCCCAGGGGAGGGGAGGGGCGGCTTTTCAGCAAGGAGAGCTGTAACCACCGCAGAAATGGGAAGGTCTGTTTATATATGGACATGATGGGAGGTCCCAAAGGCATTCCTAGTTGATTGGCTCATGAGGTCATTTTGATTGACCCTTAGCTGCTCTATTACCCTTTGCCTACTGCGCATGTGCTTACTCAGAATTCAGTGTTACAATTAGATTCGTGAACTTCCAGGCATAAACATAGTGTTATAATGAAGCTTAAATTGTAGGCAAATTAGGGTAGTACCTTCTGCACAGGTGTCTGTAGCCGGATGAGACCGGCTAAGACTATGACCCTCCTGTCCGTCTCTGGGGATACAGAGGGGCTTCTCTAACAATAGGGTGTTCCTTGGGTGGTCTGTGGGCTGGGCCCCTATTCCTTTGTTCCCCCTGTCACTTATGTCTGACTAGTTACCTGACATTTCCCCCTCAGGTATTAGGGACGCCGATCTTTGGGGTTTTGGCGCGATGACCACTGTGGCTACTTCAGGCTGAGAAGGGCCAAAGGTGGAGGATCAGTCCCTTATACTTGCGCTCTGTCCACAGGCAGCAGCAGCTGTCGATGCCCCCGTAGGGGACCGCGTTATGACGCAGCATCCGTTGACTGGACTGGGTGACAGTTTCTTTAAAGAACTCTCTGCAGATGAATTGCCTGGACGCTGGATGAAACAAATTGAACAAAGTGGATTAGAAGTGGTGTTGGGGTGACCCACAGTCAGGGACTGGGGTGACCCACCCCCAACTCCAAGTAGAAAGGCAGAGCCAGCAGGGCTGAGAAAACTTAAGGAGTCAGGCAGTTCAGTACTCCTAATTGATAAGGAGTACGCAGAATAGGAACTGCGTTGGTAAATTAAAAAAAAGATGAGGAGAAAGCCAAAAGAATTATAAAACATCCTGTTTTTTCCTTCTTGAAGAAGACCCTCAGGTCTTCTACTGGTTCCCAGGTGCAAGTCCTCTGTGGGGATCTCTGGAATCTTAAGGAAATATTGAGAAATTGGCTTACCAGTAACTCCCAAAATGGTGCAGGTTCGAGAGGAAAAGGGTCCAGAGAAGAAAGAACAGAGCAGGTGGCCCCAGTATCCAAAAAGGAAAGTAATTGTCCTGCCTGCCACGGCCATTGGTACCCTCGGCTCCAGGCCAGTGATATAGACAAATGTAGATATTCTGCCCCCTGGAGGGGGCTTCAGTCCCACGCAACTACTTGGAAGCCTGTGGCTGGCTCTCACCCAGAGGTCCTTCGACTCCTGGGGCAGAGGGCAGCCCAATGACCCAACTGCTGACACTTGCAGCAAGCAGATTTGGGAGGCTTGTTCTTGATGGGACATTCTTTGGCCCAGCGGTCGGGTCGGCAGCAGATGATGCACTGCGATGAGTTCTTTGCGTTGGGAACGGGGCACTCGTGGACCTGGGCCGTGATCGGCCTTGAAAGGCTGCTAGTCTTTGGGCAATGCTAGCTTCTGTCCTTTCCTTCTGAGCCTGGCCCCTAATGCCTGGTCTGGTAAGGTCTACAGCATGGATCTCTGGTGCAGAAGAGGTGACTGAAATCACCGTGACCTTAGAGGTGACTGAAATGGCAGACGGTGAGACCCATCAGGGAGGGAGCAGAGTGGCTCTAAGGTCACGGTGATGTAGGACAGGGCAAATTCCCTGATTGGGGGAACTCAAGCCTTGCACTGAGACAAGGGGGTTCTTGGCGAAGCGTAAGAAAGAATTCAAAGGTACAAGAGAGTCTAAGAGAGACTCAGAGAGACAGAGAGACAGAGACAACAGAAAGACGGGGACAGTGAGAAAGCAGAGCAAAGGCCCCGAAAAGGACCGAGAAAGACACTGAGAGGACCCCAAGTGTTCGGGGAATTTAGTTTACAGACTCATCCATCTTCTGGTTACAGGAATAGCTCAGAGCTTCTGGTCCATTATTTGGAGGAACCTGTGGAGACTTGTAAGACATTGGTTTAATTCGAGACAAATGTGCCCAGCTGTTGATTTAAAATAGATTATTTTGATAAACCACAAAATTTGTTTTCTACTCAGAAAACTTTTCCATAGTATCAATAGCTGTCTGAAGTTTTAAGAAATATTGTCTTATTCAGTAGAGAAAAAACACAACTCTAATTGTGTATTAGTTTACTGTTGACGCTTAAGTTTCTCACTGATGGCAGTTAGAATGTAAGCAAAGAAGTAATTCATTTGCCCTTAACAGTTTTACAGAAGCCATGGGGAGGCAGGGGTAGGGTACAGTTTGTGTTTTAAAAGTGCCCTTTTTCTCTCTAGATGCCTCAGTCTGAGGCAGCAATGGCTGCGTTACATTTCTGGCTATCTGCAAGAATTAGAAAGTTACTGGGAGAAAAATTTATAAGCCCTTTAATTTCTAGTGATAA
>NW_011888935.1:458268-460176 GCF_000151845.1 Pteropus vampyrus | reverse complement strand
TTCAGTAAAGTCTATTGAAACGAAGGAAAATAAAAATTATTTTTTAAAAAGTTTGGTTAATAACTACTGTAATCAAAAGATACAATCTGTTAATTAACCAAGAGGAAACGAATAAGGTCTTAGTCTAAAATAACTTCCTGCTATCCACAGTAAGTAATCACCTCAAAAAAAGAAACTTAAGAACCAATTTTGCCGAGAGTTAAAAAAGCAGTAAAATTCTAATACTTGAAAAGTGAATCCCTGAAACTCTGATCACTAAAATGAGAGTGTCCTGTGTTAATAACAACGGCTCCCACACTGAGCGCTGACTGTGTGCCAGGCAGGTACTAAGTGCTGACTGTGTGACAGGCAGGCACTGAGCACTTTCGCTTACTCTTTCCGTCAACCCTCATACCAACTCTATGCCACAGGATGGTCATCCTCACCTTCCACGTGAAGAGGAGGAAGCTAGCGAGGTGACCTGCATAAGGTGACAGCTCATAGCTGGTGGAGCTGAGAATCAGATCCAGGCATCACTTGAAGGCCCGCTCAAGAATTATGTTGTGAGATCACTCAGTATTCATAAAAGTGCGGAAATCAGTCTGTGAAAAATCTCACCTTTACATTTTTATCTTTTACAGTTTCGTCCAGTCTAGTAGCAATGGCAATGGCTTTCTCTTGCCTTGACTTGTCCAGAAAATACATCATTTTAGCACCTGAAATACGAGGACATTTCAAAATGAGTGAATTCCTATGTCTAACATTTGATTTGATTTACGCTGACCAGTGACTTTAAACATGGTTCCAAGTGTTTAATCAGCAGTAGGCTGGAGATGGCTCTCACCAGTTCTTAGGAAGCAACTGTGACTTCTCTTAAGTCTCCATTCAGTGACAACCACCGACAGCTTGGGGCCACAATGGGAGCATTTATATGTGGTGTCAAAACACCACAAACAGGTCTTTTTATATTACAAAGAGATGGTTGCTAAACATTTACCAAGAGACCAGATTTAACACCTCCCCCCAAAGATATAACTCAAAATATAAACAGAGGCTACTCTGTGCCATCAACAATTTTAAAAAGATAATATCCTAAAATAAAACATCTAAGTAACAAATTATTACCATGGGGGAGTGTAGTAGAGAAACAACAGGAAAATGTTTGCATACTCACAAAGTAATTAATTTAAAAATAAAACCCAGGTATACTTCTCCAATAAATTATACGGTCCATATTTTGTGCTCAATTTTCTATTGGACTTCTGTTTATTAATTTATAGTTAACTGTTAATTTACAAGAGCCCTAAGCATATTATTAGCTTTTATCAGTTACATATCGGTGAATAATTTTTTTCCAGTTAGTTTTTTGACTTTGTGGGTTATTTTTATGTGGCAAATATTATCTTTTCTTTAGAATTTCATATAATGCTTGGAAAGGCATTTCCCATAATTATAAGGAAGAAATTATTTTTTCCATTATCCTGCGTTCTTAAAGAGAAATTCTTATCTGCCCTTACTACTACTAAGAAGTGTTGTAATTTCTAACAGGAATTAACTTTTTCCATAGATATCAAAACAAAAATTTTCCCTTTACATCAAAAGAGCTTAGGTTAAAGTATTTAAATACACTATATGTACTTTTTTTGTCCCCAATTCCCTTTCTACAATCTTTTGTCCAGTCTGCATTTATGCCATCTTGTCATTTTATTAATTTGTATGAATTTGCCTAAACTCCTTCCTATAACATGGCAAGAGATCTCAAAACATAAAATACATAAAGTAATAAAAATTCAAGGAAAAACAAATTGCTCATAACCACTGTTAAGCTTTGGTACACAATTCTCAGTCTTTACCCTATGTGTACTGTCACACGGTTGAGATATTTTATGTTAATTCTGTACACATATTAAAAAGTATCTATCCCTGTTA
>NW_011888935.1:454621-456983 GCF_000151845.1 Pteropus vampyrus | reverse complement strand
AAACGCTAACAGATGAGTGTCAATGTTATCGGCAACAAGGTTCTTGAGAGGTATGAGGAACTTGATAGCTTCTTCCAGTGGATTTTCTATCTATTTTAAAAAGGAAAATTTTATTTACGAAACAGCTACACAAGTCAAATTTCTCCCCATATTTTATATTAATACGTATATGAAATAATTTAAACAGTGTGGGGAGAAAATTGTTCTCTACCCTCGAGGTTCTTTCAGCTGGTAATAACCAAACAAACATAAGACCGACTGACGAGAAATGACCAAATTACATACATAAACACAGGGACCCTGCAGACATGAGAGAATTAGAGACCCCACAGACACGAGAGGTTCAAAGACAGAAAGAGAAAATGAGGTATATGTGGCACTCTGAACTAAGGACCACTTTGGGCTTCAAAGGGGAGGAAAGTCATTATTATATGACGATAAGGGCAGATGTTCTGCATCTTGCAGTTTGTCCTGCCATAAAAGTCATCTCTGATGATCCCTCATTATGGGCAAGGCCCTTAACTCAAGTTCTTCTAGAGAGTTAAGGGAGTGGGGGCGGAAATTTCTCCTAAGCCCACAGGACTTTGGTTGCCTTTAGGCCCATCTTGGGGTGACTTGTTCTGAAACCCTATGACAGTTCTTTTCATATAAACAAATAAGCAAGAACACACTTTAAAATTATCTATCAACAAATTCAAAGTAAATAGTCAATTTCCAAAAAAAAAAATGGAAATAGCGCTATTGTTTTTACGATTTATAGTCAATACAATTTTATAAAAATACAGAAAATTATTTCCATAGGCTGAAGGAGACGGTACACCAAGTACTGACGGCCCCTTATTCTATAAGCATCTAAAGTAAAGAGACAAACAGAATTGTATCAAGTAATTGAAAAAAAAGTAATGACGAATTTAAAATACTTAACACTAGATTCACATGGAAGAAACTAGAAAGCTAAATATTTCTGGTCCCTAAATAACTAAATCCTAGGGATGAGGCACTAATTCTTTGTAGCTACAACGTACCTAGCAAGATATTTAAAATCTTTTCATATTTAATAGACAATTTATATTGCTGCTATAACAAATTACCAAAATCTAATGTCTTAAAACAACACAAATTTTACTATCGTGCAGTTCTGTAGGTTAAAAATCCAACACGAGTCTCGCCGGAGGCGCTGAGAGAGAACATGTTTCAATGTCGCTCCTGGCGTCTCAAGGCTGCTCACATTCTTTGGCTTGTAGCTGCCTCTTCCCTCCCCTCCTTCCATCTTCAAGACCAGCCACAGGGGGCGGAGTCCTTCCCACACCACTCCCACCTCCTTTCCTCACCCACTTTTAAGCCCCCTTGTGATGATATGAGGCCCACCTGGATAATCCGGGCTCATCTCCCTATTTTAAAGCCAGCTAATTACACCCTTAAATTCCCTCTGCCACCTCCACCTGCCTGTGCCACATAATGTAACTTACTCACAGGCCCGGGGTGTAGAGCGTGGGCATCTTTGGAGGGCCACAATCCTGCCCCAACCACAATTCTAAGTGCAACATGCATTCCCCAAATCTGCACATTACCACTCAAAAACTGATGGCCATGATGACCCTGAAAATATTACAAATGGCTTCTGATTTACAGATTTATATAAATCGTGTTTACGGCCAAAACGAAACTAAAACATATGAATTTCACTAAATAAAGACGGTAGCCCCATCTCACCCGTTCCAGTTTGTCAGGTATGAGCTCTTCCTTGGGGCCGCCGGCCTCCTCCTCCTCCTCTTCTCGTTTCTTCCTCTGGTTCCTTTGTTGGCGCTCCCTTTCCGCATGCTTTCTCTCTTCTTCTAATTTGGCCTTTTTCTGAGCTCTTCTCTGCTTGCTGAGCATTTTCTTCAATTCTTTGGCCGACAGGTTTTCTACAAATATCCAAATGCATAAAAATTATGAGTAAATGTTGCTATTTTTCCTCATAGTCGTCTGCAATACGTACTATTAGTATAGCCCTTTGGGGAGTTAAAGGGGAAGAGGCAACTATAAAACTGTTTAGAAAGTGTGCTCTTAACGACCGGCACAGAACCTGGCACACGAAAGGCAACCAGCAGATGCTGCTTGACTAAAATGAACCAATTCCAGCCCAGCTCTGCCTCCTGGACGATATGCGACTTTAGGCAAATCATCTCTCCCAGCACCAAGTTTCAAATCGTGTGACGTGAGTCTCATGATACCGACTATCCCCGGGAGTATTTCCAGGATAAGGCAATGCACAGAAAAACACGATCTCTAACCACTACACAAATATTAGGAATGAAAGAGCAGAAATCTGCCTCCATGCTATTTCTCAAATATTCCCAGATATTAACATTTTAGTGAA
>NW_011888935.1:435322-454571 GCF_000151845.1 Pteropus vampyrus | reverse complement strand
AGCATTTTCTTCAATTCTTTGGCCGACAGGTTTTCTACAAATATCCAAATGCATAAAAATTATGAGTAAATGTTGCTATTTTTCCTCATAGTCGTCTGCAATACGTACTATTAGTATAGCCCTTTGGGGAGTTAAAGGGGAAGAGGCAACTATAAAACTGTTTAGAAAGTGTGCTCTTAACGACCGGCACAGAACCTGGCACACGAAAGGCAACCAGCAGATGCTGCTTGACTAAAATGAACCAATTCCAGCCCAGCTCTGCCTCCTGGACGATACGCGACTTTAGGCAAATCATCTCTCCCAGCACCAAGTTTCAAATCGTGTGACGTGAGTCTCATGATACCAACTATCCCCGGGAGTATTTCCAGGATAAGGCAATGCACAGAAAAACACGATCTCTAACCACTACACAAATATTAGGAATGAAAGAGCAGAAATCTGCCTCCATGCTATTTCTCAAATATTCCCAGATATTAACATTTTAGTGAATAAGAGCTGTAGAGATAGTCTCATTAGCATTATTATTATTTCAATAAATAAGTACTAAAGTTGTAAGACTAAATATTTTTCCCTGAGGGGCTCAAAGCTATTTTTAGTTACAATAGGAAAAAAAAGAACCTAGCTCATAGACGTTTCCATTTTTCCTGAGTTAGCCTTGCTGAAGATAAAAATAAAAGACTGCGAGTCATCCCCTTAGGGTGATTCAGAAGCACCAGCTACAGAACTTCACCTGCCGACTCTGTCTGAGTCTCCCTCTCGGTTTTTCTTTCGGCCTATCAGTTCTCCAGTGCTGTCTTCACTCCCATTTGACTTTTCTATGTATTGTTTATATTAATGACATTCTGAAATGTAATGTTCTTTTCCAATCTTTTAAAATGGTTCCTTGTCAGTTACCTGAATTTATTTCTTGTTGCTTGTTTTCATTGGTTAAGGGATTATCATACAATTTCAAGTACATTTCAATCGCGGATCTAGCAGCCTTGAAATAGAAGGCATGTCTCCTGAGTGTATCTTCTAATCTCAGAAGGTCGACATAGGCACGAAGGGTCATCTTTCTCATGCAGTATGTATGGAAGTCAAATTGATCATCGGTTATCTCAAAAAAGTGCTTAAAAACAAAACCACAAATTATCTCTTACATTTTTTCAATAATGTCTACTTTTGAAAAGAAAATCATAAAAAGCCCCCAGAAACCATTTTAACAGTCACGATTTCACTTAGTTGGCCTCTGCAGTATTTAATACCATGAAGGACACCAAGTTCTTCTCTGCACATAACTTAAGTTTTTCTTCCTATGATTCATTCCCGAGAAAACCTGTTTTGTGATGATACTCAATTTCTGTGTAGTAAATTAGATGATCAGATTATTTTCAAAAGCCTGGAAATTAGTATTGATATTTTAGCTTTAATGAAATATTTCTCAATATTCCCCCAAAATCAGTACGGCAGAGTTAAAAAGAGCTCTGAATGAAGACTGAATTTTTACTATACGATGACACAAAATATTTACGATTAGACTGCTCTGCTCAACCACGAGCTCTTCAAGGGCAACCCTGTCACGTCGCCCCCCAATGCCTGGAACAGGGCCCAGCACAACAGACATTCAGTTAAGTGCAGCATTTGCCAACTCAAGAGACCAGCTGCTCATCAGGCACGTGACCTCTTAATTACCCAGAGCCTCGATTATTTAAGTTAGGAATAAAGAAATCTATACAGCCAATTCCATAAGGTTGTTATAGGATCAAATGAGAAAATATTTTGAAGTTCATTCTAAACTGTAAACTGCTATAGACACACAGAGCACTATGGCTTTTTCTCACCCGACATGCTACCATTAACCTACCTACATTCCATTTTAGCAAAGGTTCTTAATCTGGAGTCTATGTATAAACAAGCGTAACATTTTCCTAAGAGAGAGCTCCAGGCTTTCATCCAAGTCTCAAAGGGTCCATGACTCTCCAAAAGTTTAGAACTAATTCCTCACCTAGATTAACCCTCTACCAAACAATTTATACTTTTATTTTCTTCGCTGCATGCATCTTTACCTGTCCTTTCTTTTCTCCTACTTTAGCTTCTCCAAACACATACAGAAAAATGAATGATCCAATACACCAGTTCAGAGCTAGCTCTTCTACTGCTTCATCTTCCCTGTCCTGCAGCCTAGTGACTCACTATGCAAAGGACACCCCAGTAAGTGTCCATGTCATCCTATAATTTAATGTCTTGGTAATTAGAAACACACTATACACAGAATTATATTTAATACCTGAGACTTTAAGTGAAGAACTCTAAGAAGAATGAAAGTACACAGTATGGAGGGAAAGAAATAGAAAAAAAATGAATGTTAGTTTATATTTACTCTTTCAAGAATCATGCTTTAATGACGTTGTATTTGAAAATTGCATTCCTCCCATCAGTAAGACAAATCAATTCATAAATAATAACAGCTTGGTTTCTAAATCAAAGGGTTACATATTTCATAAAGTTGTTTGTGGTCTTCCTTAATGTCAATCAAGTATGTCTAGTGCCATAAGAATATCTTAAAATTCAATACAACTAAGGAAAATGGCAGCCAAAAATCATGGCGATGAAAATACCTAAGAGATTACATGACCTTTATTAGGCCGAGAAACGTTTATGTGTGAAAAGGCAGATTCAAGAGATATTCTCAGCAGCACTAGCAAATACCGATTTTAAGTCAAATTCAGGAGGGAGCCTCATGGAACCACAAACGTTCAAGCCGCCTCTTTACCAGTAACAGCCCACAGGCTGCCTCTCTCCAGTTAACGTCTTCCACAAACCAGTAACCACTATCCCACTCTGCCTGAGGCTTCCAGTTTTCCCCTCGAAAGCCCTGCGCCTCAGGAACTCGGGAGAGCCCGCAAACCTGGGTGATCGATCTACTATAAGCTAATAATGGTGGTAGACCAGATACGGCTAGATTAAATTAGGAAATGTGGGATTCCACAAAACAATTTTGCTTTTGGAAGAAATGATGTATTGCAGACTCCTACTCAAAAACAATTATATCATCTTAGGTTGATTTTCAATTTTTTAACTTTTTATTTTGAAATAATTACAGATCCAGAGGAAGCTGCAATGGTAGTATAGAGTCGTTCTGAACACTCTTCCCTCAGTTTCCCCCAAAAGGCTACGTGCTACACAGCTACCAAAACCCAAAGTCTGCCACTGGTACAACTTGTGTGCAGTTAGTTCTGTGTGGTTTTACCACGTGTGGACTCGAGCAGCCACCACTACAGTCGGGGTACAGAACCATTCCATTACCACAAAGATCCCCCTTGTGCCACTTTGGGGTGACTTCTAGGTCTCCAAATTTGTAAGACGTAAAAACATACTAGATAACACAAACAGGGAACGTCAGTCCCTCCCCTCCCCCACGTCAGTCAAACATGAACTTATCAGCTCCCTGCAGAAACTAGGTGCCCGAATGCTGGCGCCCTGCTCACGCCCGTAACTCGACGTCCCCCTCATCATACACACTGGTTCTCTCTCTTTGAGTGGGGAGGGGACAGTAATGCCAGAATTCCTCAGGTTGTCAAAACTAGGCCTGAATCAAGTCGGGAAAGGTATCAGCAATGCCGTTCGCAGCACGGAGCACGGCTCTCTTCAGGGTTTTGGGGATCCCCTACCAAGCCGTCTCTTCTGACCCAGACTCCCCGCCTATTCCTGCTCTGAGTGACTGGATAGACTAACAGGAACGCATGCACGGAAATACTTAAAATCTGTAATAACTACACCAAAGAGGGTAGGCAATAAGCACTTACAGAGAATCTGCCATTATAAAGCATGTGTCAATCCGATAAAGATTAAGACACCAGAATATGAAGTAATGAACTTCCTATGGTTTTGAGCTACCAGAAGCCCTACATCTTATCAAAAAGTTTAGAAGTATGTATTCTTGCTCTGATTAGATATAAAGCAGCACACTAAATAATGAGAAACCCATCACCTGAAAAATGGTTAAAGAAAATTCAATTCTTAAAAGATGAAATAGTTTAAAATCTTATCCTGAACACAAGTTTATATCCCAGATTTTAAAGACGGTTGTTTTGTTTTGACTAAAACTCAAGTTCTAAACATCAGATTGGGCTGGACCATGTAACCTGTACATATATAACCCTAAAATCCTATTAAGGGTGGCAAGATTAAGACAGAAAAAGAACTAAACTGAGCCTATCCAGAATCCTAACATGTCAAATTCATATATGCCCTAGCTGAAACTGCCTTCATTGAAAGAATTCTGGAAAGAGTTCTTGAAGGCAGATGATTTAGCCCGAATTTAAACTTATTTCGCTAGTCACTGACCTTCTTTTTACAAGGTAAACTACAAAGATTTTTGAAAAGTGCTCATTTCTTTGCTAAAATACTTTAAATTCAGACACGAAAGTAATTCATGTAGATAACCTATTATAATAAATCTTTTAATTCAGCAATTACTCCTAAATCCTTACAATTATTTCATTAAGAATTTTCTTTTAGAAGTACAAATTAGTAGTTGATAGTTGGTCACGGGGATGGGGAGCACGGCATAGGGAATGCAGTTAGCATTAATATGATGGCTAGGTGGAGGGCCAGGGGACAAAGGGAGCAAATGGGGTGATCGTTTTATGAATTATACAGATGTCTAACCAATGTACTGTATACTTGAAACTAAATAAATTTTTAAAAAAAGAATTTTCTTTCAGATTACATGAACTATTAGAAATTAATTTTAGAAGCATTAATCACTCAGCAAATCTTTAATCACCCTATTTGTACTATGCACTCATATTCCTACATATTAGTTTTATTTATTTTTAGTATAAATTATTTCACTATAAAAAGACTAACTTTAAAACAACATAAGAATAGGCTCTTTCCTTGTTTATCTGTTACTCATATTTTCTATTCTCAAGCATTGACATCAAACCCTAAATAAAGACAGGAAAGATTCTAGCAATAACAAATGTGTAACGTGACCAGAGGGTGATAACCAATGATTTCCTATCATTTTTTTCCTTCAAAAATGCTTTCTACCAATCAAATGATATTCCTTGAACCAGAAGTATAGTTGACTCTTGAATGACATGGTTTTTATAATTTAAAAAAAAATGCGTATAAGTGGACCTGTGCAGTTCAAACCCTCATTGTCCAAAGGTCAACTCTATTTTCTACCCACAGTTGGAAATCACATATGCAAAGAGTAGACTGCAGTTATACTCAGATTTTCCACTGCACAGGGGTCGGCGCCCCAACCCAGGCATTGTCTAAGGGTCAACTGTCGTTTATCTGACTTCACACGGAATTTTATTTCGTGTTAGCTAAAAATCACTAAAAATTTAAGAGAAAGTATAATCTAAATGAAACTTAGTAATGGAATAGCTAGTGATCATATTCTAACAATCTTCAAAAATATTAACTAGAACAAAGTAAGATAGTTATTAATGTTAGCAGAAATGGGAGAGGTTCACAATCATAATGATCCTAAGGATGTTCAAATTTGACTTTCACAGAAAATCTGATCGATCTCTGGTTCTGGCCTCGCTGGAATTACTGATCCCTAAGTGCCCAGCAGTCCCTTCATTCAGGAAACAATCTGTCCCTCTCTGAGGTCCTGGTTAGCAAGAATGCATCTTTCCTAATAACAAACAGAAATGCTTTTAAAGTGACAGTCATCATCCACAAGCCAGTAACCTATGGTTCTATCACAGAAATAAGAGCCTGACTCACATGACAATGCTTGGAACCTGCCTGAATCACTTATCAGCCAAGGGCTTTATATTTTTCAAGGAGAAGATGAGAACTATTTTCCCTAAAGATATAGCCATCGAGCCCAGGCTTAAAAAGAAAAAAGCAAACAAAAAACAAAAAAAAAAAACAAAATAAAGCAAAACCTAGGTTATTTGTAAGAGGGCTCAGGTGTACTCCTAGTTCCGGTCCCCGTCAAAAGCCACCCCCTAAGATTCCGCCTTTCTTCTGGGTAACCTCAGAGGTTTCACATGGGAAAAAGGCCAAAGTGACTGCCGGAGTGCAGACTTCAGGCTCACCTGACTACGACGCCTGTGGTTTTATACTGCGTCAGCATGGGAACAGTGGTGCCGAGTGACCCCAACTGAGGGCTGCTGAGGACTGCCTCAGGGGTGCATGTGTGGCTCTTTTCCTCCTGTTGTCCATTTGGAAGGAGAGTGCTTCAGAGATGACAAAGAACAGGAAAACAAAAATTCACACAAAGGAAAAGAAAAGGCCCCTCACTAAGGCACATCACACACACAATCCTAAAAGCAAGTAATAAAATCAGCCTGCGAAGCAGTCACAGATCACTGCACGAGTACTGAATGTGAGGACGAACATCGTGGGAAGACAAACTGGAGAGAGGCCGACTACTGAGCAGATCCTGGCACAATGGGGAAAGAGGCGGCCATCAGCTTGTGTATCCTTCTAGGCTGGGGATGAAAACCAAATAATGGCCCGATTAGGGAACAGAAAGTTTGAACATATGTTACTAATAACCATAACGGCATATTAAATTAATCTTTCAGACAAAAATATGGAGACATGTTGAAATCGTAATCATTCGAGGATCAAAAGAAAGCAATTGTTGAATGACAATCTCGGAATGTTTGAAAGGCTAAAGATCGACTTTTTCACAATGAAGTTTCCAAAGTAGATAAAAGAGGTAGATGATCCCGGGCAGAAATCCATCTGCGTTTCTCATCACTTTACAAGAGAAAAATAACGTCAAAATTCTATCTACTTACCCTTTCTATTTCATGGCATTTTTTCAAGGCATCCCCATACCTCCCCAAACGCTGGTAAGCTGAGATGCACTCTGTCTGAAACCACATACACTGCATTTCATTTAGATTTTCCATGGCAGATGTTCCATCCTGAAACGGAATCATTCATAAATATAAGCAGCAAACAAGAAGAGATCCTAAAAATCTCATTTTCTCTTTTACAACTAAAGCTACAAATATTATGACAACAGCAATTAACAAATATATCAATGTGCTACCAAAAGGCTCCTAACAAATTTAAAATTACATAATGTCTTATTTACCCAGCTCTGCTGGAGTATTCAACGCTCTAAACAGAAAAGAGTCCAGATTACTAGAGCTCAGTTTCTAAGCGCCAAAGCTTTTAATTAAACTATTTTCTATAGTAATCCTATGAAGTAATGCCATCGTCTGCCTATTAAGCAAGTTTCTTAACCTTTCTTTGCTGATTCAGGATCACTATGATGTGCATCCATTAATGTCAAATTTGTCAGTAACAGTTCCAAGACTGCTTTTCAGTTTCTCAGTATCCTCCCTCCACATTAGGCTTCCGCTATTAATTGTCACTTTTTTGTGCCCATGGGTCTGCTCCTAACAGCATCTCCTGTTCTATGGCAAATTTTCTCATTTGCAGTGGGGTGACAAAATGAAATAATAAATTTTGTTAAGAATAGTTATTAATTCAGACTCAATGTGAATTCTGTGACCAGTGTTAGGACATAAAGTACCTAGTTTCACTGCAGGGGCACTTAGAGTATTGTCACATTTCTGAAGAGTTATTTCAATATATATTACATGGCCCCAGGAACTATGGCAATGGTTCATTTACATAAGTAATTACAATCTTTAGTTCTTTTTCACATCCATTATGTGTTATGAGTTCAATTTTCAGAATTCTCCTTAAAAGTATAAAAACTAACTCTGGGTGAATGAAATTATGGATGCATTTTATTTCTTCTTTATGGTTACGTATCTTTTCCTCTTTTTTGATAATTACATACGTTTATAAGAAATCTACATTATTTTTCATTTCATTACCAACTACAACTATGCACCTTGCATCAGCAACTCTGTATAAGAATTCTAAACTATGAAAAATCTACAAGAAGGAAATATGAGCACTTCCTTCACTCATTAGTGAGCAGACACGAACTGACTATCAAGGTTGCTGGCAGTTCTCTCCACTGGCTCACTGTTACCAGCACATGCTTCAGACGTGTCTGGCCAGTAGACCAGTATGGTAGACTACACAAGCTCTCCAAACAGCCTGGCAACTTGTCACAAGTGAGTGGACAACTAAAAGCAATTACGATGAGCAAGCTGAGCCACAGATTTTGGTGACTACTCTCAAACGGCCAACCTTTTCCCGTCTTTCTCACTCTCCTGTGCCTTTTCAGAGTCATCCTAGGTGTCTGGTGTGTATGAGTGTGTGTTTCAATCATTGGACCTGTTTAACGTAAGAAGTCCTGTGTACTCACTGGTAACTGCACTTTACTTCTAATCTCCAGGTTGGCCTTCCAGGTGGCACTTTTGTCTACACACATCACTGCTCTTATATCTACACTGGTACTCTCGTCTAACCTTCAAAGCTGTGATGCAGTGGGAAGGGCACTGAAGAGTTTGTGCCCCAGCACTGTTTATTATATGATCAAAGATGATTCCAGTAACCTCTTCGGAGCCTCAATCACCTTGCTGCAAAATGTCACACAAATACGATAAAGGGCGCATCAAGAACATAAACAGAATTATTATTTTCCTAAATTTTTTTCTCCTAATATTCATCCTTCTTGCTCATACTTTTCCTCAACATTACATCAGCCACTTTGCAGCTGCTGTTGATCCTATGGCATCTGAGTTTTAGAAACACTAGCCACTGCAGTTTCTGCTCCTACGACAAAATCCTAAAACCTGTGTTTAAAAGTCAGAGACCCCTAAGCTAGAATCCTGGATCCAAATAAATGACTAGCTCGGTGATCTCCAGTTGGCACAGTATTTGACCTCCCTAAACATCTTCTTAACTCTAATCCTGCTATTACAGGATTGTTAAGATTAAATGATATCATGTACATAAATGTATTTAACTCAGTGCTTAATAATTGTTAAAGCCACTTTCTATTTCTTCTTAGGAATGGTAGACAAATTATCAGCACTACTCTAAATATCAGAAAGTAAAGGTCAGGCAGGTTCAGATGAAAAGCCCTTTTTTTGATGAGAAAGAAACAACCGGTCTATAGGTAGTGGCCCTAATGAAAAATTAGAGATAACACACATTTAGTTTTCATTAAAGACTACTATCTAAAGACCATTCATTGTTTCTTTCTCATCATAAAAATATACATGACATATATTTCATATATATCTCCTATACATGTGCATATATACACAGGACACACATATTTTTGTGAATATCTAATAATGTGAGACTTCAATTTCTTAAATTTGATGGGCACAAAATGATAGCTTATAATTCTCCTGATTACTGATAAAGACGTATTTCTTGGCCATTCCATTTTCCACTTCTGTGAACTGTTCATATCCTTTGCCCATACTTGCCTTTTTTTACTGAGTTTTGTGTGTGTGTTTACATTTCTATGACATCATTCTTGCAAGCAGTCAAATTTTCATAATATAAGTTCAGGCTATTCTGTCGCTTCTAAATTACAAGGGGTTTCCATTCATAACCAGACACAACTAGAATTTAGTTAACATTTAAGGAAGGTGGCACGCTGGTGCTGTAGTAGCAATACATTAGCATTACAGAGCACAGTGGTAACTTATTTTCATCCTAAATAACTTACCTGCAAACACCAGCACGAAAGCCCTCCTTCTACTTCCTATGTAATGTGTACTTTAGAGATATAAATTATTTATTTCAAAGTATCTTAATTAAAACTTGGAAAGCAAATTTGCAACAACAGTTTTCTCATTATGCTTCAACGTCACATTCAATGTGTGTCATATAACCATTTCACTGTTATATTAACCATTTCACCGAATTCTTTGGAGATCATAAATTCTTTTTTCATTATATGAGTTGGAAATATCTTCTCTAATTCTATGGTTTATCTTCTCCCTATGGTTATTTTTGTTATACATTATCTTTAATATAGTCAAGTGTATCAATTTCACTCTTATACTTTATGCTTCTGGTGTCTTAAGAAATGTTTCCTACCTCAAGCCCTAAAGATAAACTACTATATTTTACTCTAAAAGCTTGAAAGGTTTGCTTTCCATATTTGGATCTTAATCCACCTGGAATCAATATGTGTGCAGTAAGATAAGGATGTCATTTTACTTTTTTCAACACAAGTAACTAATCGCCCCAGCAGTATCTTTTCATCTCTGATTTTTGAACTTATATTCCAGAATGCCATAGAGACTAGTAGCTCACAGCTTTAGTTCTACACAGAAAGAATTCTATGAGCAATTCTGAAGATAGCGTAAAAGAGAAATTAAACAGAAGAAATATGCGACTACAAATTACTAGTGAGACAAAAAAATTATAAATCGAATACTACACATGTTCACTGAAGTGTGGTACATTGCTTATTTTTGTATAAAGCTATTTCGCTCCTGCTATTGCTTTTTAATCATCCATCACCAGAAGCACATGCACATACACACACCCAACCACCATAAAAAGCCAGACTTAGGATATGAGTTAAATGGGATTTAAAAAAAATAATAACAAAAATGAATTCTTAGCAACTTCAGTGGCAATCTTTATAAATCACCACAGAACTTAAGGTTAATTTTACCAACTCGGACAATCGCATGCTATTTCCTACCCTCGTGAACTTGGAGCACATTTCCTCTGCTTCTTTTATCATATTTGCTCGAAGCATGTATTTTGCACATTTAGAATTGATGAATCTATCAGCCGTGTCTAAAGACTGCGCTTCATCCATCCACTTTGCAGCTTCTTTGAGGTTACCTATATGCTTTAAGAAATGAAAGTATTTTAAAATTATAGTTTATGATTAAGAGAATATGGGTGCAATATCAATGGCAAATATGTATAAAGACAAATTAGAAATCTGGTACCATTTCTGTAAAATTTATCTAGATATCTTTAGATAAATTAACATTCATATTTACTAAGAGCTGAATCAAATGATTAACCCTGATTACACAACTATGCAATCTAAAACTCTTTAGAATTATTAGAGGATTAGAAATAGATTATCAGGGTGCCATACGAGTAATTTCTACACAGAAATAACTCCAAGAGTTCTTAAAGTGGCCAAATTCTTCAGCTACTCAAAACACATGACTAGGATTTTACCTTGTAAATCTTTGCTTTCAAATAAAATAATTCTATTAGAGTTGGAGTACTGGCAATTGCAGCATTAATATAATCCAAAGCCAAAGAATACTGCCCAAGTTTATCAAAGTGCTGTGCCAGGAAATACTGAACCCAGAGCAGCGTTGTTGGGGGCTCCTTCTCCCCATTCTCTGCAATCAAACAAACAACATTATTATAGGAAAGAAAGCAAGGTAAAGCACGTCACATACTTCCTCTCCCCCAAAGCATCATGAAATTAATAATTATTACAATCGTAAACAGTAAAAACCCAGCAAAAATGACCAGTTTCAACAGAAAGAGGTACGACTTCATGCCATCAAGTTCAAAACGTGCAGCCAAGCAGAGAAACAAGACTCTAGTTTCACAGACTTCTAAGCTCTGCCTCACTCCAAGGAAACAGTGCTGGAGAAAGAAGGTAACGCAGCCTAACTACAAATTCTCTAAGAGCATGAGGCGTTAGGCCCAGGAGAGGTCAAGGAGAAGGGCTTGAAGGGAAGATGTCCTAACTACCACTGCAAGACTTCCACAAAGACAAGACTGCCAGGGCTTAGCACTGTCTAGGCCTTCGCACTATATCAGGGAAACCCAAAGTTGAAGAGTGTGAAGAAACATTCCTGACAAGACAGAAGTAATCCTATGTGACAAAAGCAGTCACATACAATCAGCTGAGCTCTATTCTGCTCCCCATCCTGTCCCCTCAAGCTACAGAAGAGTCGATAAAGAAACACCAAGCTCTCCAAATAGATTCCAGAAAGGAAGACCTACAGGTATAAAATGAGGAAGAAAGAGTGGAAAGGGAACTTACCCATACTACATCAGAAAAAACAGGTTTTGAGCTGACCAAATGAAATAACAATGCAAACACAAAAATGAGTATCAATTAAAACGCAAATAATAAAAACAAAAAGCTCAGCATTTATCGTGCTCCTCTTACATAAAACTATATTTCAGGGGAGCCAAATAA
This sequence comes from Pteropus vampyrus, assembly GCF_000151845.1. Taxonomy (NCBI): domain Eukaryota; kingdom Metazoa; phylum Chordata; class Mammalia; order Chiroptera; family Pteropodidae; genus Pteropus; species Pteropus vampyrus. Next base: position 442,525 of record NW_011888935.1, on the reverse strand, counting down.
CTGATGACGGAAAGTTATTTGTAAGATTTCTAGCTGATAAATACAGAAAGAATGAGGATTTGAAGGAAAGAAGGGACTGGGACAATGAACCTCAGTAGCTGCTAAATCTTCAGGTGAGAAGCCAACAAGGAACTCTTCACTGGGCAGGATGAGAGCATCTGAACCTTAACCTTAACATCACAAAAAAAGACTAAAAGAATGTCTTCTGCCTCTAGGTGTGACAGGAAGTACAATGTATCACGCATGAAATATTCACACAGAACCTGAATCTAATCAAGCCTGTAAACCTAACTGTAAGTTCACGAGAAATATGGATGTCAGCAAAAATATTAAATGATGCCATGAGAAAGCAAATTAGCCAAATCCAGAAAACAGGACATTCCACAAGACGAATGACCTTTCAATAAATGACATTTAAAAAGAGGAGCAGAGCACTACTCAAGATTAAAAGAATATCAGAGACATAAAACAAGTGTGGACTTTAGCAGGACCCACACTAAAATAAAGCAATTATACAAAGATATTATTTTAAAGATAATGAGGGAAATGTGCGTGTGGACTAGGTGTTAAGTTACCATGACATGAGAGTTAATTTTGTGCGAGAAAGCACTGTGGTTAGATCTTCTGTTTAAGTGTTTTAAAGAGTTAGAGATGTATATTATGGTACTTACAGGTGAAGCAGTATGTCTGCTTTAAAAGATACTCTAGAAAAATAAGTGGACTGAAGGTACTTCAAATAAGACTGGCAAAATGTTGATGGTAACAGAGCTGGGTGATAGGGATACAGAGGTTCATTATCCTATTTATTTCTGTATCTGTAATTTTATATGGAATTTGTTTCAAACAACAAAAACAAAAGAGTCATGACATGTAAAAGACACATGAAGAAACCAGACTAAAGTTGCCATCTGCATGACAAAGTATTCTAGAGTGTTTTCTAAATTAAGTTGCCTTGATTTACAAATGCCCCTACAAACAGAGAAACAAAGAATGAAATTATACAGAATTAAAAATTTTTTAAAAAGTAGAAAGAACTAGGGGTTAAATAAACACACATTTCGATATAAGCTAATAACTACAAGATTTTTGGCAAGACCTCAACCTCTCAAGTCTGTTAACACACATTAAAATAGGGTCAACTCCCAACTCACAATACTATGGAAAACTTAAATAAAATTGAAGTGCTCTTCTCATTTCATTCCTTCAAAAACTATTTGGTACATAGCTATCACGTAGCATGTACATAATAAACATAAGATGATTTAACTGTAAGTGATTAAAAATGTATTGAAATGAGTAACCAAATTGCAATTCAATCTAATTTAAACTTACCATAAGGGCTAAAAAAGTCACATGCTTTAAGAGAGGCTTCATAATTAGTAACAAGCTCCTGGATTATAGAAATCTGTTAAAGAAACACAGTTTAAATTTTTTTTTAATATTATACTGAAGATATTTATACTTATTGTGGATTAAATTAGATTTCAAAACAATATACCACTTATTTCAAAATTATACATTAACTAAACTATTAGGGTGTCTGCTCTCCATCCCTAACTCCCTGTGTGGGGAGAAAATGAGAAAAAAACACAGAAAATACACTGATCTATTAATAATAAACGAAAGCTTATTAATTTCTCATCTCGATAAGTAGTTTCAGGTTTTAAAGAACAAATTATCACTAGTTATTAAAAAAACTTTTTTTGCCAATAAACCCATCTGTATAATTTCTTATTAACAGTTATTCTATTTGCTTCTTGCTTCCTGCTATTATATTGTATTCAGATTTGAATAATAGTATTCAGATTTGTATTGTATTCAGATTTTCTAAAATGTCGCTCATCACGAAATAGTCAAATAAAATGATCAATCCAAACTATACAGTGAGTTGATGGAAGAGGTGCACTCCTAACCAGATGTTTCAACTACCTTTGTTTTTCGTGATAATTATAATAAATGTGAATTTCAATGATATATTCAGGTAGGACCGAAATATTATAAACTGCACTGTAAACGTGCTATGTCCTGGGAGTGCCAAACAAAAAGCGACATGAATTAGAAGTGGCAGTTGAAAAACAGCAGCTCGTGTGTACAGTTGGTAATAAATGCCTATTGATCATAACTGTTCAGAATGAGTTGGAAAATATAACTGTCTTATTTGAGAACTTCAAAAAGAAAGGTCAAAGAGAAGGAAAAGCATTAAAACTTTTAATAGCATCTGACCAACGTGGTATTATTTTAATAGTGATGACTTTGAAAGTTTTATAAATTGAGATGCCACTAATGCCACCAGAAAAAGGGGACACACCAGAGAGGGGAATAACAACAGTAGTAAGCCATTATCACGAGTGCTTTACATATATTACAGTAATAATTATAATAAGTCAACCCTATACAGCACTTACTATGTGCTAGCAACTATTTAAGTACTTTACCTGTATTAACTGAGCCTCAAAACAACCTGATATGGTGTGAACAACGATCAAACTTCACTTAACAGGCAAAGGGGGAAAAAATTAGCTGAAAGTATACAACGGCAAAGCCAGAATCCACCCCAAGCACCAAAGCTCCGGAGTTTAGCTCTTAACTATTCTGCTACACTGGTCACTGATATATGGGGCACTGGCACATTTATTACTTTAACTCACAGGGGTACATTATGACTAGAAACTAATTAACAGCAGGACAGTAACCTTTCCCTTGTCAAAACGCACAGTGAACAGCACACTCAATGGTGAAAGAATGAAAGCATGTCCACGAAGATCAAGAACAAGGCAAGGATGCCTGCTTTCATTAGTTCTATTCAACATCATACTAGAAGCTCTAGCCAAAGCAATTAGGCAAGAAAAAGAAATAAAAAGCATTCAAATTAGAAAGGAATAAGTACATATATCTGTTTGCACATGACATAACCTTACCTACTGAAAACTCTAGTGATTTCACAAAAAAGTAAAACTTGTTAGAATAAATGAATTCAACAGAGTAGCAAAATACAAAGTCGACATGCAAAAATCAGTTGCATTTCTATACACAATGAACAATTTGAAAAGGAAATTACAAAAACAATTCCATTCAAAATAGCATCAAAAAGAATACTTAGGAATTAACTTAATCAAGTACGTGAAAGACTTGTACGATGAAAAGTACAAAACAATGCTGAAAGAAATTAAAGACAAATAAATGGAAACACATCCCATGTTTATGAATTGAAAGACAATATTAAAATGTCAATACTACTCAAAGAGATCTACAGATTCAATGCAGTCACTATTAAAATTCCAATGACTTTTTTTTTTGCAGAAATAGAAAAAGCTCACCCTAAAATTCACGTGGAATCTCAAGGGACCCCAAACAGCCAAAACAATCTTGAAAAACAAGAACAAAACCAGACGACTCACACTCCTGATTTCAAAACTTGCTATAAAGCTCCAGTAATCAAAACAGTGTGATATTTGCATAAAGACTGACATAGAGACTGATGGAATGACATGGAGAGCCCAGAAATAAACCCCTCCATATATAGCCAAATGGTTTTTGACAAGGGTGCCAAGACCCTTCAATGGGGAAAGGATATTTTTTTAAACAAATGATGCTGAGAAAACTGGATCTACGTGCAAAAAAATGAAGCTAGACCCTTACCTAATACCACATACAAAAATGGAACTCAAAATGGATCAAGGACCTTAATTTGAGACCTAAAACAACAAAACTCTTAGAAGAAAACATAAGACAAAAGCTTCACAGCCATGGATTTGGCACGGCTTTCTTGTATATGACATTAAAGGCACTGGTAACAACAATAAAAAGACAAACTGGACTTGATGAAAATTTTAAAATTTTGTTCATCAAAAAGACACTACCCACAGAGTAAAAAGGTAACGCACAGAATGGGAGAAAATATTTGTAAATCTCATATCTAATAAGGGATTAGTCTATGGCCATGCCACCCTGAACAAGCCCGATCTCCTCTGATCTCAGAAGCTAAGCAGGGTCAGGCTTGGTTAGTACTTGGATGGGAGACCACCTAGGAAGAACCAGGTGCTGTAGGCATAAAAAATAAATAAAAAATAAGGGACTATAAGCTGATAAGGTCCTTGCAATCTGTGAGATCAACCAAGGGTTGCCTCGCCTAAAAAAATAAAATTAAATTAAAATAAAATAAAATAAATAATAATAATAATAATAAGGGATTCATACCTAGAATATAAAGAGAACTCCTAAAACTCAACAAAAACCCAATTCAAAAATGGGCAAAGTACTTGAATAGACATTTCACCAGGAAAGGTATATACAAGTAACCATTAAGCACATGAAAAGATCAAAACTACAACAAGACATAACCTCACACTCCTCTCCCCAAAAAACAACAAAAACAAAAACAGAAAACAACGGTTGATAAGGATGTAAAGAAATCGGAACCCTTGTGCACTACTAGTAGGAATGTAAAATGGAACAACTGCTATGGAAAACATGGCAGTTTCTCAAAAAATTAAAAATAGAAGTACCAAATGATCCAGCAATTCTACTTCTGGGTATATACCCAATAAGATTAAAAGCAAAGTCGGAAAGAGATATTTGTACACTCATGTTCATAACAGAATTATTCACAAGAGCCAAAACATAGAAGCTACCCAAGTGAATACTGATGAACAGTTAAGCAAAATGTGTTATATATGTAAAATGGAGTATTTTTCAGCCTTGAAAAGGGAAATTTTGCAATACGCTACAACATGGATGAACCCTGACATTATGCTAAGGGAAATGAGCCAGTCACTACATGATTCCACTTATATGAGGTATTTAACAGTAGTCAAAACCATAAAGACAGAAAGCATAAGGATGGTTGTCAGGGGCAGGGCGGATGGGAAGTCATTGTTTAATGGGTATAGTGTCAGTTGTCCAAGATAAAAAGAGTTATGGGAATGGACAGTGGTGATGGTTGCACAAAAATCTGAATGTCTTTAATACCAAAACTGTACATTTAAAAATGGTTACAACAGTAAATTTTATGTTAAGTGTATTTTACCACAATAATATTTTTTTGAAAACCTAGTGGTCCTCAGATCACTAATATCATCATTAGCACCACCTGGTAATTTGTTAGAGATGCAAATTTCTGGACCAAACCTGATTTACATAAGCAGAAACTCTGGGCCCAGCAATTTGTTTTTAGCAAGCCCTCTAAAATTAGCTCTGATACACATACACAAAGTTTGATAACTGATGAAAATGCTACAAAAAGGCTATTATTATAAAACAAAATTAAAGATAATAGACATTTTTAACCCACCATGACCAATACCACCCCATCAATCTCACTTAAAACACCTGTCACTTAAAAAATTTTCCAGGCTTAGAAATTCAGTACTCAAGTTGTTCAATTCATAGAGCCAAATATTTTTTCATGAACTTACAATGCCATCTACTGGCAGTTGCAAAAACTGTACAACAGGTTTTAAATAACGGTGTATACACATATATATGTGTGTGTTTATATACTATACACACCTTTGCCTCTCTAGGTGAAACATTTTTAAAGTCAGTTCAATAATGAAACAAAGTACAACAAAACATACACATAGTTCTTCATAAAGTTACACATAATTCTTCATAAAGGATTATAAACAATACTGGATAAAATATATCCTCAGCTTCAGAACTTCAAGGATTAAGGAAAAATCAAGATAAGTCTACATGAAACCTAAATAAAAAAACTGAAGAACACTGGATACCATGGTTGATTAGGCATATTGTTTGAACCTTAAAATATATCTCGGTCGCCCAGTAATTAAGTGAATAATTCCATTCTTTAAATGTATCTACGAAAGTCAGTCTGGGGAGTTTGACTCAGACATAAGGATCCATATTTTGCCTCATTTATTTACCATTTATATCTCAGGAAGTACATTCGACTCCTTCCTTGTGAAACTTAGTATGTAATGGCTATACTTTTTGAAAATAGTATTTTGCCGCACTGTCATTTAAAATCAAGAAAGTCAAAAAAAGAGAGAAAAAAATTAAAGTAAAAAAATTGTAAGTTTTAAAAATTAAAACTAGAAAGCCAATCTACTTAAGTTAGGTATCTAAGATCACAATGAAAAATAGCCTCAAAATGGGCAGCTTAAATTATATGGTCAAAATTTTTTGCGAACTGAAAAAACTTCCAAGTTCAACCACCTTCTCTTGATTTAAATATTTTCTTCTAATAGCTATATTTAATCAGGATTGACGCAGTTTGATTTTTGCTAACCAAATCTAACCTGGGCAAATATCACGACTACCACAGATCTTTCGTAACATATGGCCCTTGGTGCTTTTCTATGTATGAGTTAAAAAGCTTATTATTAACCTTAAAGAAAAAATTCGACTTCACCATATATGATACACAATTTTTCACAATATAGTTACGAACCGTGTTTAAAATGTTACTGCACCATGAAAGCCACTGAGAGGATCTCTTCATTTTTTTTACCCATTTCATTTTTTATGCTTAGGAAACTAAGCATAATAGTGTATCCACAAGGACCGAAATCACTGGATTAATTTCCAATAAATGTACAATTAGTAGTGACGATTTTGGTTTCAAAGAAACTAGTTACAGAGGTGACCCGCCCAGAACCACGATGCTAACATGGCGTAAGCCGCCTGCTGCAGGGAGGAGGCATGAGGAGCAGGAGTGGAGCTCCAATACCTCCTGCGAGCCGAGCACTTTCGCACTTCATTTAACTCAAACACACTTCAGCTCCTTAAATGTCATTTGCCCCAACTTTATGATCCAGAAACAGATTCAGGTAGTGGCTCAAGCAAGTAAGTGATGGAGTCAGGATTACAAACCAGGCCTGATTCCAAAGCAATGTTCTTTATCCAAAGAATTCCCACTATTTTCCAAAGTATAATACATATGATGGAACATGAAATGATTGCAGTTAATTCACCAAATGAAACTGTTATGTTTTTATGTATTTTATAAAAAATAAACTAGTATAGACCCGTGGTTTTTATGAAAAATACAAAAAGTAATCAAATTTAGTGAAAAATCAATAAATTTTAGGTGTTCCCCAGCCAAATGATTCAGTACTTCCCAAAGAAACATTCCAATGAAGTACATGATTCTCTCTTTCTTCACTGAATAAGAGGCCAAGTGTTTTTGTAACTCTGTACCTACTGTCACCAGTTTCTGAAGGGTACACATAGCTCCACATA
>NW_011888935.1:430123-434897 GCF_000151845.1 Pteropus vampyrus | reverse complement strand
AGTTTGATAACTGATGAAAATGCTACAAAAAGGCTATTATTATAAAACAAAATTAAAGATAATAGACATTTTTAACCCACCATGACCAATACCACCCCATCAATCTCACTTAAAACACCTGTCACTTAAAAAATTTTCCAGGCTTAGAAATTCAGTACTCAAGTTGTTCAATTCATAGAGCCAAATATTTTTTCATGAACTTACAATGCCATCTACTGGCAGTTGCAAAAACTGTACAACAGGTTTTAAATAACGGTGTATACACATATATATGTGTGTGTTTATATACTATACACACCTTTGCCTCTCTAGGTGAAACATTTTTAAAGTCAGTTCAATAATGAAACAAAGTACAACAAAACATACACATAGTTCTTCATAAAGTTACACATAATTCTTCATAAAGGATTATAAACAATACTGGATAAAATATATCCTCAGCTTCAGAACTTCAAGGATTAAGGAAAAATCAAGATAAGTCTACATGAAACCTAAATAAAAAAACTGAAGAACACTGGATACCATGGTTGATTAGGCATATTGTTTGAACCTTAAAATATATCTCGGTCGCCCAGTAATTAAGTGAATAATTCCATTCTTTAAATGTATCTACGAAAGTCAGTCTGGGGAGTTTGACTCAGACATAAGGATCCATATTTTGCCTCATTTATTTACCATTTATATCTCAGGAAGTACATTCGACTCCTTCCTTGTGAAACTTAGTATGTAATGGCTATACTTTTTGAAAATAGTATTTTGCCGCACTGTCATTTAAAATCAAGAAAGTCAAAAAAAGAGAGAAAAAAATTAAAGTAAAAAAATTGTAAGTTTTAAAAATTAAAACTAGAAAGCCAATCTACTTAAGTTAGGTATCTAAGATCACAATGAAAAATAGCCTCAAAATGGGCAGCTTAAATTATATGGTCAAAATTTTTTGCGAACTGAAAAAACTTCCAAGTTCAACCACCTTCTCTTGATTTAAATATTTTCTTCTAATAGCTATATTTAATCAGGATTGACGCAGTTTGATTTTTGCTAACCAAATCTAACCTGGGCAAATATCACGACTACCACAGATCTTTCGTAACATATGGCCCTTGGTGCTTTTCTATGTATGAGTTAAAAAGCTTATTATTAACCTTAAAGAAAAAATTCGACTTCACCATATATGATACACAATTTTTCACAATATAGTTACGAACCGTGTTTAAAATGTTACTGCACCATGAAAGCCACTGAGAGGATCTCTTCATTTTTTTTACCCATTTCATTTTTTATGCTTAGGAAACTAAGCATAATAGTGTATCCACAAGGACCGAAATCACTGGATTAATTTCCAATAAATGTACAATTAGTAGTGACGATTTTGGTTTCAAAGAAACTAGTTACAGAGGTGACCCGCCCAGAACCACGATGCTAACATGGCGTAAGCCGCCTGCTGCAGGGAGGAGGCATGAGGAGCAGGAGTGGAGCTCCAATACCTCCTGCGAGCCGAGCACTTTCGCACTTCATTTAACTCAAACACACTTCAGCTCCTTAAATGTCATTTGCCCCAACTTTATGATCCAGAAACAGATTCAGGTAGTGGCTCAAGCAAGTAAGTGATGGAGTCAGGATTACAAACCAGGCCTGATTCCAAAGCAATGTTCTTTATCCAAAGAATTCCCACTATTTTCCAAAGTATAATACATATGATGGAACATGAAATGATTGCAGTTAATTCACCAAATGAAACTGTTATGTTTTTATGTATTTTATAAAAAATAAACTAGTATAGACCCGTGGTTTTTATGAAAAATACAAAAAGTAATCAAATTTAGTGAAAAATCAATAAATTTTAGGTGTTCCCCAGCCAAATGATTCAGTACTTCCCAAAGAAACATTCCAATGAAGTACATGATTCTCTCTTTCTTCACTGAATAAGAGGCCAAGTGTTTTTGTAACTCTGTACCTACTGTCACCAGTTTCTGAAGGGTACACATAGCTCCACATAATGTTTTTAACTGAATGATCTTGGAATAGTTTCACAGTATGGGCAGATTTAACACAAAAGGAAAGGTCTCCTGGGAAACAGCCTACTTTCCCTTCCTGTGTATGGACAGCCACATAGTATTCTGTTGAGATACCGGATGCTTCAGACATTCAAATACCCAATTTCCACGTTGTTTTAAGTTACTCAGAGTACACCTGTGCACTGATGTCCAGCTTCAGTGGAATCTAATGCACCTGTAACAATCCATGGCAAACCTTAAACCTTAATGGTAATTCACCGTCTTCACTCAAAAGTCTGATACTCACAATGAATGGCTACAGACCAAAACTAGAAAGTACATTTTCCATTACAGGTGAAAATGGAAGTCTAAATTAATTTGCACCTCTTCTTACAGTCATTATGGTTTCTTTCATAATATACACAAAAAGAATGTATAGGCTATGGTCCTGGCAGCTGAACTAAAATTAAATAAAAACTGATCTTACTAATCATCTTTTGGTGCAAAATAAACATTTTATCCTTAGAAACCTATTTTTCTCACTCATTAAATCAGCAAAGCAAAAGTATACAATATCAGAGCATGTTAGAAAAAAGGCCCTGAAAAGAGATGAGCAAATTAAACGTGAAACAAGTAGTAAGGATATAATAAAGATCAGAGTGGAAGTCAAGGAAACAGAGGAGGTGGGAAATCAGCAAACCCGAAACCTCATTCTACGAAAAGAGCAACAAAATTGGCAAATCTTTAGCTAGATTAAAACAAGAAAAAAAAAAAAAAGACTCAAATTATTAAAATTAAAAATGAAAGAGACATGGCTAGTGACTTTGCCAAAAAAAAAAAAATTATAAAGTAGTCTGATGAACAACTGTATGCCAACATTGGATAACTTAGATAAAATGGACAAATTTCTAGAAACATGCAAATTTCAGAAACCAAGTCAAAAAGAAATAGAAAATAGGAGTAAACCAATAACAAGAGTTTGAATAGGTAATAAAAACTACCCACTACTCACAAAGAAAAAGTCTGGGCCCAGATGGCTTCATTGGTAAATTCTACCAAACATTTCATATCAATATTGGTTGTTCATAAACTTAAAAAAAAATTCAGAAGAGAATATTTCCCAACTCATTATAAGGCTATTATTACCCTGATATCAAGACCAAAGACATAACAAGAAAATGACAAATCAATATCTCTTAGAAATAGACAAGCAAAAATCCTCAATTATACACCATGACCAAGTTTTATCCCAGTAATGCAAGGTTAGTTTAACGTCTGAAAATCAACGGATGTAATGCACCAATATAAAATTTAAAAAACTTGATCATCATAGACACAGAAAAAGCATCTGACAAAATTCGACACTCTTTCACAATAAAAACACTCAACAAACTTGGAACGGAAGGGACTTACTCAACATTATTAAGGGCATATACAAAAAATCCATAGTTAACATAATATTTAATGGAGAAAGACTAGATGCTCTCCCCCAATCAGGAAAAAGACAAAGATATCTACACACTGATTGATCACTTCTACTCAGCACTGTAACTGGAGGTTCTAGCCAGGGCAATTAGTCAAGAAAATGAAAGAAAGATACAAAATGTAAAGGAAAAAATAAAATTTTCTTTTTGCAGATGACATGATCTTGCACAGAGAAAATCCTAAGGAATCCATTACACCAAGTGTATCAATTAATAAGTTCAGCAAAATTACAGTATATGAGATCAATATACAAAAAACAATTATATTTTATATACTAGCGATGAAAAATCTGAAAATGAAATTAAGGAAATCGATTGGAATAATATAAAAAAATTTTAGGGATAAATTTAACAAAAGATATACAAGACTCGTATACTAAAAACGGAGTTAAAAAAAAGCAAAGATCTAAATAAATGGAAAGACACAGAATGTTCGATTGAAAGACTTAACACTGTTAAGATAGGAATACTTCTCAAAGTAATCTACAAATTCAATGCAATCCCTATAAAATCCCAGGTGGCTTCTTTGTAGAAATTAAAGCGAATCTGAAAATTCAAATGGAAATTTTAAAAATTCAAAATGGCCAAAAAGAATCTTGAAAAAAAGAAACTAGGAAAGAACATTTACACTTCCTAATTTCAAAACTTACCCCAAAGCTATAGTAATCAAGACAGTGTGGAACCAGCATAAAGACATACAAATCAGTGGAATAGAACTAAGAGTCCAGAAATGAATCCTCATATTTATGGTCGATATATCTTCAACAAGGCTACCAATATCTTTCAATGGAGGAAGAACAGTCTCCTCAAAAAATGGTGCTGGAAAACTGAATAGTCATATGCAAAAGAATGAAGTTGGATTCCTCCTGCCTCATGCCATATATACAAACATACATTCGAAATGGATCAAAGACTTCAATGTAAGAACTAAAAATATAAAACTCTTAGAAGTAATAATGTGTAAAACTGCATGACCTTGGATTTGGAAATGACTTCTTAGATACAACACAAAAGCACAAGCTAGAAAAGAGAAAAAAGTTAAATTGGACTTCTTCAAAATTAAAAACTTTGAGGCATCAAAGGATACTTTCAAGAAATAAGATAAGTCATATGTCTGATAAGGCACTTGCATCTAGAATACACAAAGAACTCTTCAACTAGATAATAAAAAGACAATTCAATTAAAACTGAACATTTTTCCAAAGAAGTAATATAAATGGCCAATGAGCACAAGAAAAGATGCTCACATCATTATTCATCAGGGAAATGCAAACCAAAACCTCAAGGAGATGCCTACCT
>NW_011888935.1:415546-428935 GCF_000151845.1 Pteropus vampyrus | reverse complement strand
GCCCCTCCCATCTTGAGTACTGCTCTAGAAGAAGACCATCCAAGCTGTTTCTAAAACAGCAGATGAGCTTCCACGACAGAAATAAAGATCAATGAATCGAGTTTAGTTTTAACCTCTTTATGTTTAAAAAAAAAAAGGGCTCCATGGAAAAGCAAACACAAGCAGGAAAAACATTTAACAGGACCTTATGTTGGTAAGGGTGCAGCGAGCCTTTTTCACGCACACTGCTAGTGGCAACACAAACGGGTGTTTACAGCCTCAGAGAAACCAACCTCTTGGTGTTTGCCAAGGACCACAAAATGCTTGTACCTTTCACCCGACCCATCGATTTGAGAATTCATGAGAAGAAAATAATCCTAAATAGAGCTATGAGCACGAAGATACCTATAACACTGTTTTAACAGTGAAAACTTGGAAAACTGAAGTTCAGCCATAGAGGTATGGTTTTGATAAATGACTATGCAGTCACTAAAAAGATAATGAAGACTCAACAGTAACCCATTAAATGCTTATGAAATTGCTAGGGAGAAAAGGAAAAACAAAATTTTATGGTTAAAATACTACAAATAAATTCACAGAGGAAAAAAAACCTTAAAAAGAATTACACGCAAAAAATGTTCTTAATACTCTTAAATTGTGTATTCACATTTTAAAATGCTGGAGACATTTTAAAATACTTTTTTAATATTGCACTGTATCCTGAACAAAATTCATAAGATTATTTTATTTTCATGCTACCTGACGTGGATTATTCTTTAGACTTAGAAGGTTATAAAACCGTAATGGTTTTTCAAACTTAATCTCTTTGAAATTCTTCCTCAAGAGTTAAAATGCAGCCCTTAGGTAAAATGCAGCCCTTAGCTAAAAAGAGGACTCGCTGCTAGTTTTAAGTATGCAAATTTTAAAATGCCCTTATAAGTAATCACAAATACATGTGGCCAAAATTATTTGAGAAGCATTTCCCACATTTGTAAATTTTTTTCTCATTATACTAAGTTCTGATAACTTTAACTCAATTTTCAGCAGCTTAATTCTCAAAAGAACTTATTAAAATTCCTATTGTGTGCTTAAACACTAAAAAATGTCAAAGGTTCCTACATAACGTATTCTCCGTGCCTTCTTTAAAAATGCGAATTTCATCCTTTATGAAATACCAACAGATGCTCAACGCCTTTACAATAGTAATTAGGGGTCGACATCGGAGGCGTGTGGGTGAAAAAGGCTACACCTGTTGTGAAAGCTGAGGAAGCCTGTGAGCTCAGCGAAAGCCTGAGAGGAACAAGCGCTTTAACGACCACTGTATTCAGCAGTTGCTGCAAGAGCGTGTAACAAAAGCAGGACTCTAATTCGCGCACGTTAAGTTCTTCACTATTCCTGACTTTTCGTCGCACCTTTCTCTTCTGTCACCCTTGCCAAAAAAAGAGGAATTTTAGCGAACCCAAAGGAATTACTGCCAGGCACTGCTCCAAGTTTTCATAACAATCAATCACTATTTATCAAAAATCAACAGCAGTACCATTACAGTCAAATAAAGCATGCTACAGACATTTAAGAACTAAATTTTTTTAATGTAAATGATACTTTTTACTAGTAAGCTATTAGATACTATCAGCTGTCCCTCTGAGTTGATGAAACCTGCTGCCACGAGGAAGAAAGTGCCCATCAGTTATATCTATTACTGATCTTGTTTTCAATAGTTTATTGTTCACAATTATTGTTAACTTACAAATAATTATGGGTCAAAGCTAAACACAAAGTGATAGAGGTTTAACAAAATATTTGGCCATTTCTAATAAAATCTTCCTTATTCACTCCTCTAGTAACTTTCAAAAACTCTCACTATAGAAAAGAACACAAAATTTTGGAGCCTAATAAGAAGCAATGCTTGAAAATAAAATTATAATTTACTTTCTATTAACTTTTAATTTTTTAATTGTATTTCTAATTTAAGACCAAGTACTTCTTTTCTAATTTTAAAAAACAGAAAAGTATCATTCTCTTTATTCAAAAACTGGCTAAGACTATATTAAAATGTAGCTTTATTAATTAATACTAATTAATAGTACCAAATAACATTTTACTGTTTCACCAACTCAATTATCCATGCTGTAACTTTAAAAGCATGCATAACAAATTTAAAAATCCACAATCATACTATAAAATAATAATCATGAAATAGTTAAATATAGACCTCTGGTGACAATATGTCGGCTTTATAGAAAAGTATACCCATTAAAATCAACCACCACCACTATCAGTGTTTTCACAAAACCTTTACTCTGTAAATTTCAGACTGACATGTCCTGTGATAGCTCTTATACTATACGCACATAATTTCAGTTCATCTATTATTAGACTAGAGTGATAACATCACTAGAACACAGAAAATGATTAAGTCACAGCATATTTATATGAAAATCTTTCTATAATAATTAAGTTACTAAAAAGACTATATCAAAACTGAATGAAGACCAAGTTTTACCTTTTCTGTATTGTAATATAAAGATTTCAAAGTAGTAAACAAGGGTGGGCAGCCTTTGCTGAAGTTAACCCTCAGGAACTTATCCAATAGTTCTCTAAATTTTTCACCTGGAAACAAAAGTGTACTTTGTTATACTTTGATTAATGCAAACAGTTCTTAAAATAATTTGATAAACAAAAATAAAATTCACTCAGAAACAGTTATCCCCCTTTCCGATTTTTAAACCCAAAAAAGTTAGCATTATTTCTTGTTTTTTCACCACCTAAAAGCCTAACACTAAATATCTCAGTAGGCAGCTATACTTTCTCCTAGATCTAGGTTCAAAATATCTTCAAGGAATACTTCCAAAGATAGGTAAACAAAATGACTGCACAGCTTTGAGTAAAAGTAACCCATTCTGAATACAGTGCCCATAGCGAGGATTTTTCCTAATCTCACTGGCCAGCACAGACTCAGTCCTGCTATCTACAGACAGCTCATAAGGCACTCTGCAGGCTATAAAAAGATTCTACTGTAACCAGCACTATATTCAAGTAGCAGCCAAAAAATATTTTTAAACATGAAAGCAATATTTACAAATGTTTTCCAAATCAACTAGTGATTTACTTCAACATTCATTCCACAGCCATCTACCGAGCACCTACTATGTGCCAGGTACTGTTCTCAGTTTGGGGATATAGTAGTGACTAAAACAAAACAATCACGGACCTTAACATTCGAGGGATGAGAAAAACAGGAAGTAAAAGAATGTATGTTGGACATTAGACTGAACCCTGGAGTATTCTAATAAGAAATTAAAATTAAGTTCTCTACTTGCAATAACTATTATTGTTAAACCTTTAGCAAAATATTTTGGTATCATCTTTTAAAAGCAGAAGAAATTAAGAAAATTTTAAAAATAATGGCTCTAACTCAGACATACGAACTTTTTGATAGTAAGTATTAATAAATAAGGACATGGATTTGTCCAATCATTAAAAAAAAAAGATACAGATATTTCATGAATAGTTTAACCTAAAGTAAGATTAAGGAAATGAACTCTTAAGGGTTTCTTTATGAATCACAAGACTATATATATAAAACAAACAACTCAAAGTGGTTATTTTTGTTTTGACAGACCGTGTTGAACAAATATGTGTACACATAATTAGATATCATAAAATTTAAGAGAGAAATTAAATTTTATCTAGTGGAAAATGTATCAAATAAAAAAACATACATTAAAAGACTGTTTTCAGATAATTACTAATCTTTTATTAGATCATATACAAAGTATAGGTCTTTTGAAAATTATATTACCAAGACAACACAAAATTTCTCTTTGGGTTAAATATACATCATCACTTACTTACAAATCAAAAGTAATTTTAGAGATCAAATCTTTCCAGCACTTCCTCTGATATAAAGCAAAAGCACACGACACTGAGGAAGACAGTAAGAGATGTTGTTGCTTACAGGAATGCATAAGCTTCTACTTACTTTGTGTGAGCTTGCACAAATACCTTGTCCACTAAAGTAAACCTCACTTTCTCCACTCTAAGATGAAGGTAACGCCACCACTAGCCTCAAAAATACTCTTCTATGGCTCAAACGAGTATATAGCAGTAAGCAGTGTGTCTGGAACATAGTAACCGCTTAATAAATGTTGTCTATCATGTGCCTTGATATCGGACAGCTATTGTATTTCTATAGTTAAGAATCTTTTCTATATTTGTTATCATCCACCAAAAAAGCATTTACCTTTATGTCAGAGACTACTCTACACTCCGTTTCTTGGTCAAATTTCTCAGTCTAGTCAGATCACGCTAGCAGATTTGAGTCAACTTCTCAATTATTCACAATATTGACTGTTGTTTATACTATGCAGCTATGAGAAAAAATGAAGCTCTTATGTGGTGATACCAGACTAAACTCCATACACAGAGTCAAGGCGGTGGGGGCAGAACAGGCACAGTACAATCTATGCTACCACTTTTGTACAAAATGGGGAGAGAAAAAAAGAAAGCTATAAATGAACTCCTCACACATACTTTTGCTGGGATATGCACAATGTATTTCTGGAAGAATACACCATCTACTAATAACAACGGCCATCTCTAGGGAAGTAAACTTGGCCAGGGAACAGAGACAGAAAAAAAGACTTTTCACTTAAAAATCTGTTTGTACCCTTCTATTTGAAACTGTATGAATGTATTTACTATCTAAACAAGAAGCCTACACACAGCTACTCAACTTCCCAGTCACACACTATATCCAAAAATTACTATTTACCCATCTCATGATATTTCACTTTAGGTATAAGAAAAATCCTTTCACAAAAACAAACGATCTCCCCTCTTCCTAGTTATTTTAAAATAATTCTTTAGAACTCCCATAGTCTTTCCTTTCGAGGTGGAGGGGGTGACCCTGTTTAGCGTTACAGCTTGTAAACAGGTTATCTGACTTACACAGATGCTATGGTATTTCTAAATGTGTAGCGTAGATTCAAATAAAAGTTATTGTTTCCAAAACCACTTCTAAAATAACGAACATAAACACAAGACCAGACTGTATCTGATTCACTGGAATTTCTTCTAAATAATGGGGCATGTTCTCACTATAAAAAAGAAGTGATAATTACGTGACCTGATGGAGGTGTTAGCTAACACTACAGTGCTAATATTGCAATATATAAATGTAGCATTATCAATACATTTATACCTTAAACTAATACAATGTTATATATCAATTATATCAACCAATCAATCAATAAACAATTTGATGAAACAAAAACAGAGCAGAATCTGGTTTAATACTCTGGATTGTCTCCTACCCTCCCTCTCCTGCCTGGCAAGGGAAGACTAACAGAACAGGACGAATTAAACTATTTTGAAAAGTAGCTATATCTCTGCGTTATATTCGCAACATTAAAATTTCAGGCTGTTAGAGGACGGTCCCAGGACTTCTGCAGTGTTCACTACTCTGTAAGTATTAAGCCTTTTAATTTAAAAACTGG
Source organism: Pteropus vampyrus (assembly GCF_000151845.1). Lineage (NCBI taxonomy): Eukaryota > Metazoa > Chordata > Mammalia > Chiroptera > Pteropodidae > Pteropus > Pteropus vampyrus. The sequence goes on along the minus strand of NW_011888935.1, from coordinate 423,458 downwards.
AAAGCCTTTTTCAAAAGTTTCCCCTTGTATTCTCAAGTTCCATCATTTATTTATTTATTTATTTATTTGGAAAAGCTCTCATTTGCTTTTGATAATGCTGAGATGTCTTTCTTATTATACATAAAAATATTTCTAAAGAGGCAAAATACTTTATGAATTATTTGGCTTTTGCACAGGTACAATTAAGTATGTGAACTATTTTATATATATATGCTCACTGGAGCTTTGGAAATACATGTACGTTAGAGCCTCACAGTGATGAGTACCTTGAAGGCCATGCCATCAGACCCCTCAGCTGGGACCTGTCTTGTAAAGAGATCCTTTTAGCATTTCAAAGACAGACTGTCCCAGAGGATACAGGATGACTCCACTGTAATCTCAATCACATTTCACAGTCAACAGCTGGTTCCAGGCTATTTTTCAATAAAAATACACTTCCTATCATGTACTGAGAGCTTTTAGCACTCTGTGCGTGCTATGAAAATAAATCTAGGCAATGTTCATTTGAAGCCCCATTTTCCCTAAAGAAATAATATAACTAAGAACTCTTGCTGGTAATCTTAAATAAGTTTTCTTTCTTTCTTTTCCTAAGAGGCACGTGAATGCATCTGAAAGCTCCAAACTTAAAGAATATACCCACTCACACCGGGAAACAGAAGAGATACCCTGAAACCGGGAGAAAAGAAAAACAGAAGCCGGACATAAAAAGCCACCTATGGTATAATTCCATTAAAATGAAATATTTAAGTAAAGACAGCAGATCGATGGTTGCCGGGGAGGGGTGGGAGTGACTGCTGACAGTACGGGTGGGTTTCTTTTTGGAGTGATGAAAATTTTCTGAAACAAGATAGTGACAATGGTTGCACAACTCCATGAATATACTAAACACTGAGTTGCACACTTTAAAAAGTATATTTTATAGTGAGTTATATTTCAAAAAGCTGTTATTTTTTTTAAAAAGGAGACAAAGAAGTGTGAGCTCAAGCATATTCCACAAAACATGTGTAGTAGGACAGTGCTCCTCCCTACGCAGTGTATTCCACCGTGGAAATTCACAATGCAGACACTGAACGTTCTAAGAAGTCCTACAGAAACCTGACTGCTGTGTTTAACCCAAAGTTTCCCAAACTCACTTGACTGAAGAACATCTCAGTATACCAGCACCCTCCCTGCCAAGCCTATTAATACCCACTTGGACATAAAGCTCCCCAAAAAACATTAGGGAAATCTGCTCTCAGTATTTCACAAATACAAAACAAAAAAGAAAGGATCAGAAGAATGTTATTCATCATCTGTGGAACTAAACTGTACTAGTGGAAAATGAATTTTTAAAATAAATTCATAACTACCATTTAAACTGAAACATTTCTTTTTAAGACAGTCAACTAAAACATTTAATTTCCATGAATCTTTTAATAAAAAGGAAATTATAGCCCAATTATTAAAACAAATACATTCCCTCCTTATCTGATGCCTAGAATAGATTTTTTAGAAGTTGGATTACCCTTCTAGTGTCTGACGTGAATCAAAAGACTTACTAAAATTCCCAATAATTCAAGACCTATAACACTTTCGACTAAAAATAAAGATGACTTTAAGAAAAAAGGCACAATTTTCTATAAAACCATCAATGAAGATATTAACTATCTGGAGAGCTAACATAGTCTTTGCCTCCTATACGACCAAAAGTGAATGAGTTCAGATACACTCAGTGACTTGGATGAGGCCATAAACAGACCACTGTTCAATACAAGCAAGTCACAGAATACATATCATAATACTCCAATCTGCATAAAGTACAAAAAAAGCAGAGTTGTTTTTGCTTCTAGGGATACAGACTATATGGAGCTCTATAAAAACAATGGCATGATAAAAAGCAAACTTCAGGAAAGTGTCACCTCTGAGAGAGGCCTTCAGTAATAACAGTGACATTCTTCCCTTGAACAGTGTGCCAGGCACACAGAGCTCACAACTCTTTGAATTTATTTCTGAAAAGAAGACCTACAACTTCAAAACTTCTACCACTTAAATCATAATACCTCATATAAAATCTGTCATCAATTTACCTTCTAAATATGGTGTTTAATTTTTAAAGTCATGTAAAGAAAATAATTTATGTAGATAATTTCCAATATGTAAAACCAACACATAGCTATACACTGAACACTGATTAACATATGCATAATGAATTCATAACTGACCACTCCCACCCCCCAGACCGGTACAGATATAAAACAAACTGTATACCAGAAACGAGTTTTTAAAATGTAAATAGTGTTCAGTAATTTCGACAAATAATTATTAGTGTTACAAAAGAGATCCTAATATTACCTGGGACAAGATTCAAAGGTAATCTTCTAGGTGAAATTGCTCGGGGGTGCTGCTTACTAATTTCTTCATAAATCTGAAGCCTTTCTTCTAAAGTGCCTATTATCAGTAAATATGTGTGAGATTCAAAGTATCAAAACTTCTATGAGAAAACAATAAACTGTTAAAGTTATACAAAAATTACATTATCGATATGAAAGTTGCTCTCAATTTTTGTAAGAATGACATCTAAAAGTCTGTGGTGGTGAAATAACATAATCGGTAAATCATTTTAAACCCAATCTCCAGAAAAATCTAAAGCTTCTTTTATTAAAACAGATTCTATAACTAACTCAAATCATATATAAACAGGACACAAAGACTCAAGATATATTGCATTTCTTTTGTATTCCTTAGCATAAAACTCATGAAAAATAAAATGTTTCTTTATACATATCTTACATAAACCCTCTAACCGAACGAAGCCTGCCTACATGTAGCTCCACAGAAGTCTATGATGCCCACTGATTAGGCTTAGAGAAGGAAGTTTCAAGATCATGAATGCAAATGTTTTATATTTAAAAAGATGAACTAAATTTCTAAGGTAGCTTTGACACTTAAAATTTTCAATGAAACTCCATTATAAAAAACCCCATTAGTACAGACTATGTTTAAAGTAAAAGCATTTCTGCCAAATAACAGCAATGTAAAATAAACTTCTAACAGAAAGTTGTATCTTCCCTCCCAAGACCAATCTAATTTTAGAGTACTTAACAGAGGCTCTACACTAAATTCTATGATACTCTGCAACAATAATTTACAGAGTAGAATCTGGGTCTAGTTCATTATTCTAAAATAATATCCTGCATAACTTACAAAGCGAGATTGCATGTATTATTTTATATAAGCAATAAGATGGCTTAGAGCAGAATTTTCAGAAAAAGCAAACCAGTTTTTAAACTATAAAATTTAAGAGGATTTTAATTCGGACGACAGAAATGCAATTATTTTAAGAATAATCCTTAGCAATCAAGGCATCACCATGTGAAATGTTGTGTTTAATATCAAGGTCATAAACACTGCACTTGTCTGATTTTCCTTAGACTCCTTCCGTCCCCCAACAGTATTTTTCGGAGCTCCAATGTGCTTGGGTTTTTAGAACTCGGATATGTGAAAAGTAATTTTTGCAATCTGTTAACAATCTGGAGACTTCATGAAATATTAAGGACCCTTATAATACTAAAGGTCACATGAAGGTTATGATACGTATTTTTTTAAAGCAGTTCTCATATTTATACCTAATGTTAGAGAATGTCAGGCTATGAATATAAAAAACTTTTCCACTGCCCCAGATATAACAAATCTTTAAAATGTAATTAAATTAACATTAAGACAAAACCAAACCATTTCAATGCCTTATTTCGAGTCACAAGTCGGAGCTCCAGAACGTACCATGGGGGAGAAAAGGTCCTAAGGAGCCTAAAAAGATAAAGTAATGCAATTAGTCTTGCAATCAACACATTTTTATATTAAGCATGGATCCTGATGTATAGAATGTTACATTCATTTTACCAAAACATGTAAATATCTTTATTATTAACTACATGTCAGTAACTGGTAATTTAAAGAAAAATCATAGTTATCACACATTGCCAACTCTCAAACATATAACTTTTGTCTTTTTTTTTCCAAAAAAAAAAAGATTATTGATCTAATCCATATTTAAATTTTCATAAGAACATTTGAAGAAATAAAAACTTGAATAATTGTAACATTAAATTTTATATACAAACAGAAAACTTGGATTGACTTATAAAAATGATTAGGCTACAATAAATAAACTTTTCTCATAGCTCACACTACTATAAATGAATATGGATAGCTACCTATTTACCATACTTTTTAAATTTAAAAATTCTGCTGTTTCAACATCCTTGAGCCATAGTTTCATAAATATTTCAGCCATATATTTGTCTTAAGTAAATGTGGTTTCAGTAATATTAACTACTGCTAACATTTAATTATGAAAATATTAGGGAAAATTTGGAATCCTACTCTAGATTTCTGAAAAGGGTCAAGGTTATCTCATTTCAAAAGACATATAACATTTGCTCTAAACAAATTAACCTAGTTTGCATTGACAGAATAATTTTTATGCCAATGCTATATACAGTATATCCAGCAAAATTTCTTTCGCCCGATTCTTTTGTTTAGAGGTTGAAGATGGCAGACCTCTACTTCTTTAAAAATATTAAATAATTATGACATTTCCCAGAAAGGGAATGTTCATTTTCTTCCTCGTTTCTCTAGTCTAAATTGGTAACAGTTTAATGGGTCAAGGAACCTAAAATTTTCTATAAGCATTTATCACAAGTATTAAATATTTTAATTCATTTTCATTTCCATGTTTAACCTGTAATTTTCCTAAATGGAAAAATAAATTCTAATACTAAAAATATGTCCTCAAATATTATTACAACTTTACATTTTTATACTTCAAACACTAGTTGAGAAGGTAGAGGAGAAAAATCATTACATACTAAGTTGCAGGGCTTTTTCCAAACCTTCATAATAACACCAATTTTCTGCATTCCGATCAATCAAGTTTTTGAATACTTCACTGGCTTCTTTTAATCTTCCCAATTTCAACAGCATTTCTCCTAAAATTAAGTTTAAAGTCACATTCACTTTACGTAAAGATTAAATACCTTTCTGATCCCAGACATTTCACTAAGCGTTATGAGTACAGCAGATGTTTATGTGCCTCCCTTTGGGTAATGCTGCATTTTATATAATTAAACACAGACTAATGTACAGCTTGCCTTCATTTACACATTCTACTATACTAACAATCATTTCTGGCTCCCTCCAACATCCCGAATATACATGTCCGATATTAATTTGTCAGTACAAATCTTTGCCTTATGTATATTTTTATATATCTTTTACTAAAGATAACAAACTTACTAAAGATAACTAAAGACTCTCTACACATACTGGTAAATAATTCTAAGGAAATATCCCTATCTTCCTTCTGCAAGATGTAAATGTACTTTTCCTGATCAAGTCATATATTAAATAATTCTCTATTCAATTCTCCTAATTTCCTTTCCAGGTCACTAAAGAGTTAACTCAGGAAAATACCACTAAATACCACTTCACAGCAAGAAACCACACAAAACATGTTCACATGTGAGTCACCTCCTACATTCAATTTTTATGTGGCTTTTATTAAGCTACACAATATGAGAAATGAGGATCTAAACTTCTCAAATATAATGGAAAGTACACATACTCCAAGATCAGATTGTCTCAAAAAATAATTTATATCAACTTCCTATCCCTAAGATTTCCCATTTCCCCAAAGAATCTACTTCAAACAAACAATTCTCTGAAATGTCTTTAGTCATATTATTTCAGCTTTCCTCAACTTGGAGGAGGCAGCATATTATAGTGGTTATTATATACTATTATTTTATTATTTTTATATATACTATTCAAGCTGTAGAGTAAAACTAGGTATAATTACTAGTTTTCCTACATTCTAGCTTTGTGATCTTGAACAAGTTACAAACATCCAATGTCCATTTCCTTACTTCTAAAATATCAACCACCTCAGTCAGCTTTTGTGATGATCAAATGAAATAATTTAAAGAGTTTAGCACAGTGTTTGGTACAAAGTCAATACACATAAACATTTGCCACTTAAAAACACAAACATGCCCCATTCCTCCAGAATTAACTTCTGGTCAGTCCAATTTTTCCCCTGTTTACACTAGATATAACAGACAACAGCATATTCTTCAATTCCAAAAATGTTGTTATCTGCTACCACCACAAGGTAAAAGTTTATTACTAGGGAAATACAGAGGACAAGTAAGTACACTAGCATATTCATAAAGTAAATAAAATGTCTAACTTTATTTTAGAAGTGTTTAAAAGTATCTTAATATGCTAATGGCTACAAAACACATAAACGTCTAAGTATCAAAGGTCTCTGGGCCTGCCAAGTTCACTGAAAAAAAAAAAAAAAATTACCCTAACCTGTCCCTGTAAGCAACACAAAGCACTGGCTTTATAGTCAAACTGATGGCCCCCAAATTACCCTCACTAGCAACACGTGCTACGACCTGTAGGATCTTTAAACCAGAATTTATCTTATTATAGCATCTCCCCTTTTAATCACTGCATTCCCTATAGATGCTATAAGACACAGAGAAAGCAACCCGAGAGTCGAGATTTAAACAGGAAATAGCAATAATACATCAGAACATAAAAATAATTATCCACATTTTACCAATAGTCTGAAAAATAATGTTGTAGTCAATATTGTTATTATTATTATTCACAATAAAAACTAAGTCAGTTGCTCGCCATACATTAACAGGAGTAGAGTACGGCAGTTAAAAGGAAGGGCTCCTGAACAGACATGAAGGAACCTTAAATGTATTAAGTTAAAGAAGCCAATATGAAAAGGCTACACACTACATAATTCCAAATATATGGCATTCTGGAAAAGGAACTACTATGCAGACAGTAAAAGGATCAGTGGCTGCCAGGGTTGGGGTCAGGGAGAAACAAACAGGGCACCAAAGCTTTTAAGGACAGTGAAACCAGTACTCTGTATGACACCATGATGGTGGCTGTGTCACGGGAATGTAAACTCCATACTTTGGGTGGCCAGGATGTTTCATGTAGGTTCACTGAGTGTAACACACGCAGCACTCTGCTGGGAGTGCTGACAGCGGAGGAGGCTACACATGAGTAGAGACGCAGGGTATATTGGAAATCCCTGTACCTTCTACTCAATTCTGCTATGAACCTAAAACTACTCTACAAAATAAAGTCTATTAAGAAAAATTTGTTTAGGTAATGGCTCTGAAGTGAGAAAGATGTGTTTGGAAATTAACTCTACCACCTAAAAGGTGACTTTGGGCAAGTCCTTATATCTCTAAGCCTTGGTTCCTCCAACTATAAAACGGGAAAACAAATAGTACCCATGTCAGAAGCACTAAAGATGTAAATGAAATAAAGCAGTTTAAGCAATTATCATACTCCATAATTATCTTTATTAAGCTTTAAAGTTCTGTAACTATATGAAATTTTAATTTTAAGCTAATTATTTTAGTTGGACATTCTATTTAATACAGTACTGCTCATGAAATGAGTAATCAATAAGCAAAGCTTTGTTAAGAAAAAATGTGCATGACCCTTTGTTGATGAACATTTTTAACAAATTATTTATCAGGAGCCAACCTTCATAATTAGCCCATAATGAAAATAAAGGAATCTTGCTTTCATGATGATCCTAATGTCATTACATATATATATCAAATGAGAATAGCAAATATACACATACTGGGGCGTGGAACATAATGGCAGTATTATATACTGGTTAAGAAAGAGAAAACGGAATCCGGAATCAAAATCCCTGGACTCAAATCCAGCACTACCCAGCTTACTAATCCATGTGACTTTGGGCAAGTCATTTAACCTCTCTGTTCCTCAGTCCCTCAACTCTACAATGAATATAACTACATCACGGGATTGTTATGACAATTAAATTAATTAATAATGGCTTAATAATAAGTGTTTAGAACACTGA
>NW_011888935.1:393204-415496 GCF_000151845.1 Pteropus vampyrus | reverse complement strand
AGGACAGTGAAACCAGTACTCTGTATGACACCATGATGGTGGCTGTGTCACGGGAATGTAAACTCCATACTTTGGGTGGCCAGGATGTTTCATGTAGGTTCACTGAGTGTAACACACGCAGCACTCTGCTGGGAGTGCTGACAGCGGAGGAGGCTACACATGAGTAGAGACGCAGGGTATATTGGAAATCCCTGTACCTTCTACTCAATTCTGCTATGAACCTAAAACTACTCTACAAAATAAAGTCTATTAAGAAAAATTTGTTTAGGTAATGGCTCTGAAGTGAGAAAGATGTGTTTGGAAATTAACTCTACCACCTAAAAGGTGACTTTGGGCAAGTCCTTATATCTCTAAGCCTTGGTTCCTCCAACTATAAAACGGGAAAACAAATAGTACCCATGTCAGAAGCACTAAAGATGTAAATGAAATAAAGCAGTTTAAGCAATTATCATACTCCATAATTATCTTTATTAAGCTTTAAAGTTCTGTAACTATATGAAATTTTAATTTTAAGCTAATTATTTTAGTTGGACATTCTATTTAATACAGTACTGCTCATGAAATGAGTAATCAATAAGCAAAGCTTTGTTAAGAAAAAATGTGCATGACCCTTTGTTGATGAACATTTTTAACAAATTATTTATCAGGAGCCAACCTTCATAATTAGCCCATAATGAAAATAAAAGAATCTTGCTTTCATGATGATCCTAATGTCATTACATATATATATCAAATGAGAATAGCAAATATACACATACTGGGGCGTGGAACATAAAGGCAGTATTATATACTGGTTAAGAAAGAGAAAACGGAATCCGGAATCAAAATCCCTGGACTCAAATCCAGCACTACCCAGCTTACTAATCCATGTGACTTTGGGCAAGTCATTTAACCTCTCTGTTCCTCAGTCCCTCAACTCTACAATGAATATAACTACATCACGGGATTGTTATGACAATTAAATTAATTAATAATGGCTTAATAATAAGTGTTTAGAACACTGACTGATACGTAGCAAGTCTTATTTAAGTGTTAAAACAGAATTAAGTACATAGTTTTTGTTCTTTTCTTTAACTGAGGCCATTGAAAAAGAAAAAGCAAGTCAACTTACCTTTAATTTCTTCCACCAAAAGTTTATCACATATTTGTTTCTCGTATGTTTCTATATGCTCCAAAGATTCCTGAACTAGATCTGCTTCCCTCATCACTTGATTCTGGTATAATATCAGTTCACTATATTCATAGTCGATTTTGTTGGGAGGAACCTAAAAAAATAAAAGATAAAGAAAGACTAAATTATCTTATTTTACATAATTACATAAAGTAGTTATAGATCATTGCTTTCTCAGGAAGTATTTCACACAGACTTAAAAAAGGAATCCACAAGAAATTAAAAATAGCAGAGTGATTAACAGAAAGATTAATACAGTCTTTAAAATAAAGGGGTGGAACTTCTGTATATAGCTAAGTGAACAAGTCGGCAAATCCTACACTTCCCAAAAAAGTAGAAAATGGTTAAAATTCTAAAAACTCTACAATAAAAAACCTACTAGAACTAATAAAGGAGTTAGACAAAGTGACAGAATACAAACTCAATTCTATTTCGTATACATACTAGCAACAAACCTAAAAATGAAATTAAAATAATTACATTAACAACAGCATCGAAAAGAACAATATATTTAGAAACAAATTTAAGAAACAAGATCTATATGCTAAAGACTACAAAATATGCTGAAATTATAGACCTAAATAAATGGTTATAAAGTCCATTCTACAATCAAGAATCAGAATACTCAATAATGTTTTGATGCCAATTCTCCCCAAATTGATCTATAAATTTAATACAATCCCTATCAAACTCTCAGCAAGATTTTTGCAGAAATTTATTTACAAGCTAATCCTAAAATTCAAATTGAACTAAAAGGAGCCCTACATGGCCAAAAGAACCTGAAAAAGAACAGAGGAGGAAGATAAGCATTTGAAATTTCGAACTTACTATTAAGCTACACTAATCAATACGATGTGGCACTGGCATAAGGATAGATGTATAGATCAACAGAACAGAATACAAGGTTCAGAAATAAGCCTTTATATTCTAGTCAATTGATTTTCTACAAAAGTGCTAATGCAATTCAATGGAAAAAAAGGTAGTCTTTTGAACAAATGATAGTGGGACAATTAAATATCCATATGCAAAAAGTGACACATAATTCACACCATACACAAAAATTAACTCAAAATGGATCACAGACCTAACTGTGAGTACTAAAACTATAAAAGAAATCTTAGAACAGCAGAAAAATCTTTGTGATTTTTCTACGCATAAAAGAAAAATTGGTCAATTGGATGTCATCAAATTATAAACTTTTCTTCTTCAAAAAATGCCAGTAATAACATGAAAATACAAGTTAAAGACTGGGAGAAAATATCTGCGGATAGTACAGCTGATAAGGGGTTTGTACTAAGAATATATAAAAAATTCTTACAACTCAGTTGTTAAGACGAATAACCCAATTAAAAAATGGGCACAAGTCTACGGCCATGCCACCCTGAACGTGCCTGATCTCGTCTGATCTCAGAAGCTGAGCAGGGTCGGGTCTCGTTAGTACTTGGATGGGAGACCATCTAGGAATACCAGGTGCTGTAGCTGTTAAAAAATTATGAAATAAAAAAAACAAAAAGGCACATATTTGAATAGACACTGCATCAAAGAAGAAATATAAATGGCTAATAAAAATATGATAAAATGTTCAATATCATTAGTTATTAGGAAAATGCAAAATACCGTTAAAACAGATAACTATTACTCATCCATTAAGATGGCTATTGTCAAATAATAGGTGCTGGGGATGGGTAGAAAATGGAACCCTCATTCATTGCTGGAGAGAATATAAAATGGTTCAGCCACCTAGGAAAACAACTGGGCAGCTTATTAAAAAATTAAGTATATACTTATGAAAAAAAAAAAACCAAGTAATTTCATTTCTGGGTATGTATCCTAGAGAAATAAAACATGAGCACACATGAATTTGTCTGCAAATGTTCACAGCAGCATTATCTGTAATAACTAAAGTTAAAAACAATCCTTATGTCCACCAATTAATGAATGGATAAACAAAGTGTGGTATGTCCATGTAATGAAATAGTATTCAGCATTAAGAAGAAATGAAGTACTAACATATGCTCTAATATGGATGAATCTCGAATGCTGAATAAAGAAATCTAGAGACAAAATACTACATAACCATTGCTTTTATATTATTGTACATGCCTTATTTAGAACATGTGGAGGACTTATGTTCTGTAAGTCTTCTCTGAACTAGGCTCAGAGAGCAAGGCAGGGACAGAAATATAGAACAGAGAACTGTTATAAACACTCTGTAGTGAGAATTAGTTGATAAATAAAAAAAGTCTATCACTCCAGCATGTAAAATTTGTTTGGCTTAGCAGTCCAAAAAATACCTTGATTTTAGAGTAACTGTCAAAAGAAAAAATTTTCATCAAGAAAATACAAAGAGGATGATGTCAGCAAAAATGGCAGAGTAAAGACCTCCAAAAACATGTCTCTCCATAAAAGAAAAGAAGGAACCGGCAAGAATTCTCAGAACTCTGGAAATTAATGAAAGCCATGCAGAAACTTGGGAAGCACTTACTAAAGAAAAATGGCTGAATCTTGGTAAGACAAGTGAGCTCTGTGGAGTTTTAATTTGCCCTAGTCCTAGTCCATACTCTCCAGCTACACGGTAACCTAGAAAAATAAGCTTGTATCCCCAGGGCACCAGAGAGAACAGAATAAACTGGAGCTCTTTCAAAGCTGCATTCACAAGAAACTGATTAACTGACCTAGCTGGTTGGCCCATGCAGGACCTCACATACAAGGTAATCTCTGAGCCTGCCCAGAGCAAAGAGCCTTAGGGGAAGGGAGAGAGCCAAAGGTGCTTGTCAGAAACAATTATAGACAAGTGTTTTAGCTTTACGGTGCCTAAAGTAATGAATAAAAGACGGGGCAAACAACAAACTAATCAAAAATCTTAAAAGCTGGGAAATGTGATGTCCAAAGGAGCTCTGAAAAGCGCCACACACACAGAGCTATGCACATGCTCAGGAAAGACCTGAGAAAGCACTAAGCTCTCACCTCTTACTGACCTTGACGCTCTGTACAAACAAGAGGCAAAATCTAAGGCAGAGCTGTAAAATACCTTGGCTGCGTACTGATGGTATACCCCAACACAGTCACAGAGAAAATTAATAAAACTACAAGTTGGTTCTGTGAAAAGAACAACAAAACTGACAAACCTTCAGCTGGGATGACCAAGACAGAAACAGAAGACTATTAAAATCAGGAATAAAAGGAGGGACATTACTACAAAACCTACAGAAATAAAAAGGACTATAAAAGACTATCATGAAAAGTTGTATGCCAATGAATTAGATAACGGAACAGATTAATTCCTAGAAAAACTAGAGCTAATGAAATTGACTTGAGAATAGAAAATCTGAATAGACCAATAGCAAATAGAGAATAAACTAGTAGTAATCAGTGAACTTCCAATAAAGTTAATAAACTTTCACTAGTAATCAATGAACTTCCTGATGCCATCACAGGTGAATGCTACCAAATGTTTGCACCATCCTTCACAAACTATTCAAAAAAAAACAGGAGGGAACACTTCTCAACTTATTCCAGGAGGTCGGACACAAACATCAAACAAAAAGAAAACTAAAGACAATCTCTCTTATCCCAACATCTACCTTAACCTCACAAATAATCAAGGAAACACAAAAGAAATATGAGATAAACTTCTTTACATCTAGAAGACTGAAAATATAAAGCTACAAGAGCCAGCAAGGATGTTGGGGAAACAATAATTGTAAAACCTTGCTGGTGGGTATATAAATTAGTATAACTACTCCAGAAAGTAATAATAATACTTGGTAAAGCTGAAAACACACACACAGCTACAACTCTGAAATTCCAGTTTTAGGTATACACTGAAGAGACACTCACAAATGTGGCTAATGAAACAATAGGAAACAATATTCATTACAGTACTGTTTTTTAAGAGACTAGAAAGAAGAAACTATGGCTTACTGATATAATGAAACACCAAATAGCAGTTAAAAATAGGTAAACTAGCTCTACGTGAATCAACATAGATATATTTCAAGAAATGTTGAATGAAAAAAAAACTGCCTATCACTCATGTAGATTTTTAAGTATACCACCTAAGAGGAACTTTCATGAACTTATACAGAATGTAAACGCATAGGAATGAGCTGTACTGGTTTCAGAATAGTGGCACTCTCTAAGGAGGCACATGAAAAGACTTTAGCTATTCTGTAATATCTCATTTCTTTAAAAAATAAAATCTGGAGCAATTATGGCAAAATATTAACATCTATTTAATTTCTCATACATATTTTTAATATTTTTCTATTTTACATATATATTAAAATATACTTAACATGTTTATATCAAATATAAAATATATATTATAGAAACAATTTCCACAGTCAAAACTATTTTTATGCAGTCTTTTCTTTATACATTTGAATACTATTGAAATTATAGTGTACAAATTTTTTTTATATTATGTATTTTGTATTAAGAATTTACATCTAGAGGAGGTCAGTTATTTCAAATTTTTCCAATTATTTCAAATTTTTTTCAAGTTTTTCCATAGGTCTCGAATTATTTCAAATTTTTTTCAAGTTTTTCCATAGGTCTCGAAGACTTTAATTCATATTTGGGGTGGGGACAATACAGAAATCAACTATTTTAGTTTGTGAAGGTAGGAGAAAATGTTCAAATGAACTTCTTACCTGCTGAGTTTGTCTAAATTCTTCCAATAGTTTTAGTGCCATGTCATAATCTTTCAGCAAATGGTATGCGATAGCATATCCAATCCAGGAAGCACGCTGCGTCGGGCGCAACTGAAGAAGCTGATACCTCGTCTCCTTAAAAAAATAAGACAAAATTGTCTTAATTTTTTTTACTTTTTTAACTTTCTATAAAATGTATTTCATCAGTTTAAGAAAACAATTTAATGCCTTTAATTCCTTTCTAATGAACTCAATGAACAAATATCAGTTTCAGAATAAAATAGAAATATCTTTTACGTTCTTTATCTAAATTACTTAAGTTCTAAAATACCCCATAATGCTGATTGTAAGGCTGTCACCAAAAAAACTGTCCTTGGGGTCCATGCTTTTGGGCTGACTTATAAAATTACCTTTATGTAACAGAATTCCTTTTAGTAACTAAATATGTTAGAAGAGAGACTAAGATAGTTTTTTATTAAACTAAGTCTGCTGTTTATAAAATTATTATATGAAATTACAATGCATTTACATTGTTATAACAGGCCCCAGAAACAGGATGGACACAGCCGGAGGGACTCAAACATCTGGGCTTTTCTAACAGAAACCCCACTGCTGCCACTCTAAGACAGCTCCGTGTCCGTGACACTAGGGAGAAAACACCAGGAATTCCACCTTGGTGGCCCCAGAAGGTTCACGGTATCTTCACCAGCAGAAAACCCCACCTCTACACAGCCCTCACTTCTTCACAGCTCCTATCTGCCTCCGAGTTTCAGGCAAGTGCAACTGCCTAGAGGAACAGGGTCTCATGAAGAATACCGGCTGCAACGAACAGGGTTTTGAAAATGTACTGTTTAGCTCCCCTGATTCTGTGATTCGAATGGGTGCCATCTGCACTATACGCCACAAGGAGTAACAGGAGTAACAAAAACAACTTAGTATCAGTCTGCCGCCTTCATGTGTGACTGGTTCCTTTAGGCATCTAAGGTTAAACTGTATCGCTCTCATCCCTTATGGTCAGTGCTGCCTCTCTGCCCCTCCCCTCCTTCGTTGAAGTCTGGATCCGTTTTCTTCTCTCTGCCAAATCCTGCCACTATCCTGAGCAACGCAACACTGTGGCTCACCCATCCAACAATCTATCTTCTTAGAACCATGGTTTCCTCATGTTTAATGATCTCCTCCACCCCTCCCTAGGGACCCACTCCCACAACCACACCCTAGACCTTACAGCCTAAAATCATAAATTCAAATACCTCACTGCCTGGCCACAGCTCCTATGCTGCCCACAGTTTCACTTTGCTTGGACACCACCAGTACCTCTAGTTCCTTGAGTCCTTCACTTCCAACCACCATCTTCGTTTATTTCACTATCCCTCTTAGGAACCACTATCATGCGGATATTCTTCATGTCTTTGCCTCATGCCTAAAGATAACCACTAACTCTCACCACACCTAGGCAGAAGAATGGTTATTACTGAAGAACAGTTATTATTATTAAGCTCAGCCAAACCCTTGAAACTTGAGCAAAAATCTAGGCACAGGGTATAAGGACTTACATGGCAGAAGAAAGGCAAAAGTAAAGAGTAAAGGAAAGATTTATTTAAAGAGAGCTGCTAAGAGCTGGTGGTTCCCTTCACGTAAGGGCGTGAGAGAATTCCGTTTCAGACAGACTGAGTTTAGGAGACTAAGTGGAGCGGGCACGTGGAGATGCCCCGCAGAGCTGAAGGTGTCAGGGGGAAGGCCTGGACTACAGAAAGGCTGATGCACGCGGTCTTCCTCACGTTACTTTACACTTATTGACCCATAGGAAAGCCAATTAATCTCTACATTAGATTTCCGTTATAAAGATTAAAATTTACCAAATCTGTAAATGTTGAACCCACAAAGAATCTAGTACAGAATTTACACATGAGGTTATCTAGTTTTTTAAAAAGCATTAAATAAATAAAGTTATCCTTTTTTGATGATCAAGTATGCAGTTCCACAACTATTACTGGGGGAAGGTCCCAAGTGACTTTCCCCTCCGCTACAGACTAGAATGAACAACTCAAGCTATAGGTTCTTGGCTTATACCCATTTCATTCTGAATTCACATGCTTTTAAAATATATCCGTTGTAAAAACGTGTAGACTTAAGCTAAAGTACTTACTCGGTAACCTTCAAGGTCTCTCATTTGGATCTGCAGCAGAGAGAGATCCCTCAAAATTTGCAGATTATCTTTATCTAATTTGAGGGCATTTCGGTAACACTTAATAGCTTCATCATACTTCTTATCAGAACGCTGCAGGAGTCCATACACATGCCAGCCTATGAAGTTAAGGAAATAGAGACGTTCACAGGTACTAGAATATTCTATGCTATATCTCTAACATAAAGCTCACTTTAACTAAACGGTTCCTTTGTCTGAGATTTACTTCAGAATGATCGGGGAGGGGGGGTGGGGGGGTGGAGGGAAGGAGGTAGCAAGCCAAGTGCTAAAAGATAACATGAGATCAGTCTTGACTGACAACTGTGAAGTTACTGAAGCCGAGTGATGGGAAAGTGGGGGTTCATTATTCTGTTCTATTTGTGTACGTGTCTGAAATTCTCTTTTTCTATATAACCTTAGAAAATTCTTGGTAAAATTCTTCACGGTCCCTACCTTCTACTCCCTCACTCTCCTACCCCAGGACCTCGATGTTCATTTTTCCTTCATCACTATGTATTAAAACAGAATACATACCAAAATGGCAATTATCTTTTGAAACAAATTTATATTCAATCAACTCTAAAACAACATGTAACCATCAGTTAATTCATCAGTGATATGAAAAAAACACAAAAATTAAGTTTTTATTTATTGTAAATTAAAGGCTTAGCATATCTTGGAGCCAAAAAACTATCATACTTACATGCCCTCTCTCTTCACTCACGAGTGAGCACTGGGATAAAGAAGTAACTATATAGTATTTTGAGAGAATCCTGAGCTTAGTACATGAAAACGCTACTAAGACTACTGATGTTCAATACTGGTAAATAGATTAATTAAATGTACAAAAATTAAGAAACAGGGCAATACGTGAAAAGGTTGTGAATAAACATGTAGATGAGCAAAACAGAAATGAAAATCAATTTCGATGATCCAGCCTTCAAAAGTATTTTCGGTTTTTTACAAACTGGGATACTAGACAGAAAAAACATCAACCCTGAGTACCCAGTGAAGTAACAGATGTCCCCGTGCAGCCAAAACGAGCTGAAGAAATAACGCACAGTCACACTTAATACTCAATGCGTTCTTCTGAAATTTCCAAAAGTAAGTTTAAAAAACACAAATTTTACTCTACAGGTTAACTACTGTACAGCAAGTCATTACTTGGAATGATGGGAAAGTATTATTCAGTTTATGGATGTACAGGGGAAAAAATGGACTTTAAATCTCATATAATTATCAAAGTTACTTTTCTCTCACACTAAGCACAACTGAAGTAAATACATACTGAATAGGGATGCTTTAAAATACTCCAATAAATAAAAAACAAGGCATAGGGAACAGATGAAACTAATACTACAAAACGTTGATAATTATTGAAACTGAGTAATGGGTACAAGAGTTCATTAAATTCTATATAGATTTGAATTTTTTCATAGTAAAGTTTTTTTTTCATTAGAATTAGGAAAAAACTAGTAAATGGAAAATACATTTCAGAATTAAACTACTCAACCACTGCAAAAGGATACAGACATGGCTCTTGACATCGTTACGAAGTCCTTTACGAACAAATTCATATGCTTCTTCTTTTTTTCCTAAACAATTCAGTGTTAAGCCTTTCATAGCCAAAGTCTCTGAAAAATATTTTTAACCTCTATTTACACATGATTCAAATTATTTTCTTAGCACTATTTTAATATCTGAAATCTGCCACAGTAAGAGGAATATCTCTTCAAATACAAAAGTAAAACTGCATTTTAAGTATTTCCTTAAAGTTTAGCCCAAGTCCTTTTCTGAAATTCCTTAGACTGGGTCTAAGTTGCTAAATGCTTTCTGCCCTTTAGAAGACGCTATAAAGGGGGCTGAGATTATTCTGCCGAGAAAAGGTAACACAGCAGGCACCTGAGTCCTGCTGAGTTACACCTACTGCAGCAGTCCACACCCTTCGCCTTAGATTCAATTCTAATCAAGAATCAAACCATCTGATTTACACCCCACAAAACAGTCTACCTTAACTAAGAGATAGTCACAATTTAAAAATTACCTTAATCAATACTGGAACAGACTGCATTTTTGGCAGAGAGTTTATTCCAACTAATGCTAGTTAGGCTAATTAACATCAGTTTGCATTTCAAGAGCACAACACTGGAGTGGCAACCCCAAAAAGATGTTTAAGGTAGTTCATATAAGATGGTTTAGAATGAAAGAACTCTGAATAATCCACAAGAAGGAAATTAGACAAGAACAATGGTTTTCAAATTGGCTTCTATGGACTACTGACCATGGTGGTCCAGTGTCCAGACCCATAACCAAATGCCTTCTTTTATCAGTTTACACATAATGAACTTCCCACAAGCTTCCCTTTAGATAAGGTATCAATAGCTAAAAGGCTTGAAAACAAGCTTTAAATTTCTAAAATTCTATGAAATGAAGACGTCTTTCCATTTCCTTCAAAGAACATTTTAAATGTTATTAGAAAGTTGAGCCGGGTCAGCCTGTTTTCCCAAATAAGACAGTCTCAAGAATTACCCAAGTCTAATATTCAGAGACCCCAGTTAGCTTTGATCTGCTACAGGACCATAATTTCCATACCTAACTCGACCCATCCTTTTAACAAAAACTGGTTATCAGTGAAAAAGGATGAGAAGCAAATACAGACTTATTAATATCAGTGCTAAAAAAAACAACTCAAGATAAGCAATCTAATAATAAACCAGTGGTGTCATATTTACATATAAAGGTCAGCAGGTATATAAAACACATCTACCAAAGAATAAAACGCATTTGACTGTATCTTCATACAACTTCTGTATTGCAAATACTGTCCTAATTTATGCATAGGAAATCAAAGAATACATTTAAATTCTATTTAAAGTAATATATGAAATTAAGCCTATAAAAATGTGTATATACTCCAACTGTTCCCCAACCAACCACTTCTCATCTAAAACTAAAGACTGTACATACACCTAAACATAATAGAAGTAAAGGAACCCAGAATAAGACTGATATGAAGTATAACTGAATATGTTAAATATTCACACATCTAACAGAGAGCTACAAGGCCCTGGATCCTGGGGAAGCATGCTTCAGTCCCTGTTAGGAATGTGATCTGTCCCCAAAGCAATCTCTCGCAGATGAGACGATACCTCCATGTTCAGCAAATTTTGGATTTGAAAGAATCATCTTGCAAAACTTGAGGCCATTTTTGTACTGCTTCTGTTCATAACATTTCTGTAAAGAAAATGAACAAAAAATTGTTTTATAAAATGAATATACATGGAGTAACTTTTCACTGCATTATATAAATCCTAAATTCACAATCCAAAATTGTTCTAGTATCTATTTTCACTTTACAGAAGATTAAAAAAAAGTAAACAGTAAACAAAAAAATTTAATTGTCAACCAACACTGCTACAGCTTTTCTATATTCAAAATCAAAAAGCAAAAACATCTGGTAACAACACAGAAAAATACTAGAAACTGCATTAAAAGCCGTTGCTCTTAGAAGAATGGAACCAAGTCTATGGCCATGCCACCCTGAACACGCCCAATCCCGTCTGATCTCAGAAGCTAAGCAGGGTCGGGCCTGGTTAGTACTTGGATGGGAAACCACCTAGGAAGACTAGATGCTTTAGGCATTAAAAAAAAAAAAAAGGATGAAACCAAGGTATACACACAAAAAAAATACTGCTATACTATTATTATGTGTCTATACAAATCTTGTTATTACTCATATTAATTCCTTAAGGTAGGTATCATTACCTCCACCTTACAGATGTGGAAAATGAAACTTAAGAGGTCATAAAATTTGTTTATAAGTGGCTCAGCTTAGTTGCAAACTCTAGTGTGACTCCAAAGACCATGGTCTTTTAATCACTGGTCGGATACAAGGGTAAGCAACCTCTTTATTCCTAAATGCTACCAGCCAGGCTAAGTCATCGGTTACTGTCCTCCACAGCCACTGATCATGAGAACATCTCATCTCCATTCAGTCACCTTCTCCTTTACGTTGTTATGGGTGTTCTTTCTAGTACATAACATGCCAAGCTTGTCCCCACCTCAGGGCCTTTGCACCTGTGTTCCTCTACCCGAAACGTCCTTCCCCAGATCTTCCCATGACTGATTCCCTATCATCGGGGTGTCAAAGTCACCTACCTGACCACTCTATCTACTACTGCTAGCCTCCTACCCAGATACGAACATATTCTCTATCATACTGCTCTATTTTTACACAGCTCTATCATCTCCTGAAATTCCTATTTATGTGATTACTTACTTAGTGTCTCTCCTTTCCACCACACCATAAGCTCCATGAGAACAGAGATCTTGCCTAGTTTAAACATTGCTGCATCCTCAGGTTCTAGACAAATGAGCACAGCTCGATAAAAACAGCCTACTACCCTCAAAAAAGTACGAGTGAAAAAGGAGGAAATGATTGATCCTTGCAGCAGGTGTGGGATGTGGAGGGGAGAATCAGAACTTAGTGTCCATAGAAAAAAATGTTTAAAATTAGGCTTCTTGATTGCTTCTGGGTAAGGGGAACTTAGTGGTTGGGAGAAACCAAAATTTTGAAATATGCAAATATACTACCTATTCTAAAAATAATTTAAAGGAAAAGTAAAGAGATAATCTGAATTTGACTATAGAAGTTCACCTGACAAATGATAAGAAAAAAAATAAGCAGAAGGAACTACTGGGGAAGAAAAAAGGAGAAAATTATTATAGGTTTTTTGACTTACCAAGTGATCTCAAAAGTAATAATAATCATACTACCAATAACAGTAATGATAATAGTTAACACTTATTGGAAATATTTACTATGTGTCAGGCACTGTTCTCATTTAATCCTTACTTAAGTCCCAGGAAAGCGTATGAGATGCATGTTTTCTCCATTTTAGATGGAGCGATTGAGGCACACTGGTTTTCACAGCCGAAAGTGTTAAAGTCACAATTCAAACGCAGGCAGTCTGTCTCCGGCACCCAAGAACTCAGGTTAAAGAAAAGTCTTAAGTTCAGTAAGGAATATATGCTTAGTAGAAAAGATAGATTCTAGTTTCAACTTTTCTACTAACCAGAGAACCTGAGACACTCATTTACCATTCCTGGGTCTGATTGTCTCATCCATAAAAGAGGGCATGGAATAGCTCCAAAATTCAACAAAATGTAATGCTAAGAGCTAGTTGAGGAATAATAAGACAGGCAGGCATAAGCCACGCAGAACATGTGACAAGCTAGCTGGTGAATTTGTATGGATATGTTTATGTACACTGATAACTAATAAAAATTTACTGCTGCTGACAAAGCACTTTGGTCCACAAACCAAACTTAAAAAATAATCTCATTATAGACACTTCTGTTTGTCAAGGAATTCGATGTAGCAAAATTTTACCCACATTTATTGCAATGGTGAGATAATGAAATCACTCGCTTTTGCAGCACCGTCCTAAATTCATGTAACCTTAAAATAAACATTATACGCCTGGAGAGGAAAATGTTCAGCATTTCCCAATTTATTTGGGGATAAAGTTAACTTAGCAGCAGTTTTAACTTTTCTGTAACTAGAATGTAATAAATCATGTAGTTTTTCCTCATTCTAATAATAACATGATTTAAACTACAAAATATCCATATATAAAGTGTGTTCTGTCATCTTTTAAGTAAAATGTCACATGCCCTGAAATCTAATAATGATTTATAGATGACTTTTCATTAACATACATCAAATTCCCTAGACAAAAAAAAAAAAATCCCATCTGAAAGGACAAAAAAGTTCACTTGCCCAGTTCCATACTGTGAAAAACATAAAGAGAAAAATTTTAATATAGGAAAAAACATATACTAAAAAGCTGAGTGAAGTAATCTGCCACAATGCTTTAATTAGAACTTTTTGTTTTTACACTTGTCTCCCATTATTTGCCCAACACTAAGCACCATTTAAAATTAAGACGAAACTTTTATCTCAGTTACTATGTTATCTTTTTTTAACATTCTGAAGAATAACTTTCTATTAGCTTAAAACAGAACAACTTCTATGAATTTTTAACTGCCACTGATAACGCTTGAAACATTCTAAACTTAGTATCTTATTTATGGTAAAGGTAACCAACAGCTAAAACTCACATAACACAGGCTCTAAATACTAAATTCACCCTTAAACTCTAAACGCTTATGCTCAGATGAAACGACAAATTAGGAAAGAAATAGCTATTTACAATATTAATTTAAAATCTATGGCCCCTAGTTTTGCGGAGAAAAGCGAAGGCAGGCTGCCTCTCCTCCCTGGAAGAACGGAACCTGCAAAACCGTGAAGCCCCCAAGGACGCTGGCACACAACCTACAGAAAACACACTTCTGGGCCGGGCAGCGGTCATCACAACAGCGCCAGTATTCAGCTTTCTGCTCGGAAACTAAGTAAATGCTCCAGCGCAAATCCAGCCTGTCCGCAAGGCTTTCATCACTTACCCAAGGCAGGGCCTGTGCGAGGTAAAAGCAAAGTGCCGTGTTCGACGTGATAACTTAGAAATGCAGTCTGTGTCATATATTCGCTTCCCAAAGAGGTAAAGTACACCAAAAACACGCATGGTCCCCCCCACCAGGAGGCCCTGCCGCCCAGGGCCCCGGTCCCACCTTCCCGCACCCGGCGTGCGTCTGAGCCCCACCGCGCCGCGGGGTCGCCCCGCTTTAGCAGGGATCGGGGCGCGCTGGGCAAAAGATTAAACGCAAAGCAGGAAACGAACACCTGGCCGCGGGGACGCGGGCAAAGGAAGCTGGGAGGACCGGAGCGACGAGGCGGCGAGCCCGGCCGCACGGCTGCGCGGGGGCCGCTACCTGGAGGACGCGCCCTCGCCCGGTGCCCGCGGGGGCGACGTGAAGTTTCGGGGAGGCGCGCGGACACGCTGCCCGGCGGGGCCCGGCCAGGCGCGGACTCGGGTCCTGCGGGCTCGGAGACGGACAAAGAGCAGAGCGGGGCCCGCGGCGGCCCGCGCAGGCGTCCCCGCCGGGCCGACCGCAGCGCCAGGCCCGCGGGCCACTCACCAGGATGCGCTTGAAGAGGTTGCTCTCCTTGGGCGGCAGCTGCACGGTCGGCATCGCGGCCGGCGCGGAGGCTGCGGGGCCGCGCGCTCCGTTCCGCGGAGGTGGGCGCCGGGGCGAACCGCTGCCGAGCGTCAGGTGCGGGCGACGGGCCCGTTCATTGGCCTAGACTTGGGGCTGGGTGTCCTGGGCAGGGCTGACGATGGACGCGGAGCGCGGTCTGAACGCGACGCCCTCACCTCCGGCCCTGCTTCGGGGAGAGCGGCCGCGGCTGCCGCGCTGCAAGATGGCAGGCCGGGGCCCGCCCCTCGAGCGGGCGGTGTGCGCATGCGCGGGGGCGCCGGGCTGCGCGGGGTGAGGAGGGGCGGGGCGAGGGGCGGGGCGTCGGGCCGCGAGGGGCGGGGACCCGGAGCGCGGGGGCCGTGGGAAAGCCCTGGGGGGGCCGGGGCCGCGCCAACGCTCCTCTCACCGGAACCTCGGCTCAGGTGGGGCTCACGCGCTGTCGCCCCTCATAAGTCGCTGACTTTTATTGTCCTCTGATTGTTAGGCTTGTGGCCTAAGATGAAACCCAGGATCTTCCAACTCTGGGACACTTTCTATTACACATAAAAGGTAGCACATTCCAGAACAAAACAAAGCAGGAAAAGATAGAATAGTGATAGAAATGTGTGAGTCTAGAAAGATATGAGTGAACATCGTTGACAAGAATAGCCATACATACGATATAGGTTTAATATTAAGTAATATGGAAATACTAGGTACATAAACTTACATATGTTCTGGATCTTAATTTGTGCACATTTGTGGGAACTACAGTGTAATTGATGCATAATTGCATTTTAAAGACTGTAATCAGAGGTGAGTTGGGGTTTTTCCCCTCTAGCCTCAGTATCACAGAAAGTATCACAGGAGTCTTTTAAAATAGGGAAGAGACTGTGATTTAAAAGGGGGAAGTCCAGAAGGGTCTATGGGTTCAGGACAGAAACTAGGCTCCCCAAACTGTTAGACAAGAAGTAGTCAGAGAGGGCTTCCTGGGGAACTCGGCTGCTTGGCACCTGCGCTGGGGGTAGTCTAGACGACCAAGCAGGGGCAGAGAAGTGCCAGCTCGCAGCGAGCTCATACCCAACCACTTCCGTAGTCCCCCACCCCCACTGCTTGCTCACAATAGCATTACTATTCCTGAAAATTCTTTGGCTCCCAGTTTATCTACATCCTCGAGAGTAAAGGGTTAATTGTGGGAAAAGTTGAAGCTCCAGTGCGCCAGTCTGGCCATCCCTTGACTCTGATAGGATATGGACTTTTCTAGAATGTACTTCAGCCAGCTCAAGCCACTCTGCCTCACCTCAAGGCCGATTTCAAAATGATTAATTCAATTAAGAAAATAAAAGAGAAGGGGCGCGGTAGTGTCATGCCAACTATAAATATTCGGAGACAAGAAATGTTTATCTTTTATGGAAGTTTCCTGTGGGCCTTGCCCAGCCTAACTTACTACAAATCATTAACTCTGTGGCAGCTGCCTGATCTTCACCATGGCTCTCCCCACCCCTAAATCAGGCCGCCTACGCTGATGCTTCATTGGCACCCCACTGCCGACTTCTCCCCCTCTCCACAGCCTCCCTAGCGTCTCCCAGCAGTACAAGGGAAACCTGCAATCGCAAACACGGAGAAATCGGTGCTTACGAATATTCATATTTAATATTTTCCGCATCTGTCTTTCACACACCACGACATGCCGTGCACACGTGCCTTGGCTGTCTACACTAGGATGGAGGAGAGGGGGAAGTGAGTAACTGAAAACAACACCAATAGTGTTGCTGGTAGCCGTCAACCTAAACCTTAGGGTATGTAAAAGATGTAACACACGCACAGTCAGAAAGCCTGGATTAGCCAGTGGCTGGCATTTTATTACTGACTTCCTGTTTAGCCTAGAGCAAATCTTATTTCCACCTTTCAACAGAAAATGGGGTTATAATAACATTATTGTAATCTTTCACAGCAGGGTTATGTGAATGCAATGCTTAGTCATCTCTAAGCCCACAGTAAAAAACAAATGCATTGTAAATCTGAACTCGCTGTCTCAGGAAGAACGCTGAGGCCCGACTGGTGGCATGGTGGGTCTCCACCCGGACGTTCCTTCCTGGTGCTTCACGCAGGGTGTACCTCTTTCAGAATCATGCACACAGTAAATTTACAGTAACAACATCTGTAAAGACCTTAACAGATCCCGAAGCACTTGCTACCTACATCATATGGGCCAGTGATTCTCTTGCTAAGCCTCGTACAGCCGAGGAGAAAAGAATGTTCTCTAGCATATCTAACAGAGCCAGCCGGCAGAGTAAAATCAACTAATTCGTTGCTCTTCCCATAACCTATTTAACCATATAACTAAAGGCCGGTAGGAAAGAACGCATCAGACGGCATCATGCATTACATGTCCGATGCCCCGATGCGTCTGTCCTCTCCCACCCGCCTCGCTCTCGTCGCAGAGGAGAAGCACTGCATTCCTCCCGTGGAGCACGTGGCGCCAGCTCCTTCTGCTTTTCCTGAATAGCTATTCAGCAGCTATTCCCTCCCATCCCTGCTATTTGCATTTTCTCTCTCCTTACATATCTTATAATCTGATGGGAGGAGACAGACAGTAAACACATAAGTAAACGAGAGAATTCCAGACCTCGAGAAGTCCCAGGAAGGAAATAAAACAAGGTCCCTACGAGGACCATGGGGGTTGAAGAAAGGACTACTTTCAACCAGGTACTCAGGAACGATTTCTGGGGAGGCGGTCACGTGAACAGAGACCTCAAGGACGAGAAGGGAGCAAACGAGGTGAAAAGCCAGAAAAGCATATTCTAGCTAGAGAGAATCCCGTGCAAATGCCCTAATGCGGGAACAAGATTGGCATGGTCAAAGCATAAAAGGAACAGGTGGGAACTTCAGGGTCAAGGAGGGGTTGGAGGGTCATACATGAGGGAATGTGCTGTGCAGCTAGCCGAAGCTGTGGGCCAGGTTGTGCAGGGTTCGCTTTCTTGGGCAATGTGGTTTGGTTCGCTTTTATCCCATGTTCAGTGGGGAGCCGTTGCAGCATTTTAAGCAGGAAAGTGACATAATCTGATTTATTTTGTTCAAAAGTCACTCAGACTACCTACGGAAAATGGACAAGAAAGTGATAATGGGGTTTCTCCAAAAAAAAGTGGCAACTCTATTTTTCCTTAAGATTTGACTTCTGCTTCCCACAGTCTTCTGAAAATGTTCTCTGAAATACCACCAATTCGTTTGTTCAATACTTAATTACTGAGCACACTGTGACAGGCAGTCTTGTAACAAAGATGTCTTCCTTCGTGACGCTTACGTGCCGGGGATTGCATAGTGGCCAAATCCGAATGTTTTTTTCAGTCCACGGTTCCTTCCTCCTCCCTGTAGCATTTCCCACAGTGGGCCGCCCTGTCCTTTCCACTCAGCTTTGTCCTCAGCCCCTTCACTGAGCACTCCCTACCTCCTCGCCTTAATCGGTACCCAAGCCTTACCAAAGACATCGTGCCCCGTTTTACACCTTCCTCTCCTTACATATCACAGGAGTTGCTGGGGGAGAATCAGCATTTTTGCTCATCCCACTGCCTCCTTCGAATCATAATACTTCACCTTCATTTAAGGAAAGGGAAATTTATTTTGAGTCTGTATCCACCAACTCTGTCATGCTCTTCCCCTTTTCCTCCTGGTCACTATCCTTCATTCGTTCTATGCCAGATGACAGTAGTCGTCTCTTCAGCTTCGCTCCTAGTATATCCATCTACTATGATTCCAGTATCTATGTGGATGGTTCAAAACCCTAGCCTTGGATAAACTGTGGTTCATCCAGATTCTGGAAAATTATCCAATGCTGAAAGAAAATGAGCTAGCGAAGCCATAAAAAGACATGGAAGAATCGTAAATGTGTATTACTAAGTGAAAGAAGCCAATCTGAAAAGGCTACATACTGTATGATTCCAACTATGTGACATTCTAGAAAAGACAAACTATGGAGACAGTAAAAAGATCGGTGATTGCCAGGGGTTGCGGGAGGGAGGGAGGGATAGGCAGAGCACAGATTTTTAAGGCAGTGAAACTATTCTGTATGATACTGTAATGGTGAATACATGTGACTATACGTTTGTCCAAACTTAGAGGGTATACAACACCAAGAGTGAACCCTTGTGTAAACTATGGACTTCGGGTGATGATGATGTGTCAGTGTGGGTTCATCAGTTGTAACAAATGTTCTGCTCTGGTGGGAGATATTGATAATAGAAGAGGTTGTATATATGTGGGGGTACGAGGTTTCCATATAGGAAATCTCTGTACCTTCCACTTAATTTTTCCGCGAACCTAAAACTGCTTTAAAAGATAAAGTCTATTTTTTAAAAAAGTCCCCAGCTTTACAGTTTCTTGGTTTCATCTCCAAAGACTTTCATCCCCTACTCTATTTTAGCTACCCACTCCCATGTCCAAATTTGGAATCAGCGAGACCTGCCCCACCTCTTAAATCATAAATACCAGCAGACTACTATCTTATTTTTCTAATTATTTTTTAAATGAGATTTGTCAATATTCTTTTAACTCCAAGAAAACTTATTACAGCAGGCATCCCACATTGAAGATGAGCTCCCAGCCTGTCGGGGGAACACTGACAGAAGGGTTTTGTTTTTTTGTTTTTTTTTTGCCATACATTGAGGCTCCAGCATGAAGTTAAGAGCTGTTGCTGTTATAAGGATGTTCTATATACACCTGTAATTTCTGATAATAATGACTTCAGTCAGACTCTTGGGGACAATCCATGTTCTGCTGACAGTTTCCTACCATTCTTTTAACAAACATCCGTTGATTCTTTAACAAGTGCTATTCACCCTTCACGGTGCGGGGGGTCTGGGCTGGCTCACTCACGCTCGCATTCTCCATGCACCTGTTCTTCAATGCCATTTAACGTGCCAGGGTCTGAATCACACCATTTTCTCCTTATCTAGTCATTCATTCACCCCACACTTGCAGAGCGCCCATCATTTTTCTTCTTTCTTCCCCTCTCAGCAAAAACGGTGCCTTCCGACCTGGGCAGAATCAACTTCTTTACTCCTCTCTCCTTTCTTCTCAGTTACTGTCATCATTTAATAATAACTGTTACAGAGCACTCTGTATGAGGCACGATACATAACGTGCTATTTCTCATTTAATCTTCATGAAAACCTTGTAGGAAAAACACTCTTCTCCCCCTTTTACAAATGAGAACTAAAGTTTAAAAAAAATAATAAATTTACACTAGATGACAAAACTAAGAAATGAGGGCCATCTCACCAAAGCTCATGCATTTAGCCCCTGTGCTAAATACTGGTTAGTCTCCATGGATCCCTGGCCAGCCTCCTTCAATTCATTTTCTGCATAGCTGCCAAGGGAATCTGTATTTCTTATTGCTGCTGTACCAAATTGCCACAGACTTAGTGGCTTAAAGCCAACACAGATTTATCATCATACAGTTCTGGAGGTCAAGAGTCTGAACTGTGTCTGCGGGACTGTGTTCTGTTGAAGGCTCTGGGACAGAATTCGTCTCTTTGCCTTTTGCAGCTTCTCAAGGCCGCCGACATTCCTGGGCCCGTGTCCCCTTCCTCCATCTTCGAAGCTAACAGCATAGCATCTTCTCTCCTCTCTGACCTCTGCTTCCTCTTCACATCTCTCTCCCTCTAACTCTATTGCATCTCTCTTTAAGGACCCTTGTGATTCCATTGGGCCCATCGAGATAATGCAGGATGATCTCCCCATTTTAAAATAGTCATATCTGCACAGTCCCCTTTTACCATATAAGGGAACAGTCACAGATTCCAGAGATTAAGATGTGGGCATTTGGAGGAGTGAGGGGCATTATTCAGCCAACCATGTGATCTTTGTAAAATACAAATCTAATGACTCTTATTGCTCAAAATCCTCCCCTGGCTTTCAGGAGAAAGCTGAGCCTCTTTACCTAAGTATCTGAAGTTCTTTATAATTTGGTTCCTGCCTATCTTTATAGCCTCACATCCCACCAGTCCGCATAAATTTCCTAAATTCTCAGTGAGCATCTGTGACACCCTTCCTATCTGTGCCTAGCTAACTCCTCCTTGTCCTTCAAAACTCAGATTAAACACCAGCTTCTTCCAGATGCCATCCCTGATCCCTACCTTGATGTGGCTGCCCCTCCGCCATGTTCTCAAAACTCAGTACTCTCCTCTGACATAGCGCTCAACAAACTCTGCTGAGGCTGTTCACTTCCCCCATTAGACTGAAGTTCCTTTGGATGATACGTGTCTCATCTGACTGTGTATTCCCCATGTTTCACAATCGGTGCTTAAATTTTTTTTTGTTGTTGAATTAATCATCTTCCTGTAGCACAGAGCATGGCATCCTACATGCAGCAGAGTCAAAAATTTGTTTGCTCAGTTGAACTACAGTTGTTTATAACCTCTCAAAAACAGAAAATAATTTATCATCTTTGCAAGATATTCAGAATTTGGGATTTGTATCTTGCTCCTCAGAACTGTAAAATCTAGAATGAATATAACTTGCCAACTATAATACAAGAAAAGATTCAGCAAAATTCTAAGAGAAGTAATTGAGATTTCATCTAACTAATCACAGGGACTCGATCAGTTAGATGAGCTGATCTATGAAAAACAATGACATCTGGACTGATGTCTGTTCTCCTCACCATTGAACCTGTGGCACTTAGCAGAGTGCTTGGCACATAGTAAATATTCAGTAAGTACCGTGATGATGAAGTCAATTTGAAACAATCACACTCCAGGAAGAGGAATTAGTATTATCAAGAAAAATTGTGAGACATGGAAATAGGCAAAAAAGTGACAGGACATCCTGTTGAATAAATTATTTTTCATTACCTTTGAGCTATTTTTCAACTCTTTTAAGTTGTAGAAAACACCTAACAATGCAAGTGATTCTCGTCCTTAGAAATGCAAACTGTGTATAATGGAGAAGCGAGTAATTACTGCCTTGTGTACATTGACCAGTTTTTCATTTTTTAAACAAATTCATTACCACTTTCCTTATGGCATATTTACGTTTTCTCTTTAACTCATAGAAACAAACAAACGAACAAATAAATTTAACAGACGTACATTTCATTTTTATGCAAGGGTCATAATCGTAGCTTTATAAATATCCTTTAGCAATATGCATAAAAAAGACACGTTTGAAAGTACCTTTTGGAGAAACGGGAGTCATCTGGTTGAGA
>NW_011888935.1:387468-393154 GCF_000151845.1 Pteropus vampyrus | reverse complement strand
TAATCACAGGGACTCGATCAGTTAGATGAGCTGATCTATGAAAAACAATGACATCTGGACTGATGTCTGTTCTCCTCACCATTGAACCTGTGGCACTTAGCAGAGTGCTTGGCACATAGTAAATATTCAGTAAGTACCGTGATGATGAAGTCAATTTGAAACAATCGCACTCCAGGAAGAGGAATTAGTATTATCAAGAAAAATTGTGAGACATGGAAATGGGCAAAAAAGTGACAGGACATCCTGTTGAATAAATTATTTTTCATTACCTTTGAGCTATTTTTCAACTCTTTTAAGTTGTAGAAAACACCTAACAATGCAAGTGATTCTCGTCCTTAGAAATGCAAACTGTGTATAATGGAGAAGCGAGTAATTACTGCCTTGTGTACATTGACCAGTTTTTCATTTTTTAAACAAATTCATTACCACTTTCCTTATGGCATATTTACGTTTTCTCTTTAACTCATAGAAACAAACAAACGAACAAATAAATTTAACAGACGTACATTTCATTTTTATGCAAGGGTCATAATCGTAGCTTTATAAATATCCTTTAGCAATATGCATAAAAAAGACACGTTTGAAAGTACCTTTTGGAGAAACGGGAGTCATCTGGTTGAGACACAAGGTTGAAACACGAGGCTCTTGGAGGGTGTCGTGACAGAAGGAAGAGGCTGGAATCCCGTCAGAGTGTGGAACACTGCAAGAACCATGTGCCATCTAGTGAGAGAGAGAATGCAGGCAGCAGAAACAAGGTCACAGTGAAGCCCAGTCATCTTGGTTCGAATCCCTTTGACTATAAGATTGACCAACTCATCTAGCCATGCCGTGCCTCAGTTTCCTAAAGTGGGCAGCGCAGTTGAGCTTACTGCACAGGGGTGTTGTGAAGATTGAGTTAGTGAAATGTAAAACACTCAGGGCATTACCTAGTAAAGAAAAAGTTTTCAGTGAATGTCAACTACTGTATTATTGCTACGGTTCATGGTTCCTTATTTGAAAAACTTGGGACCAGTATTTCAGATAAACAGCTTTCAAACTTCAGGATATTTTGGAGTTCGAAAGGTAAATGCATATACCGTATATTGTATAACACTCTCAACAGAATCTGGGCAGTAGCTTGTAATCCAACAGATAAGTATTTTTTCAGTAAAACATATGAAGATTTATTCCAAGTAAGAGAAATACAGATGTAAACAGCCCTGCATCAATCCCAGTCAGATTCGCCTGCCAAATTGGTTTGTGCTGGGGCAGATTTGTCCATCAAATAAGTTGCCAAAAAAAAAGCCTTCAGTTTTCAAAGATATTTTTGTCTTTGAATTGAAACATAAAGTTCTTCAGAGCTTTTGGGATTTGGGAATTGCATATAATTACTTCATTACTAAAGTAAAAAAAAGAGAGTTAAGATTGAAATAGAATTTGGAACCCCTAAAAATTGTTCAGAAAGCAAGCTTTTGAATTTGTTCACCTCTCTACTTTTACAAAATTTTAAAGTTTTCCTTTTAAAATTTTTAAAGCAAGGGCAACAGATAGTGTATGAAGGAAAGTTTCTTGTTAAAGAGGTTCCAGCTAACAAAGCTGAATGACAAAATATCACCATTTTGCAAGCTGTAATAAAATAATGAATCTAGGCACTTATGAGCTTCTAGCATAACTTTTGGAAGACATAACTAAATATTTTGTATTTTCCTTGGAAGTAGTTAACCCACTTATGAAGTAGTTTTGCCAAAAGAATGTAAATTTGAGTCTGAGTCTGGGTCTGTTTGAAAATTTTCATAATAAAAAGGAAAAAAAAGATACACACAGTATAGATTACATTGTGTTTCTCAATATAGAGCCCATTGGATCTCAGTTGAAAAACACTTTAATGCTTATAAACAGTATTTGAAAACTACTTATAAAGGGTATTTGAAGGGGAAAATGATGCGAAAATAAAATTTATTGAAATGGAGATTTGGAAGTGTACAATTTAAAACCAAGTAAATAATTTAAGAAAAATATTTAGATGCTGGATGGAAGAGATGAAATTACCAAGAAGTTTTAAGAGATAACAATAAATGATCTTGTTAACAAAGCTGACTTCGACCTAGGCTAATACTAGTTTAGGGGGTAAAAGGTAGTTCCCAGAATGAGTTAGTCTAAAATTGTCTTTGCTTTTTTTTTTCTTTAAGAGTAAATGACAGATAGTAGGTTGACCTATCAAAGCCTCTTAAACATGTGACTGAAAATTATTTGAGTGATGTAGTTTCAATAATGCCAGCAGGTGGCGCATTTCTTAGCATTTTTTTCAAGCGAAGAAAAATTTGAGAACCAGCATGAATATACATATACATGTATATGAAATGCTGCCTTTTTATTCTTCATATTCTGCTTCTCTAAGGGAAAATAATTTATAAGAATGCAAGTAGAATAACTTTTGCTTTGCTACTTCCTTTCCACCTGAAAGCTCGAATTTTGTATTAAATTGCTAAATAATTTTGTATTGAATTGCTAAATAATTTCACTATTTCTATAGTAAAATATACATGATTAAAATCTCAAACTTCACATAGCGGGATGTCTCGAGACACGGTAAGAGCCTAAACTCCAGGGAACCAGAAAGTCAAGTGCACCTTCACAGTTATGGCTGTGCGCTGGGATTTTATGTTGCTCTCAGTGCCTCTGAAAGTTTCCAAGACAGGACCAAAGGTTTCAGCTTAGCCTAGAACAATCTCTACACTCACTTTGGTCTGGCTGCCCCGAGAATGTCCAGGGCTGAGGAAGTCCTGGTGCTCTGCTGCTCGCAGGGAAAGCCCTAAGTGACACTTTATTGACGTGGATCCCTGCAGGACACTAATCAGCCTCCTGTTAGAACTTTAGACACGAGTGTCCTCAGAATCTTTGAAAAAATCTGGAGGTCTCTAAGAGTGAAAACTGGTGAAAATCTCTATCCTCTACCCCTTTGGGTTTGGGGCTGAGTTTGTTCTAAATGGATCTGAAACACAGCCCCATCTACTTTGTTGTTTAGTTTGCTTCAAGTTGGAGGAGGGGGACAGAGGTCATTTAGTTTCTCAGAAGGATACCAAATTATTAGTGATAATTACAAACTCATTCAACAGAGAAACTATTTATAGTCGACTTTATCACGAGAAAGATTTCAGACATGGCAGCTCTAATTTAACCAAAATGGTTTGTTTTTTTTTTAAATAAATAAATCAACCTCTTTTTTGGTTACTATTTCTTCAATTTTTTATCCTGTAATGTATCAGACTCTTTGGAAGTTAAAGTTATTTAACTTCATAAAGTGATTCAATAACTTCTATAAGGTTTTTTCAACCAACATTGAAAAATGTCTTTTTTTTCTTTCATAGTTTTCTTGTTTACAAAATTACTCATCACAAAACTTCCGGAAATGCAGAATACTATAAAGAGGAAAATAAAGATTTCTTATAATTCCACCAGACTTTTAAATATATAGAATCACATATAATTTTTTTAAATGAAGTTTGCTGAGTTTTTTTAAACATCCTCTTTCACTTAATATATTGTGAACATCTTCACATATTAATAACTACATATGTACCATATTTTTGTTTTTCTTAAGTTTCATGTTTATCTCAATACATTTTTACATACGCAAGTGTCTTAGCCTGCTTGGGCTGCCATAACAAAATACCATAGACTGGGTGTCTTAAGCAACAGAAATTTATTTCTCACAGTTTTGGAGGCTGGAAAGTCCAAGATCAAGGTACTAGCAAGACGTTTAATTTCTGAAGCCTCTTCTTCTGGCTTGCACGTGGTTGCCGTCTTGCTGTGTACTCACATGATCTCTTTGGGCTTGTGGAGGGACAAAGGGGGACAGATAGAGAGACCTCAAAAGCTCTTTAGTGTCTCTTCTTATAAGTGCACTAATCCTATCAGGTCCGAGTTCCACCTTTATGACCTCATTTAACCTTCATCACCTCCTTAAAGGTCCTATCTCCAGTACAGTCACGTTGAGGATTAGCGTCGACATATAGAGTTTGGGGGGCAGGGGGTTCACAATTCAGTCCATAGCATTATTTTTTAACGAGAATAAAGCTTTATATGTAATATTTTATTTATATATCTACACGCACAAATTCAAAGAAACAAAGGATTTTGTTGGGTAATTTAGGCAAATGAATTCTATGGTCGTTGGAATTTGTTTTCTGCTGGAACATGAGCTCCATGTGGGCAAAGATTTTTATCTTTTCTAGTCATTGCTGAATTCTTACATCTGTAACAGTGAGGAGCACATAACTGGTGTTCAATTTTTACTGAATGGATGATTGAATGTTTTTCTTTTGGGGAGAGGGAGGCAGTATCAGAGCTTAGTAGCCCCAGATTATTGAGGCTGAGAGCCTTGATTGAATATCAGCTGTCACTTGTTAGTTCTTTTACCTTGGACAAGCTTCTTAAGCGCTTTGTGCCACAGTTTTTTCTTCTGCAAAATGGGTATTCTAGGGTTGTTGTAAGGATGAAACGAATTAGTAAGTTTAAACCATGTGGAATAGTATCTAATATGTTGTGGGTAGAAGTAGAGACCTTTAAGTCATTTATATTTATGGTTAATTCTCCTTTTTATATATATATTCATAGCCCAACAAAATATCCTGTTCAGTTGGTAATATGCAATTCTTTTTGCCTTTGCTTTTCAGGAAGAAATATTGAGGATAGAGGTCAAATGGCCTGCAAATGTGATCGCTAAGGGCTGTCTGCCACTGTAATATTCAAAGTAAGACAATATGTTTGCAATTCTCTGCAATTGTTTATTTGGATTTTTATATTCTCTATTTAATCGGTGGTTTACAAACTACAAACTTAAGTTGAGCCCCTATTTTTATTAGCTATAAAATAACTAATTTGTAGAAATATTTATCTTTTGGTTCCCGTTATGATTTTTAAGAATATAAATTTAGTCTCATTTAGTCATTTGGTATTTTCATAGTCAGTGGAAGCTAAAGAACAGCTATTAACATGCAGAATCCCCTAAATTTTGGATGAAAAGGGAATCATTAAAAAGAATCACTGCTTTAGTGGCTCCATAGATGAGGAAACTCTTGTAACTGTATATTAATATATTGTAAATCTTGATTTCTTAATCAAAACTGTAGAGAATCTCCCTCCTGGGTTTATCTAAAATTGTGAAAACCAAAGCTCCACCTTTGGCTCAGCGGGGTGGGGTGGCCGGGCGTCCATCCGAAGATAAACTACAACTCCCAGGATTCCCGCGCGGGAGCTTCTGGGAATTGTAGTTCTACATTTCAGACGGCCCCGGCGCCCACACCTCCTTCGGCGTCCTTGCTCGGCAACCCAGGCCCTGGGCTCCCGCTTGGGATTCGTACGCTGCGTGGTCGTCTCCTGGGAATTTTTCTTGCTTTGTCACTTTTTTGTTTCTCGCTGTCATTTTTCTCTCGTTTTCTCTGTTCCCTCATTGTTACGCACGCCCAAAGACTACTCCTCGGAGAAGCGTCAATACGGAGGTGGAGCAGGGAATCAAGTATCAACCCGGAAGAAGTGACCCAGGAAGTGAAAGCGGTTCCGTGTCTGTCGGGATGAACCGCAGCGGGTTACAGAAGGTTCCGACCTCAGTAAGGGAAGCCAACACTTTTCTTCTTTATTTTAGGTACTCACAATTCACTTCTGTTTTATAATCTTAAAAAGTCTTCTTTCTTTCCCCGGTTTTTTA
>NW_011888935.1:384052-386382 GCF_000151845.1 Pteropus vampyrus | reverse complement strand
TACAGTCAATCCTTGCAGAATATAAGAGTTGGGGCAACGACTCCCCCCCCCCAGTTAAAAATTCTCATATAACTTTGACTCCCCCGAAATGTAATTACAGTTATCCTTGCATATTCTTGGGTGATTGGTTCTGGTACCCCTGTAGATAGCAAAAGGCTAGATGCTCAATCCTTTATATAAAATGGTGCAGAATAGTGCAGAATAGTCCACAGATTCCTAGCAGCAGATGGAAAACATTGTTTTTGGCCACACTTGGTTGAATCAGCAGATGCAAAACTAGGGGACTACAGAGGGCTGACTCTATATTTATTAAAAAAAATGTCAGCATACAGGTGGCCCTGTGTAGTTCATACCCGTGTTGTTCAAGGGTCAACTGTAGTTATTGCTCTTGTCCCTTTTTGGCAGACCGACTTTCTTAGTCTGTTAATATTTGAAGCTTCCTTTAGGATTCAGCTAAAAGGAAAGCTCTTTGAAGAGTGATTGTAGACTTGAGATGAAAAGTACCGAGTTCTGAAGAGGGACCCTGCATTCTAAACCAGCTCTGCCTCTGTCTGGCCGAGTGAATAATCACCATTGAGTTACTTAACTTCCTTGGACATTGGATACGTAAAATTAAAGAATTAGACAAGAAAATAGGTAATATTTCCTTCAAACTTCAGAAATCTATGAATATCTGAACCACCCAAAGTTTGCATGATTATTTTATACCTTTCACGTGTTTCTTCACACACTCAATTCTAGATACTTTCTAGAAAATAGTGATTTAACCTATTCTATTGACATTTGTTGGTTACATTTCTACTCATTTGCCTTAGTTAATTATATATATTCAGTGGGTAGAAAACAGTGCTATCTTCATTTATTTTACTATGTTTTCAGAGGTTTGTAGAATTATTTTCTTTTTTGTGGGTTATGGAGTTTGGGACCATGTTTGGAGCTGGCTGAGGCAGTGAACTGAACAAGATATATTGAGGCTCCCTCCAGCTTTATCATATGTATAGAGTTGATTTTTTTTCCATGTTGTGTTTATTATATTTCAGATGCTGAGATGAATCGTCACCTCTGTGTTTGGCTTTTTAGACATCCATCTCTTCATGGTCACCACCAGTGTCACATCTACCCCCTTTCTCATCAATTTAGACAGATACATCTTGATAGAAGGCTGTGGGGTTTTATACAAAACAGGAATCACGTTCTCCATCATCTATTAAATAAGAATTGTTCCAGGAGATATTGTCATCAGGACAGCAGGATGCTCTGGAAGCATAAAGCACTACAGAAATATATGGAGGACCTGAATAAGGAGTACCAAATGCTTGATCAGTGTTTGAAGAATATCTCTGTGAATCATGGGGACCAAAGAGCGTTGAGTCGAAGACATGCTGAGTTGGCGCCACTTGCAGCCATTTACCAAGAAATTCAGGAGGCCGAACAAGCGGTTGAAGAGTTAGAATCAATGTATAAAAGTAGGTAAAAGATATGTGCTTGTATGGGTACAAGACTGATTTTCTAAGTTAACGCTTTATTGAACTCAGTCTTTTAAAAAGCTTACAAGTAATAAGCTCTGTACTTGGAAGGGACAGGACTCTGTATTCTGGGTGTTTGAAGTATTTCAGCTACAATGATTAAGTGCTAAGAGACTGAGCTCCTCATGGTCCGTGCCAGGAAGTTCTTAGGGTCGGAAGACTGAATACTGACCCTTTCAGAAGCTTTAATTTATTGAACAGACCTCTATGGAGCACTGTCCTACAGTGCTGTATATCAGGGGCACAAGAATATAGTTCCTACCCCATCAAAGGGCTTATGTGGTCTAGGATTTATTTCATCACCCTAAAAAGAAACACTGCACCCTTTAGCCATCTTGTTCCAATCTTCCCTTCCCTACCAACCCTAGGCAACCACTAATCAACGTTATGTCTCTATAGATTTACTTATTTCAGGCATTTCATATAAAAAGCCTTTGTGACTGGCGATTTTCACTTAGCGTAATATTTTTAAAGTTCATCTGTGTTATAGCTTATAGCTGTACTTCACTTTTTTATTGCTGAATTATATTCCGTTGTATGGGTATACCACATTTCATTTATTCATTCATCAGTTGATGGATATTGAGTTATTTCCACTTTTCAATTGTTGCTATGTATGTACAAGTTTTTGTTTGGACACAGATTGCTGAGTTGTATGTTAACTTTATGTTCCACCTTTTGAGGAACTGCCAGACTGTTTTCCAAAGTGGCTGTGCCGTTTTACATTCCACCCCAGTGTATGAGGGTTCTGATTACTCTAAATCCTTGCCAACTCTGTTATCTGCCCCTTTGATTTTAGCCATC
>NW_011888935.1:361054-384002 GCF_000151845.1 Pteropus vampyrus | reverse complement strand
GTATTCTGGGTGTTTGAAGTATTTCAGCTACAATGATTAAGTGCTAAGAGACTGAGCTCCTCATGGTCCGTGCCAGGAAGTTCTTAGGGTCGGAAGACTGAATACTGACCCTTTCAGAAGCTTTAATTTATTGAACAGACCTCTATGGAGCACTGTCCTACAGTGCTGTATATCAGGGGCACAAGAATATAGTTCCTACCCCATCAAAGGGCTTATGTGGTCTAGGATTTATTTCATCACCCTAAAAAGAAACACTGCACCCTTTAGCCATCTTGTTCCAATCTTCCCTTCCCTACCAACCCTAGGCAACCACTAATCAACGTTATGTCTCTATAGATTTACTTATTTCAGGCATTTCATATAAAAAGCCTTTGTGACTGGCGATTTTCACTTAGCGTAATATTTTTAAAGTTCATCTGTGTTATAGCTTATAGCTGTACTTCACTTTTTTATTGCTGAATTATATTCCGTTGTATGGGTATACCACATTTCATTTATTCATTCATCAGTTGATGGATATTGAGTTATTTCCACTTTTCAATTGTTGCTATGTATGTACAAGTTTTTGTTTGGACACAGATTGCTGAGTTGTATGTTAACTTTATGTTCCACCTTTTGAGGAACTGCCAGACTGTTTTCCAAAGTGGCTGTGCCGTTTTACATTCCACCCCAGTGTATGAGGGTTCTGATTACTCTAAATCCTTGCCAACTCTGTTATCTGCCCCTTTGATTTT
Organism: Pteropus vampyrus; assembly: GCF_000151845.1. Taxonomy (NCBI): domain Eukaryota; kingdom Metazoa; phylum Chordata; class Mammalia; order Chiroptera; family Pteropodidae; genus Pteropus; species Pteropus vampyrus. Next base: position 383,268 of record NW_011888935.1, on the reverse strand, counting down.
AGCCATCCTAGTGGGTGTGAAGTAGTATCTCCTCGTGATTTTGATTTGACTTTCCCCGATTAATGATGTCGACCATCTTTTTGTGCGCCTATTGGCCATTTGTGTATCATCTTTGGATAAATGACTCTTCATATCCTTTGCCCATTTTTAGATCGAGTTATTTGTCCTTCTATTACTGAATTATATGAGTTCTTTATGTTACAGACACAAGTTCTTTATCAGATGTATGATTTGCAGAAATTTTCTTCCATTTTGTGGATTGTTTTTTGAAGCACCACACTTTAAATTTGATGATGTCCAGTTTTTTGTTTTTTGGGGTTTTTTTGATCTTGTTGCTTGTGTTTTCAGTATCTAAGGTCAAAAAGGTTTATATTTTTGTTTTCTTTCAAGAATTTTATATTTTTAGCCCTTACATCTTGATCTACTAGAGTTTATTTTCTATATGATGTGAGAGGTGTTTATTTTTAATTTTAGTATTTCTTAATATTGCTATTGCCTTAACATTTTTTCTCATGAAAATTTTTCAAAACATGCAGAAGTCGAGAAATTGGCATAATGGACTAATGTGGGATTCGACATTTATCCAAATTTTGCTGTTGGTTTCTAGTTTCCAAACCTTGTTCCGTGTTGCAGCCTGCTTAAGGAAGCCTTAGAGGTGTCAAGGCCAGTCATAGTAATCCCTGTGAACTCTTGGATGTCCAAAGCCTTGCATTTTCTTGCCTTCTACTAATGGCACAACTCTCTCACCTATTTTTAATGAGGATTATTTTTTATTCTTTTTGCACGATGTAACTAATTAGTTTGGGGAAAGTTACTTGCACAGATAGGAGCTTACTGAATGCCTTCTAAGCTAAACTGACATAACTTTTTCCAGCCTTGGTTGTATCATGTGTAATATCAGATTGGATCAGATCATTTCTAAAGTCTCTTTTAGGTTCACAGTTCCGGTATTCTGTAATAACAGTGATACCAGCGACATTCACTCTACAGAAAGGGAGGCTCTAGCCGTGCCAGGTCACTCAGAGTGTGCCGAGCAACGGCTGCAGCCTTAAGACAAGAAATGGCCACCCCAGCTTACCCTATATAGGATTGTACTTAATTAGCCAGTCCCTTTTTAAATCTGTTTGGTTAATCAGTGATTTCTATGATGACTTGTAGACATTCAAATCACAAGCTCTTTGGGGAAGATCATGCTCTTTTCACACTGAATATTTTTAACATTTCACAAATACTTGCTAGTTGACATTATCTAACTCTTCTAACTGTTCTTTTATACAATCTCCTGCCTTTACAACTGAAATACAGTTTAGTAGACAGAGATTAGGTAGCTATTTAAGAGTTGCCCTGTAAGTATTTAAAAACTTTTACCATTATTACTGTTGCTGGTTTCTAGGTCTAAATAAACAAGATGAAAAGCAGTTACAAGAACTTGCATTGGAAGAGAGGCAAACCATTTCTCAAAAAATCAGCACGTTATACAGTGAGGTATGTTTTAGGAGGTAAACACATCGCAATAGTGTTAATATAAAGCAATCGTAGTCTTGCTAGACTATTCTTTGGTGCTCTAAGTATTTCCCAAACTCTAGTTTGTTAAGTCTGATTCTCGTGCTGTAATTTGCTACAGAATGAGATTGAAGAGATTGTGATATCAAAAAATAAAACACCTCCCCCGCCCCCGGCAACAGTAGTCTAAAGTTGAGTCTATTAACTTGCCGGACAAGGAAACAGATGCTGATAAATTGAGTTCACTAAGGGGAGGAATCAGGGATTTTTATGCCTTAGAAAGGGGAGTTGGTTCATGGTGATTGTGTTAATTAAGGATTGAAAATTCGCATTCTGGATAGAATGGAATGAATCCAGGGTATAGAGAAAATGGGTTGACACGAGTCTTTAGCTTCTTCTAACTCAGTGGATGATTTGTCTAAAAGACAATGAAAATCACAGTCCTGTGTATTATGTTCCCCTCTCATGCTTGCCGTCCTCCTGCCTTCAGTCTTTCCTACTCTGGGAAAGACTGAGGGGCTTATTTGAGGGGTTGAGGGGGATGAGGTGGCAGTATCTGTTACTTTGTCACGACTCGGCCAGCTAATCAAAGGCAGAAGCAAGATGTCTGACTCAGTCCAATATTCTCTCCCACAGATTACATCATTTCTAACATGGATGGTGTATCTAAAATTTGACAGTAGGGAAAATCATGACACATAGATATTTTTAGTTTGATTCAAAAGACCTTTTAGTAATAATAGAAGTAAAATTGCGTTCCTCTTCTCCCTAAGAAGAAAGTTGACTCCTTTATTAGGAAGCCCAATTTTTTTCTTGTCACAGCTAAGAAACTATTTGAGCCTTATCTTGGGTGTCCTAAACATATTCTTTAAACAGTGTGACTCTACTGAGAAGGCAGGGCATGGCCTGGTGTACTCTGTCATTAATGCCAGGAGAGAATACACAATCATAAGTAAAAAGTCCTCATTTTGTCCAAATGAAGACTTTCAAAGCTTTACTTCATTCATTAGATGAAAGAAACTACTGTTCGGAACTAATAAGAGGCAAAGTCTGATGAAAATTGAATGGAGGCCTCTGGACTTTGATCTAAACGTCTGCATTTTAGAAAATTAAGATAATCCGATAGCATTGTAGAGAATATCCTGACAAGTAACTTCATTGTTAACAATGAATCGATCACTTGTTTTAGGTCTAATCGGGTCTACTTATTAAAGCATTTTAGGACTAGACCTCACTGGGATGCTATATGATTTTGTTAATTACTGATTTTTTTAATGTTTGGGGTCTTTTATCTAAGTTCAAGTAATATTTGTACATATGCCCATGGAACATAAACACACTAATGCTCATATATATTTTTTCTTTTTTAGTTTTGCCAGAGTCTAGTGCCAAAGGAGAAATATGACAAAAATGATGTCATTTTAGAAGTGACATCTGGAAGAACCACTGGAGGTCAGTAAAATAATTTTATTATAAATAATCTAAACAATAACCTAAATTTTACTTTGATTTGACACACTGCAACTTAAAAGTCTGCTAAATGTGTTTCGCATTTGAAGTAGTTACTCCTCATTTCCCGAAGGCCTGGACCTAAGAATCCTTCTCTTAGAAACGTGCTGACTGAATACTTTTTGTATTTTCTTTTAGGTGATATCTGCCAACAATTTACTCGGGAAATATTTGACATGTACCAGAATTATTCAAGCTACAAACACTGGAAATTTGAACTTCTCAATTATACACCTGCTGACTATGGTAGGTGTAATTTGAGGATTTTGTCCATAGATAATGCTGAAAATTATTTTTCCTCTGAGCTTGATTAAAACTATCTTGTCCTATTTTTTTTTTTTAACATTTGATCTGTATCTACTAAATCCTGTGACTAGGCTCATCAGTCACGGTAGCTTACTATAGTAGGCTTCTTAGCTGAGGGAAGAGTTGGGGAGGGAGGGAGGTGTCTTCCAGGAAGGAACAGCTGAATGAGAGAGAAGTTCCCTGTGGAGAATGGACATACACCTTGCCTTGCAAATCGTTGCTCTATTGAGGTTTTTACTCTAAAGAATTTTATCACTTACGTGATATATAATCGGAAGGTTTGTCAATTAGACAAAGTAGTTAATGATGTGTTAGATTTTTATGAGACTGCAGGCAAAAATCATCATTTGTCTTTATTTTCAAAAAGCTTTCACTCTAGTTGGGTTGATAAAAACTTATACAACATAAACAATAACAAACTATGCAGGTTTTTAAACTTGCAAGTGTGGTCAATCTGAACATCTGATCTTCATTTTCTTGTCCCATCCTTTTAATCCACCTGGGAGTTGTTATCTGCCTGATTATACAGGGGTACACTGTAGTAGACAGAGGGTCACAGATAATAAACTGCAAATTATCAAAGCGGGGAGAGAGAGTTAATATAAGTTAAATAATCGAGGGAAACGAAAACCAGTTAATAGCATCAGTAAGTTGTGCTTGGTACAGGGTTTAAAAGCAGGCGGTGCAGCAGCAGGGGGAACCAGAGCAGCAGCGCGGTGGTGGGCAAGGCCTTGGTGTGCGCGCAGGACAGCGAGGAAGCCCTGCACCCGCAGCGTATTGTGATGCGAAGTCACAGGAAATAGCTTTGGGTGGGTAGGGTTCGAACGGCCTTGAAAGCTAATCAAGCCTCGATTGTCAGGGAATAGGGAATTATTTAAGATTTTATCAATAAGTTATGATTTGATAAATACATACTTTAAGATTATTTTGACACACTGTAAAGAATGGAATGAAGAGGCCAGATCGAAGGCAGACTGCAGAGAGGTTATTAGAGTAACCCAGGTGTGGCGAAGGGTTGGCTTTTGCAGCAGGGGGCCGTGAGAGACCTTCAGAGGAAGAATGGGCAAAATCGGGTAACTGACTGGATACAAGAGGGGCTTTTGCTTGCCCACTATGTCTTATGTACAGTCTAGATTATCTGATCCTGTGAACTGGACATTCTTAATCTCATTTTACAGATAATGACCCAGGCTCAGAGAGTAACTAATCCAGGATCACACAATAAGTAATGGCAATCCTGGGATCCAGTTTAAGTCCTCCTGATCCAGAGCCACACTGCATCCCATTAGTCAGCTCTGACTCAGGGAGCTGGGCCACAGAGATTCTAATCTTTCTAGCCAGAAGATTGCAGTGTTCATTCGTGCTATTGAATGGAATCAAAGTTGGAAGGCAGAGCCCATTTGGGAAGAAGAATGTTAAGTGGTTTTTGAATTATTAGGTTTGTGGTTATACTGAGCATCCATTTAGAAATATTCCGCAAATGCTAAAGTTGTATAACCAGAACTCTGGTGAGAGGACAGAGTTGAGGAAAGATATTCGATAGCTCTCAGCACAGAGACAATGTCTGATACCGAGAGAATAAGCATGGGAGAGTCTACAGAAAGGGAACATCCAGGGCACCGGACCTTGGAGAATGGCCACATTTAGAAAGATAGGCTGGTCGGCAAAAGAAAAAGAAGAGTCAGATAAGCCAAAAGGAGGAGGAGGACCGTACAATATTATGCAAGCAAGAGAGGAGAGAGTTCAGGGGGAGCGTAATCAGAAACAGCAGCGTTATGAAAGAGAATAGTGGGAAATGCCATGGATATTTTGAATCCAACTTTCAGGAGTGAAAAGGGGATGAACTTAATAATAGGAAGAGAGTTTTTGTTTCAGGTACACGGAAGAGCCTAAACAGTGGTTGGGACCTTTCTTTTAGATATACTTACTCACTAGCAAAATAAAATAGATATTTTAAAAGTAAAAAGACATTTAAAATTTTTTTTAAAAATATTTTACTCATACCTTTAAAATTAAAAACTAAGAATACACTTCTATTCATTGAAATTATAAAATAATTTTTAAAAATTGATTTATTTATTGTAATTGGAAGAAAAAGATGTGATTAGAAAAAGACTAGAATAGAGGAAACAAAGCACCTAACTTTAAAATATATATACATATATATAAAATATATATATATGCATATATATTACATATATATGTTAGATTGCATACATATATGTATGTGTGTATATATATATTTTATATAAATTTGATTTTTAATTGATATAGAAATTCCAGAGATTTACATAGCACTAAAAGCTGTGTGAAAAGAAACACTTTCATGCAAATATTCATATATCGAGTGGCTTAAAGTTTTATAGTTTTGTAACTGATACAGATAGGGAGAATACTCAGCTATTACATAAATAATCCAAACTAAATGATTGCCAGATGGTCTTTGTGCAAACAGTGGAGGCTGCTGGCTCTTGACATGTGACGTGGGTCTGACACTGTGTGATGCTGTGTACCTGGTATCTAACGAATTGAAATATTTTCCCAGCTAAAGGGATTCTGTGACATGTATTACATTATCTCCTCCCTCCCAGCAGATTAATGTTTATAATTGTTTGTTGTCATCTGCTCACCAGTTAAATTCAGGGGAAGTCAGAAAGTAATCCAATGGTTAATTTTATGCATCCAGAAGACAGATTTTTTTACCGCAGCTGTGAGAAATAAACTTGCGAGGGGGCCCTGGCTCCTTGAGGGGCTTTGTGATCACTCTTCAGAGCCCTGGCAGCGGGAACTCTGGTAACTGGCTTGGGGAACCTAGACGCGCTGGGAGTAATTGGATCTCAGGGTAGCGAGTGCCAAGTGGTGGCACTCCGTGGCCAAAGGCAAGATGGTCTTGGATACCAGGTGACCAGCGGAGTCCAAGTAGCAGCCGACTGGTCTGACTTGTATAGACTTGCTGGCTAGTTGGTCATAGTGTCCCTAGAAGTAAAATAGAATGGAAGGCTGCTAAATTCTTACTTGATCTGTTTAAGGAGTTCCAGGTCAAATGAACCAAAGTCTAACCTGTATCATAAAAACAGAAGTCATGGACTCTCAATTAATTCCCAGACTTGAGCCTGTTTACAGACTCAGACCATTTAAATAAGCAGGAGGCTGAGTTACGTTGAGGAGCCTGGTAGACTGCCAAAAATGTACTCTGTAATCTTTCTCCCAGCCTTCCCCAAAGGGATATATATTGAGAGAGGTATCTATAGTTCAGTATGTCTGTCTGTCTCTCCATCCATCCATACTCCATCTATCCATTTATTTTTAACAAGGATAACTGTGCTGTGGGGAAAGGAAATAATCAGATATTTCAGGGACTACTGGACACTGCCTCTGAACTGACCCTATTTCTGGAAGACTTAAAATGTCAGGTCCATCAGTCAGAAGTGGAGCTTGGGGGTGTCAGGTGTCAATGAAGTTTAGCTCAGGTGTGTCTCACAGTGGGCCCAGTGGACCCCTGAACCCATCATGAAATTATTTCCCCAGTTCTGGGATGTGTAAGTGGAGCAGATATACTCAGCAGCTGGTAGAACCTACACATTGGCTCTCTGACCTGTGGAATGAGGAATGTTATGGTGGGAAAGGCCAAGCGGAAGCCTCCAGAATTGCCTCTGCCTAGGAACATGGTAAACCAAAGTGATATTTGCTGACAGCTATGTGTCCTTATTTGTAAATGACAGTAATATAACCTGAGCTACAGCACTGCACACCTGAAGAGGCCGCCATTTATATTGCAGATTATGTGAGTATTGTTTCAAGGCATACGTAAGAATATGAATACGAATTCAACCTACTGTCCAAGGGTTGCTTTGAGAAATAACCGAGATAAATTCTCATAGAGCATTTAGCAGTTGATATAGCTGTCAACAAGTATCAGTAGTAACTGAAGTTACACCTTCGGCTCTCCTGGACCAGTGTGCTATCTCGCAGAAGGGAAAGGTGATCAAGATGCTGCAAACTAACGTATAACATAGGGCTGGAGAGTTGTTATACCTCTGAGATGGGACAGAGAAGGTGTGTGATTGGCCTTGATAGCTGAAAGCAAACTGCTTCTGGTGGTTTTTATTGACAGGTATGGAGAAAAAAGCATTTGCCAGATCAACAGCTACATACCAGGTACCAGGGAATGTTTATTTGCTCCAGCAGTGAAACCACATCTAGTTCAGCAGCTGCAATGGGAGTACCACCTGGTTAAGTTTAGAGTTATCCACTGTCATTACCCAAGATCCATCTGCCTTCTGCACAGGCCGAAAAGGCAAGTTGAATGAAGACGTGGTGGGAATTTTGCCCTCTCCAATAGCGAGTGAGTCTTCAGACCTTAGGTAAGAAGACTTGAGGGGTTGGAGCAGTCTAGCCCCATGACCTCTCGAAACTGGGCCCCACACTGAAGAAAAACTGCTCTGACTGGAATCAAAATTGAGCAGGACAGAGATAAGAGAGGGAAAGGAAAGAGAAGGTCTAGTCCAGAGTCGGGGAGGGGAACAGAGCCAGGGAATCCGAGAACGCAAGGCACTGCGTATTAGAACATTACCCCCAAGCCAGAGAGCTCTGTGAAGGTAGAAGAGCCTTCCTGGACTTAGCCTCATTCTAAAACTTAAGGAAAACGAATTTCACGTAAAAACAAGCCAGAGAAGATGTGTTCATGAAACAGATCAAATCAATTATCAACTGCTTCAAAACAAATCAAAAGATAGTAAGAGAACAATGTGAGGTGTGAAAGAACCCCACAAATCAGAATTAGAAACGAAGTCACAGACTCAGGAAAGTAAAATAAAAGAAAAATCATTTCAAAAAGAATAAACCGAGGAACACATGAGCAGGTGAACAGATCGTGCCTTAAAAGAACAGTAGTAAAGAAATTTTTTTAGAACCAAAAGAAATGGAGAAAAATATAAAGGAGTCAAGGAAAATGATATCGAAAATAGGCCAAGAATATTGAGTATATGATAAAAAAGAATCAGAGCAGATACTGTATCCATTATCTATTGCTGTGTAACAATTACCAAAACAACATTTCAACAAAACTCTTCCGAAATAGAAAAAAAATATATTTGAAGCCACATATCTAAGGAGCACATCTGAAGCTATCCAGCCAGAATGACTAACACTAAGACATAGTCTAGTAAAATTATTGGACTTAAAAAAAAAAAAAGAGGGAAAAAAATCTATTAGACGTGGAAAAAATAGAGCCTGTGACTTCTAAGGAAAAGAAAATGAGATTTTCATCAGGCTTTTCAGTAACAGCACTTTGTGCCAGAAAGAGTTGGAGTTCACTCAAGGAAAGGAAGTTTGAGTTAAGAATTTTATAATCAGCAAAACTGACATTACAAGGGTACACACTGTTATCTGTATGTAAGAATTCAGGAAATACTCTTCCCATGATCCCTTTCTGAAGAAAACAAAACTTCAGACAACTAAAATATGAGGTAGCAACATAAGGAGTAGGGATGAGCATTAACTATGTGGTTACCTGCAGAACTAGGCCTAAGTGAGGAATAAGGGAAAGAATCCAGTATATAACAATCTGACAGTATAGAGTACAGCCATTTGAAAAATGGGGGGAGAATAAGAAGAACATACGCAGAAAAAGTTTTAATGCTTTTAATAACATTGGTGGTAGAGCTAGCACTCTTGTTCTGAGACGGCTGTGTGCGTGACGTAGGATAAAACAGAGGGTTTTGGTAAAACTGGTAAAGGGACAGAATCAAGCATATACCTTGCCTTTCCTATATAACTATCACTGGGTAATCAAATAGTGGGCAAGGGGAAATATCTCTTTATAAATGCATTTTGACTAATAAGGGAGAAAGAAATGATAGAATTAGACTATCACCGTTTGACAGCCCCGTGATGCTAATGTATCGACAGCATCAAAGGCTGTTGAGACCAGAGAAAGAGAGACAGCCAGACATTATGCACCTCCTGTGGTTGCCAGGGAGCTCGCGCTGGGTCTGATCCAGCTGCCAAACTGCAGCCAGTACAGAGGGCAGATGAACAGGTTGAACTGTGCCAAGAGTATGCAGTCGGCAAAACCAGACTGTGGGAAATTCTACCCGGGTTCCTCGACCGATAATTGGTGGGAAACAAAAGAGATGGATGATGAACTTACAGATGAGGTGATTTCAAAGACATATCACACTTGTTTTAAATGAGCAGGACTAAACTGTAGTGCCTAGGGTGGCATATTTAGGCAATAAAATAAAGGAATAAAAGTCAGGATAATGGTTACTCCTGAGGAAGGGAGGGGATTACAACTGGGAAGGGGCGTATGGGAGGGCTTTGGGGTGATTGACAAAATTATTATCGCTCTTGTCATTAATCCATGCATTTGGTTCACGTGGTTTTTTATGTCTGGATGTTACTGTATAATAAAAATATTTTTAAAAACAATTCCAATAAGAAGAAGCTGGCCTAGACATGAAGATTTTGTTTTGTGATAGTCTTCCCACTCCACAGCTTAGCAAGAGCTAAATTTCAATAAACTCTCTAAAACTTGGGAGGATTTATAGCATTATTTGTCATTATCAAATTATGTTATTGAATATCCTTTTATACGTGGCGTATTAGCTTAGGTTTGCATACGGTAGTTCAGTGCAGAAAACCCAGTGTTCTTTTCTTTCTAATAGTATTTTTATAAAAGTGAAAGTTGTTCATTATACAAAATTTAGAAACAAAAGTACAAAAAAGGAAAATTAAGAAATCTGTTGTTCTATTCCCCAGAGATAACCATAAATGATATTTTAGTATGTTTCTTTTTATATATTAACACATTCGCATTAGTTTTTTACCTACTTTATGTTCTCGTCTCAGGCTGTATACTCACATTCAGGCCTTACAGTAAGGGCGTTTAAGATCTTGATCCCATTCAAAGTAGAATTCATTAATACGTCTGGATATTTTTTTTCCTAGGTGGGCTACATCATGCAGCCGCTCGAATTTCCGGTGACCATGTCTTTAAGCATTTGAAGTATGAAGGTGGGATTCACCGAGTTCAGCGCATCCCTGAGGTGGGCCTGTCATCAAGGATGCAGCGTATCCACACAGGGACAATGTCAGTCATTGTCCTCCCTCAACCCGATGAGGTAACCTCACCAGGAGGCGCGGAAAACTCCGTGTAAATGCGTGTTATGCTGGAAGCCGTGGCTTCTAGGAGAGTCTGATTTTCAGAGTTACAGACTGAACTTTCCGATGGCTGCTGGGGATCCCTTAACGCTTCCCCGACCGCGATGTTTCATTTTATTTTAAATAGAAGTCACTTCTCTTCATAAAACAGAATCCACAGAGCTTTTTAAACATTGCCTGAGTTATAGCTTAAGAAAAAAATGAATTCCACAGATAATCTTTTGAGGTCAGTGATATATCTTATTAGCTGAACATAGCCATATTCCTATATTTTTATTTTTCCTAACCTTTTTTAAAATTTACTTTAAACATGAATACCATACTGAAAACTTTTATAACCTTCATCGGGAATCAACAGTTGTTTATATTTTGCCATATTTGCTTTATCCCTCTGTGTGTGTGTGTGTGTGTGTGTGTGTGTGTGTGTGTGTGTTAACAAACTGTAAAGGATATAGCAGACACTATGAGACTCTAACCTCCAAATCTTCAACTTACATTTCTTAAGAATATGGCATTACCTACAGAAACTCAGTACCATTATCTGTGAAAATCTAATGTAATTCTATAATATTATTGTCTAGGAAAAACTCCTGTGTATTCTGTGTATTTACAGAATACTTTCATACTCTAAATGTGTGGATTTTTTTTCCCCACCAAGCAATTCACCAGTTCTCTGCAGACACTAAGTGGGTATCCCGCCATTTAATAAAATTCTGGTGCTGTCTACTTGGAGTTAGCATCAGATCTCACAGGCTAAGGACCGGGTCGCCCAAGACTTCCTCTCTTCCCACTTCAGTAGCAAATCCAGGTTGTTACCCGTGCTTCAGACCAACAGCCTATAAACTGGAGGGTTCCCGCCCCCACCAGGTTTGATAATTTGCTAGAGCAGCTCACAGAACTCAGGAAAACAGTTTTCTTACTAGATTACAAGTTTATTGCAAAGGATGTAACTCAGGAATAGCCAGATGAAGAGACACATAGAGCAAAGTATGTGGGACAAGGTGCAGAGCTTCCAAGCCCTCTCCGGGGGTGCCACCCTCCCGTATGTGGGATGGGGTGCAGAGCTTCCATGTCCTCTCTGGGCTTGCTACCCTCCCTGCACCTCCGCACGTCCACCAACCAGAGGCTCTGTAAACCCTGCGCTTCTGGGATTTCATGGAGGCTCCAGTGTGGCATCATGGTTGATTAAATCATCGCCCACTGGGGAGAGGGTGTGGAGCTGGAAGTTCCACCCCTGTAATCACATGGTTGGTTCTCCTGGCAATCAGTTCCCATCCTGCATTCTCTAAGAACTTTGCAAAAATGACCTTATTAACATAAACTCAGTCGTAGTTGACAGGGGCTTGTTATGAATATTAAAAGACCTACACACCCTTACTCTTATCACTTAGGAAATTCTGAGGGCTTTAGGAGCTCTGCTCAGGAAGTTTGTGTGTGTGTGTGTGTGTGTGTGTGTGTGTGTAGAGTTTTCTAAGGTTGCCCTAACAAACTACAACACAGTGGCTTCAAACAACCAAGCTTATTACCTCACAGTTCTAGAGGCCAGGAGTTCAAAATCGAGGTGTTGGCAGAGCCATGCTCACTGCTGGGGGAGAATTCTCCTTTGCCTCTTCTGGCTTCTGGGGTCTCCAAGTGTCCGTGGCTTGAAGCTGTACAATTCTAGTCTCTTCCTCTGAATTCCCATGTCCTTCACCTCCTCCCTTTCCTCTGGGTGTCTCTTGTAAGGAAAATTGTCATTGGACTTAGTGCCTATCCACATAATGCAGGCTGATCTCATCTTAACTCAATTACATCTGCAAAGACCCTTTTTACAAATAAAGTTCCAGTGGTTAGACCATGAACATATCTTTCAGTGCCTCTATTCAGTCCATTAATAGGAGTGCACGTGCTCACACACATACACACACACACACACACAGGCATTTCTCATTATTCACAGTACTTATGTTCCATAAAGTCACAGCAGACACTGAGTATTGAACCATTCCCAGGGGAAACACACACACACACACACACACACACACACACACACACACACGTTTTGTATATACGTGTGTTAATATAGACATATATGTAGTTAATACATATGTATATAATATATATTTCGTATGTATATGTTAATATATGCACATATATATTATACATAGATTATAATTTTAGAACAACCCATCCTGGCAGATTCTATTTTTTTTATTTCGCAGAAGAGAAAGATGTTAAGTGACTTTTGTGAGGCCGCCTCACTTATATGTGCCAGAGTTGGGATTCGCACACTGTCCAGCTGGCCCCAGAGCTTCTTGCGTGACACCGCCCTGCCTCTTTCTGTCTGCATCCTCTGGGCACACTGTAACAAGAAAGTATGGTGTGACCTTGTCCGCCCTCAGCTGGGAACGTGCACGGGTAGAGCAGCTCGAATGTTTTGCTGTTCTGCGCATGTCTGCAAATGACTGGAAGTGCCGCCATCAGTGATTTTGTGGAACTGGTCAATTTCAGTGAGTAGGTGAATTTACAAATCAGAATCAGGGAATAATGAAGATCAACTTTGTACATGCACACATATATATTTTCTACCCAGTGTGGCTCCGTAGAATGATGGATGGTGAAACTCGAAAGGCTGCATAACTCAGTGATCTAATAACACTGTGTCAGTGTTAACAAATAGCATCCATTGGAATAGGGAGTTTACGGTTCTTTCTTTGATATGTTATTTCACCTGTTCGTCTAATGGCTATGACTTAGGACACAAAGCAGTACAGTTCATTTGAAAAATCCAGGAATAAATCAAGTAGTAAAGTATTTGCCCAGCGTAGCATTTACTTACATCGTACTTTTTGTTCTAGGTAGATGTGAAAGTGGACCCCAAGGATTTGCGAATAGCTACGTTTCGCGCCAAAGGAGCAGGGGGACAGCATGTGAACACAACCGACAGTGCTGTCAGACTCGTCCACGTCCCCACGGGTGAGCAAGGCCCTCTGGCTTTTGTACTTCCAGCTTTCTTTCCCATCACAGGGCTGATGCTTTGCGATGACATCCGACAAAGCACTCCGTTATCCTGCTCCAGTCTGGACCAGTTGCTCTCGAGGGCTGCAGAGGTCATCCTGGTCACCAGCAGTTAGGGATTCCCTTCATTTGTATTTTGTGGTGAAGCCTCCTGTGTCTTCGATCCCATCTTATCTCTTTTAGTTTGCTCCCTTGTTTTAGTGACACTCATCTTTTAAGTGGCCTCCTGAGAAAAGATGCGTGAGACATAAACATTTGGGGACTTTGTATTTCCAAAAATACCTTATACTTGATTGATCACGAACATTTGTTGGAAGTCATTTCCACTTGGAACATAAAGCTTTTGGCATTCATTGTATTTGTTGCTTTCAATTTGGAGACTCATGCCCTTCAGTTCTAAAATATTTTCTTCACTAATTTCTTACCATTTTCTCTGTTCTTCCTGGGATTTTTGTTAGTCAGATTTTAGATCTCTTGGATTTACAGTTTGATTTTCTTCTTTTTCCTCTTACGTGTCTGTTACTTTGTGTTTTAGTTCTTTTTCTCAACTCCTACTGGATTAAAAAAAATTTATTCTTTTTTTTTTTAGTTTTTAAGAGCTTTTTTTTATTCTTAGAATTGTCCCTTTATCAGAGCATCTTTTTGTTATCTTGTTGATGTATTTTTCTTCTTTTATTGCTTAAGTATATTTTTGTTTCCCTGAAGTTTTCCTCTGCTTCCTGCAATGCCTCTGTTCCTTCTGGGTTTACTTTTTTCTGTTCCTTCAGTCTTGTTTTCATGTCAGAAATGTCTAGGAATCCTTGGCTGTTTGTACATATTAAGAGTGAGCTTCTAAAAGCTCTGAGAGCATGGGTGTCACTTATCCACCAGTAAGTTTCACTGTAGGGCAGTTAGGTGATTAATCAGCTTTTTTGTTATGGGTCCCCCAATGCCAGTGTTTACAGATCTTTTCTCTTGGGTGGTTTTCTCCTGAGAAGGATCCTCCAGGGTACACTGGAGAGTAAGGTCAAGGTCTTACCATTCAATAACAAACGTAATCCTCTTGCTTTTAGTCCCATGCCTCACACTTAAAAACTACCTCCCGTCTCCTACAGTTTAAGGGAGGAGACTTGAAGATCTACCTTAAGACTTTCTGGTTTTAGTCCCCAAATCTTTAACCCCAACTTCTGAACTACCTGGTGCCCCAATCTCTGAGCCTTTCTGGCACTCAGAAGGGCAGATTGGCTTGTTTCTGGTCAGCATCTCCACAGGGAGCTAGGTTTCACCTTCTCGCACTCTGCTAAGGCATTTACCATTCTTCCATCTGCTTTCTGTCTATATATATTGTGTTTGGGGACTACATATGTCACCTAATTGTATTTCAGGTGGAATTTGTGTTTCTGTTTCTTGTTCTTGTTTTAGTATAATTTTTAAAAGAGGAGGCCATCTTGAAATCAGATGTCACTTTTAAATTTTAAATTCATTTTTGTCAATTGTTATTGCTTGTACTGTTTGAAATAGCAGAAGTTGAAACAACCTAAATATCTAACAGTAGGATAATTTTGTAATATCTCTTGTTTTCTTTATTGATTTTTATTCTTTAAGAAATTATAAAAATTTAGAACATATACATGAGCAAAAGAACATAAAACATCCATAACCATACTCAAGAACCATTGTTAGTATATATCCTTTCAAATTATTTTCTATGCATATAGAAATATGTCCTTTTTCACCAAAAATGAGGTTGTCATTTTTATAGCTTACCATAATTTACCCAAGAAATCCAGAAATTCACCTCACATTGTGAGACATTGTTCTGTATTTATAAGCATTCCAGAACACTAAAGATTAGCTTAAGATGAACAAAAAATTAAAATGAGAAGAAGTAAAAGGTGGTAAGATTTCTGAGAAAATGAACCAGAATACTTTAAAACAGGGGTCTCCAACCCCCAGGCCACGGATCGGTACAAGTTTGTGGCCTGTTAGGAACTGGGCCGCACAGCAGGTGAGCGGTGGGCAAGGGAAGCTTCATCTGTATCTGTAGCCGCTCCCCAGCGCCAGCATCACCACCTCAGCTCCGCCTTAGATCATCAGGCATTAGATTCTCATAGGAGCACCGGTCTCTGGTGCCACAAAGGTTAGGGACCGCTGCTTAAAACATATTAAATGATAGAAAAACCACCCTGTGGAGGCATAAATTACTGACTTTACAAAAAACTGACTGATGTTTTGTGTTGCCACACTTACCTTGAACCAAATTATTTTTTAGCCATTTAGATCCGGTTCTTTGATTAAAAGAGGCCTTAAGGCTTACCCTCAAACCTTCCCTTGGGTAGGCCATGTCGAGGCCTACTGTTCTGAATCCGTGTCATTATGAGCAAGTGACTTCTTGAGTCTGCTTCTTCATACTTTGAGCTCTGCCATGATTTCAGCATCTGCTTTAAGGAAAACTCGGCCTTTCTTCTATTTCTTCCATCCCAAGACCATTAGAGTGGGAACCACGTCCTCACTGGAATGGAAGGTGGGAAGCGCCAGGCCCTCTTCTGCTTCCTCCATGGCCCTGAACGCCGAAATCATGTTTTTCTAACCTACTGCATCTGTATGACTCCATTTTCTGCCTGACCTTTGATTATATGTAAATTATTTCATCTAATCTAAGAACCCATACATTGAAAGACACATCACTATTTTATTACTATGAAGAAATATAGAAAATACTGCCCGTTAAACTATGACATGCCAATAATTATAAGATGCATCCCAATTTCAGAGATGATAAAAAAGTTTTAATGGTTTTTTTTTTAGGATAAAAATATGGTATTTTTGTTTTTATTTATGATTGAAAATCTTTTAAATAATATATGTAGTAATTCAGCAAATATATATTAAATACCCACTTGGTACTATTACTAGCCAGAATTTTGTAATCTCCTGTAAAGACTACTGAAACAAACTGAGAAGACTTAATTTTTCCAAAGCCCTTTTCTAGTTTTTTTTAACAGCCCTGGCACCTTAGTTCAACAGCTCTTCTCTTAGTCAACATACATTTTCCCTGACCTGATACTCTGGTCCTGAGGGAGTACTTGCGATTAAAAACTCCTCTACAGATTTAATGAATTTGACCTCAAAGGCAAGGGAAGTAGAAGCAAAAATAAATGAATGGGACTATATCAAACTAAAAAGCTTCTGCTCAGCAAAAGAAACCATCAACAAGGCAAAGAGACAACCATCCAAATAGGAAAATATATTTGCAAGCAACGCCTCTGATAAGGGCCTAATATCCAAAATATACAAAGAACTCCTACAACTCAATAACAACAACAGCAACAAACACAAACAATCCAATCAAAAAATGGGCAGAGGACTTGAACAGACAGTTCTCGTAGAGGATATACAAATATATGAAAAGATACTCAACATCGCTAGCTATTAGGGAAATGCAAATCAAAACCACAATGAGATACAATCTCATACCTGTCAGAATAGCTATAATCAACAGGACAAGTAACAACATGTTGGAGAGGATGGAGAGAAAAAGGAACCCTCATACACTGCTGGTGGGACTACAAATCGGTACAGGCACTATGGAAAACAATATGGAGGTTCCTCAAAAAACTAAGAATTGATCTACCATATGATCCAGCAATCCCTCTACTGGGTATTTACCCCAAAGACTTGAAAACTCAAGTCATAGGCATTTGCACACCGATGTTCATAGCAGCACTATTCACAGTGTCAAGGACATAGAAGCAACCAAAGTGTCCTACAATAGATGATTGGATAAAGAAGCTGTGGTACATAGATACAGTGGATTATTACTCAGCCATAAGAAGAGATGAAATACTGCCATTTACATGGATGGACCTTGAGATAATCGTGCTAAGTGAAATAAGCCAGACAGAAAAAGTTGAAAACCACATGATATCACTTATATGTGAAATATAAACCTAAAAGCAAAAACCAAACAGACAAACAAACGGACTCGTGGACATGGACAATAGTCTAGTGGTTACCAGAAGGTAGCGGGGAAGGGGGAAGTCTAGGCGGGGAAAAATTTTAAATAATTTCTTCAATTAATTTTAAGAAAGTCCTCTACAGAAAGTATATTAAAATATATAATTGAGTAATTCCCTTAGGAATTACTGATCCGATAAGTAGGAGTTTTAAGCTATAAGTTCTAGCCTGAGACACTGGATAAGATACTGCAGGTGTTTAAACGAAACACCTGTGTCAGCTGACAAGACGAGGAATTTGAAGGAAAGCTTGTAAGTGGCCTGCCATCCTGAAATGTAGGTTTTCTTTCGAGTGGTGAAAAAAGGATGACAGGTTCAAGACAGCCCCTGCCAAATGCTCGGGAGATGGAAGCGAGTTGGTGCCCCAGCCCAAACACGGGGCTGCAGTAAAGCAGTCAGTAAATAAGTTTAAACAAACAGGCGAAACCTAGGTGCCCTGCTAAAAGTAGTACCAGTTATAGATTGTAGCTTCTTTAGACAGGGTGAGATCACAGTTTGGAGAGCAGAATTTCATAGGAATTTAAAAAATCTTTAGCAAAACAGTTATCACTATCAGTACAGCTGGCCAAAGGTAATATGGTTTTGGGTTTGGGGTTTTTGTAGTATATATGTATGTATATGTGTATGCGTGCGTGTGTGTGCACGCGTGTGTGTGTAAACATCTTTGGACCTCTAATGTACTTGGGAGCAGGATTGGACCCAGATCTTCAGGGTGGTAGCTGCAAAGCTAAGAACAGAAGCTTGAAGTTTTAAAGGTCACCATTCCAAGCTAGATTTGGGCTGCACTGTGGGCCAACCCCCCCGCAGTCCAGAAGCTGGCTAACCAAAATGTGTGGTTAGACGGGTTGATCAGCTGGATTTAGAACCAAGATAACTGAGAAACATTCACTATAAGCCCTTCCTTTGAGAGAGTTTTGGTCATTCCTTTTGACTTGTTTCCTCATATAAAGTTGTTTTTAAAACATCAGCTCTGTGTGTGTTTGTGATTTAAAGAGGAAAAGCTGACTTCTCCTTGAGTAGGACAGAGACGGGAGCAGCACTGCATAGGGGAAGATGGTAGTTCGCTCCTTGCAGAGCCGTGAAAGTAGCCGGATGAGCTAGGATGCAGAGAGGCAGAGCTCTGGGAACGAACGTGTGTAACCGTCTGCAGATGCTACTGCTTTCAGTCTTCTCATCTGAAATAACCTCATTTAGATGTCAGAATATAAATAGTCATCTACCAACGATGACCATCATAATCCAGGTGTAGTTTCCAAAATGTGCTAAAACTAAAATGTATTTAATCTTTTGTGATCTTTTTCTGATTAACCTTTAAAATGATCCTCAGTTCTCTCTCTTTTTCCCCCCAGTTTTATTGAAATATAATCGATACCACAGTTCTATCTTAATGTGGCTTGTGGAAGCTACCGTTTACCTATGACCCATTATTTTTCAGGGCTTGTAGTAGAATGCCAACAAGAACGATCACAGATAAAAAATAAAGAAATAGCTTTGCGTGTGTTGAGAGCAAGACTCTACCAGCAGATTATTGAGAAAGACAGGTGTCAACAGCGGAGTGCTAGAAAACTGCAGGTAAGATGTATGAGGTGATAGCTTAATACCTCTGTACAAAAAGTCATCATCTGATATAGGAAATGTAGTGTTTGTTCTTGACCGAATGAAGATATCTTAGAGCATAGGAAAGCACGCTCATTTGTAAATAAGCAGTAATTTAAATGCATTTCGACTGATGGATTGTGGCTAAAATTGGACACGCCAGCTTGCAAATAAGTGGGTAACATATGCATAAACTAAAAATTCCTTCCCAGTTGTTTCTCTCCAGTGTTTATATCATAACTGTCTTGAGAGGAAATTGGCGTAAAACACTGGTGCGAAATTCTCTGGAAATTAAGAAGTTTTTAGATTTTTTGAATTTAAAAACCTGTGTGTGATAAAAAATGCGTGGCGCTGCGAAAACCTGGCAGTAGCGCTTGCTGCCGATGGCGTCTGGGGACAGGGAGATTTATTTTCCATGATATACCCTTCTGTACTTTTTGAATTTTGTACTGTATATGTGTACAGTATTATTTGTCCAAACATATAAATAGGTAAGTTCGAAGCAAAATGAATAAATGTTGTTTTAACAAAGTGTTGTATGATTTTAAATTCTGAAAAACGTAGTTTGTCTTTGAGAGAGCAAGACTCTACCAGCAGATTATTGAGAAAGACAGGTGTCAACAGCGGAGTGCCAGAAAAGAGAAAGAGAAAGCAGGCCCCAGAAATAACCATGCTTTTGTGTTATTTTCAGATCTGTATGCTATGGTAAATTTGGAAGATTATGTGTTTCTTTTAGGATAATCAATTGCATAAAACTAAACATTACCCTTTTCACCTAAATGTCCAGGGGTCTTTTTATACTTTTGTGTAGTAGACAAGGGACCAAAGAAGAAAATTTATCAAAAAATCGTGCTTTAGGAAGAGTAAGCAGAGCAACACAATGTAAGCAGAGAAGTGGAAGCTGACGGGAGGTTTTATAGGAACGTAGATGTTCAAAAGTAATGAGCCTTGAATGACAGGCAGTAGAACTGGAAAGGGCAGAATATAATAAGAGACTCTTGAAACCATTGGAAATGGCAGAGAGTCGGATGAAATGAAGGTGGTTTCAGTGTCTATATCAGAGCTGGGCAGTTAGTAAGAGACCTTGAAATGTGGACTAAATTGTGGGATGTCAGAGTTTTCTGCTTGGATCACAGGGAACACTGTGGTGTCGCCTATAGAAACTAGGAGGAAGAACTGATTGGGGTGGAAAGATAATTTTGCTGCGTATATTTGGAGTTTGAAGTACCAAAGAGACATAAATTCTCATTCCATAACTAAGCTTTAAATGCTGTTGTCTTAAACATGAAATTCTGACCATTCTTGTTTTTTGTCATTTTTTTATATATGACTTTAGGAAATATTTAAAATGTTAAAGTAGAAAAGTCACAAGTACTTTTTTCATTATAATAAAGATAACTATAAAGTTAAAAAATGAACTATTTTTTCTTATGGCACAGGTGGGAACGAGAGCCCAGTCAGAGAGAATTCGGACATATAATTTCACCCAGGATAGAGTCACTGACCACAGGATAGCATATGAAGTTCGTGACATTAAGGTAACCTCACTGAGTATGCTTTATGTACCTTCGATTTTCGAAGGCAGTTTAGTCAAATTCTAGAGAGTAATGTCTAAAATAATACTGAGTAATTTAAAATCATTAAGCCAGTTTTTTAGTACCCTAAAATTTGCAGGCATTTTTATTAGTTTGCTGGTAAGAAATGTGGTCTTTTTGCCAGTTCGAAACAGTTATCTTTTAAATTCCAGATTCTCATTAATGTGTTAATTTGTTTGCAAAACAGCCATGTACCTCTTAGCCATGGGGATGAGATACGTTCTGAGAAATGCATCGTTAAGAGATTTCATCATTGTGTCAACATGATAGTGCCCTTACAAACCTAGGTGGTCTGGCCTACTGCACACCTGCGCTGTAAGGTACAGCCCGTTGCTCCTAGGCCAAAAGCCCGTATAGTATGTCACTGTACAAAACATGGGATTAAATCAAACGCCCGAGAAAATGACACAATCAAGAGACGCAGTAAATATGCAGCACATGAGGCTGTTGCCACTGTAACACACACTTTTATAGCAGACATTTGTTTTTACAAGAAGAAAGAGTACATCGTAAAATAATAAAAAGTATGCTACAGTAAATACATAAACCAGTAACATAGTCATTTATTATTATTATCAAGCCTCATGTACTGTACAGCACAGTAGGTTTGTTTATACCAGCCTCACCACAAACACATAAGTAATGTGTTGTGCTATGTATGACCTTACAGTGACTATGACATTAGGATGTTGCTAGGCGATAGGAATTTTTCAGCTCCATTATAATCTTACGGGACCACCATTATTCATGCGGTTTGCCATTGACCGAAACGTTGTTATGCAGCATGCGACTGCACATAGATAGATGCGTGTCCGTTTCCACTGCTGCGAAACAGATGACCGCAAACTTAGTGTCTTACAGTGGTACCTGTTCGTTATCTCACGGTTGCCTTAGGGCAGGAATCTGGGCATGACAGGGCCGAGTTCGCTGCTCCAGGACTCGCAAGGCCATGTGCCTTTCTGGAGCTGGGAGTCCTCAGACTCGTTCTGGGTGCTGGCGGAATTCCATTCCCTTGAGTCGTAGGAGTGAGGCTCCCATTCCCTTGTGGCTGAGGGCTGGATGCTGTTCTCAGCTCCTTGAGACAGCCCGTACGTGCTCGTTCTGTGGTCGTCCATGGGCCTCCTCCCACCTTGGGTCTCTTGCAGGAATGGCTCTGGCCTTCTAAGGAGCTTACTCGCTTAGCTCAGGCCCATGTGGATAATATTCCTTTTGATTAACTCAGAGTCAGCGAGTAGTCTCCAGATGACTGGAGTGATACTCTGTCGTAGTCACAGCTTCTGCCTGCACTCAGGGGAGGGAATCACGCAAGGTGTGCCCAGGAGCACCGTGGATTTCTGCCTGCCACACGTGTCATCATCAGGGTGAGGTGTGACAATGATGCTGTTGGGGGAAAGGCCCTGTCGATGGGGTTTGAACATTAACCTAACTAAATCCCATCTAGCCAGAACCACTGATACTAGCACGTTAGTGATGAAGCATAGAAAGATCTCTGTTTGCCTCCACTGAGGGGGAAGTGAACCGGCTCTCATAAAAGGCCGTGGAGAAAGCC
>NW_011888935.1:359239-361004 GCF_000151845.1 Pteropus vampyrus | reverse complement strand
TAGGGCAGGAATCTGGGCATGACAGGGCCGAGTTCGCTGCTCCAGGACTCGCAAGGCCATGTGCCTTTCTGGAGCTGGGAGTCCTCAGACTCGTTCTGGGTGCTGGCGGAATTCCATTCCCTTGAGTCGTAGGAGTGAGGCTCCCATTCCCTTGTGGCTGAGGGCTGGATGCTGTTCTCAGCTCCTTGAGACAGCCCGTACGTGCTCGTTCTGTGGTCGTCCATGGGCCTCCTCCCACCTTGGGTCTCTTGCAGGAATGGCTCTGGCCTTCTAAGGAGCTTACTCGCTTAGCTCAGGCCCATGTGGATAATATTCCTTTTGATTAACTCAGAGTCAGCGAGTAGTCTCCAGATCACTGGAGTGATACTCTGTCGTAGTCACAGCTTCTGCCTGCACTCAGGGGAGGGAATCACGCAAGGTGTACCCAGGAGCACCGTGGATTTCTGCCTGCCACACGTGTCATCATCAGGGTGAGGTGTGACAATGATGCTGTTGGGGGAAAGGCCCTGTCGATGGGGTTTGAACATTAACCTAACTAAATCCCATCTAGCCAGAACCACTGATACTAGCACGTTAGTGATGAAGCATAGAAAGATCTCTGTTTGCCTCCACTGAGGGGGAAGTGAACCGGCTCTCATAAAAGGCCGTGGAGAAAGCCGGAGGCAGGCTGTGATCCTTTCTTGGTGCCTTGAGATGCCTATGGCTTCTTTCACTTGATTCTATCCCATGCTGTATTCAAAATTAAAGTCCTGGTTTTACAAGGGAAATGTCTGCGTTTTTAATGTGTTTAGAAATTTCTGTTTATCTTATGTCATTTCCTCTTGTCTTCTCAGCAGTTTAAGGCTGTCTTGCATAGGAACATAATTGCCTTGTCGAGAAGGAGAACATATTTGCTCATTTCCTTTTCCTGAGGAAACACAGTAATAACCAAACATGTGTGGCCATAGTGCACTAATTACACCATAATCTTTCAGTTGTTTTTCCAGTAGAGGTGATGGTTTCCCATGAGACTGTGTGTGACATTCTTCTGACCAGTAATATTTTTCAGAAGGGCGCATAGGTGCTCAGTATGGTGCTCAGTCATGAAACAGGCAGATTGACTGGCTTTTATGGTTATAAAATATCTGACTTCGGCCTGAATACTAACTAACATGTTATTACTACCTAAACCAGCACGCCAGACTCAGAAATGATAAGGAAAATCATATTGGTATGCTCTGATAATCATCACTCAACTTATTGAAAAGAAAGAAAACATTTCATATTAGTTCAAGGGAAAAGTTTGAAAATGGTATGAAACAAATGTAGTAAAACATTAAAATCTGTATATAGGACAATAAAGAGACTAGTTTAGGAACGGAAGTTTAGTAACTGATTAGTTGTAGAGGAGACAAGAAAAGTGATAAGGGCCTTGACCCAGGGCAGCTGCTGTAGGACAGAGTGGAATGGGTGGAGAGGGGAGAATGTGGCCGTCTGGGGGACTCTGCTCTCTCATTATTATTCTAGACCCTCCTCCTCCTCCCTATACTGTCCACATAGCTCCTCATGGAACTGCTATAAGCTCATGTGATCATGATCCTGACCCAAGACAATAATTGATTTTGCGGGGAAGAAAGTCTGGACAAGCCCTAGCCAATGAGTTCTTCCCAGGACTTTTAAACTGGAGACAAAGAGGGCCATCCTCTCTCAGTGGCGAAAGCTGAAATATGTCAGTCTTACAAGGGGTGGAAGCCACATTTCCAGCCATGGGAGAAGGCAGTCTTCA
>NW_011888935.1:356182-358014 GCF_000151845.1 Pteropus vampyrus | reverse complement strand
GTTTCATGGAAAACAAAGATAGTAAGTCATATCTTTTTCCCTATAGTTTAACTTGAGAGATAAATGTGTACACTTAACCTGAAATGCAACTTTAAGACCATTCAAGAAAGACTAAATAAAAGATTAGTTATGCCTACATCAAAACTTCAAATGTTCTGTGTTCCATTTGATGCCTACGTCAAAACTTTAAATGTTCTGATGCAGACATTAAAGATTCTATTAAGCCAGTGTCTGGATTCTGAGCATCTCTCACATGTGAGAGCGGCTAATCCCAGCAACAATATTACCCAGAACTTCTGTCACACAGAAAGGTACTTGGAGTCGTGATTTTAGTCATTTCTCAGGAATTTTAGGGAAGACTGCAGGGAGGCCAAACTGAAATGGTGTTCATTCAGTGGAATTAATTGGAGGTTAACATGAGAGACATTTTTTTTCTGAACTTTTTATTTTGAAATTTTCAAAAGCACTCATGTTTAAAGATGAGTTCAGGATGCACCCTGTACGTAGATGCAACCGTTGTTAACGTTTTGCTCTGCTGTCTCCTCCTCCACCTCCTCTTTCTCCGTCTCTATACACCTGTGTTGCTATTGAACCATGGGCAGGCAGGTTGCACACTTCAAGACGCTTGTCCCTTAAATATTCCAGCATGAATATTTTTCTATTACACAGGACTTCTAGATTTTAAAACTACTGTATTTCCAATTCAAGAAAAAAAAACAAAAACAGAATTATCATGAACCACTTATGGATTAAATAATTTATATCGGGAGGTTTGGCATGAGAAGAGTGAGCTGGAATGTTCCGGTGGGGCTTTATCTGAGCCGGGTCCAGAGAATTTGGTATGTGGGTATCAGTCTGCACAATAACCTGGCTGCAGGATGCCTGGGGCTTTGGGACATTTCAGTCTTTTTTGTGCTCGTGAAATAACGTGATGCGAATGAAAAGGGTGGAATTTTTCAGGACAAAAATAAAAAGCCTTATTTTATTCTAGGGTACAGGAGAAGAAAAGATTCAGCAAACATATCCTCCCAAAGATAGTTCGAGAACTTAGAACTGTGTTGGCAGGAAAGTCAAGCAAAGGCATTGTAGAGAGAGAGGTGGTGAATTTCAAAAGCCGATTCAGATCTCAGTTTTATTCTCTCCAGAGTTATTGGAAGGATCCAGATCCTACCAGATTGATTTTAAACAAAATGCTAATTTTAACAATTAAGATAGAGTATAATTCCAATTGACTCTTTTGGATTCACTTTTTACAGAAAAAGCCAATGCTAACTGGGGATCCTCTCAATTTAGGAATCGTGTTCATTATATTAGTAATTATGGTCATTACATTAGTAATCAGTAATCCTTTGTTGCTATTAAATAACGACTATAAAGAAATGACATAAATATATGCTTGATTCTTTGCTTCATTTATACTTTCTTTCTAGTAATAACTCTCTCTTTTTATCAGAGATTTTTATGTGGGGAGAAGTGCCTGGATCAGCTAATTCAGATACTGCTTCAGTCAGCAGATGAAGAAGCCATTATTGAATTGTTGGATGAAAACCTTAAATCAGCAAAGTGAATGCGGATTTATTATTTATTATTACATAAATGAAACGGACCTGCGTCAAGAAGCAAACTGAGGCGTGGGAATCTTTGTGAATGTTCATAAAGTATAGCTAAAAACACGTACTTACTAATGTATTTTTAAATAAATCTAATCACATTTCTTGACCGAAGAGTTTATTCTAGGTTTCCTGTAAACTGCAGTCCAACTCTTCAAGTAGAGAACAAGCATGAATCGTTGAAAAGAGAAAGTTTTGAGAATTATGTGATGTAGAACAGGT
>NW_011888935.1:353989-356132 GCF_000151845.1 Pteropus vampyrus | reverse complement strand
ACTGCTTCAGTCAGCAGATGAAGAAGCCATTATTGAATTGTTGGATGAAAACCTTAAATCAGCAAAGTGAATGCGGATTTATTATTTATTATTACATAAATGAAACGGACCTGCGTCAAGAAGCAAACTGAGGCGTGGGAATCTTTGTGAATGTTCATAAAGTATAGCTAAAAACACGTACTTACTAATGTATTTTTAAATAAATCTAATCACATTTCTTGACCGAAGAGTTTATTCTAGGTTTCCTGTAAACTGCAGTCCAACTCTTCAAGTAGAGAACAAGCATGAATCGTTGAAAAGAGAAAGTTTTGAGAATTATGTGATGTAGAACAGGTTGCTAGTTCTATTTATATGCCTTTTAAAAAACCATCTATAAATTAAACATTTTTCATCTATTACCTCAGGACATTATAACATGGTAAAATTTAGTGAGATTTATAAACTTTGTAAATCCCTATTTAAAAACAAAGTATTGTTTGATCATGTTCTCCCCACGTCTGCGTGGGTTTTCTCTGGGGACTCCAGTTTCCTCCCATGTCCCAAAGATGTACATATGAGGTGAATTGGTTTGTCTAAATTGTTCCAGTCTGGGTGAGTGTGGGTGGCCTTGTCGTGGAAGTGTGTCCAGGGTGGGTGCCCGCCTTGCTCCCTGAGCTGCCAGGATGGGCTCTGGCTGCACTTGACCCTGACTTGGACTAAGCAGGGTGAAAATAATGATCTCTCTTGTTTTTATTCATCTTTTTTAAATGCGTGTACTGTTCATATTTATTTCAATATTTAACATTAGAAGTGTTTTGAGTATTTAGCTGTTTAGTGATGTTTTTGTGACCAGAAATCTGCTCTAGAGACTTAAGTCTTATTTACATCAATTAACCTTCGGTAAAATTGGTTTTCTTATATGTCATTTCACTTAAAGTTGCAGTTTTCAAGGACCTATCAATGATGTTAAGTGAGGACTTAACTATATATGCTGTTTTTTCCTATATATATGTGTATATATATACCTATGATAAAGTTTAATTTATGAATTAAACACAGTAAGACATTAAAAACTAATAATAAAATAGGAAAATCATAAGAATATACTGTAATAAAAGTTATATAAAATGGTCTCTCGAAATACAGTGCTGTACTCACCCTTCTTGGGAAGATGTGAGATGATACAGTTGGCTACGTGATGAGATGAAGTGAGTTGAATAACGTAGGCATCGTGGCGTAGTGTTGGGCTACAATAAGGGTGACTTGAACTCAAGCACTGAGATGCCTTGACAGCTGATCTGATAACCTGGACATCTACCGAGTGACTAATGGTGGGGGAGCATATACAGCATGGAGATGCTAGACAAAGGGATGCTTCATGTCCTGGCAGGACTGAGTGGGATGGCTCAAGATTTCATTACGTTACTCAGAACAGTGCACAATTTAAAACTTATTAATTGTTTATTTCTGGAATTTTCCGTGTACTGTTATTTTCAGACCACTGTTGACCGCGGGTAAGTGAAACCGTAGAAAGTGAAACCACAGATAAAAGTACAATAGTTAGGGTCCACGGCCATGCTACCCTGAACAAGCTCAATTCTGTCTGATCTCGGAAGCTAAGCAGGGTCGGGCTTGGTTAGTACTTGGATGGGAGACCACCTAGGAAGACAAGGTGCTGTAGGCATAAAAAACAAAAAAATAAGGGATTGTAAGCTGACAAGGTCTTTGCAATCTGTGAGGTCAACCAAGGGTTGCCTTGCCAAAAATAATAAAAATAAAAAAGTACAATAGTAATTGTTCTCAGGAAGTTTCTGGGTGAAAAAGAGGGGTTCTTACTTTAGACATTCCTCAGAGAGGAACTATATGCCAGAAAAGACTAGTTAATGCAGATTACACAAGTGCATGAATGCCAGGAGCAGGGATCACTGGGGTCATCTCAGAAGTTGCCTAGCACTGTGAGGAACCGAATGTTAATTCAATGCAAAGTATTTCCCCACAGATTGCATACTAATTATTAGGGGAAACGTGCCATTACAATGGAGAGATTTGAGTTACCATACTTAGCATCAGTAATAGAGCTTCCTGACATGATACAGTATGAATTTCCTATTATCTATAGAGTAGTCTGGCCAAATGTTTTAATACAATTTAATCTTTATAGACT
>NW_011888935.1:351441-352819 GCF_000151845.1 Pteropus vampyrus | reverse complement strand
TGCCTAGCACTGTGAGGAACCGAATGTTAATTCAATGCAAAGTATTTCCCCACAGATTGCATACTAATTATTAGGGGAAACGTGCCATTACAATGGAGAGATTTGAGTTACCATACTTAGCATCAGTAATAGAGCTTCCTGACATGATACAGTATGAATTTCCTATTATCTATAGAGTAGTCTGGCCAAATGTTTTAATACAATTTAATCTTTATAGACTTAATTTTACTTTATAGTACATTGTGGAGATGGATGAAAGTTAGCAACAGCATGAGGAAGCAGCCAGGCAATTCTGGAAGGTAGGCCATTTTACAAAGCAGTCTTGTAGGACTCTTCAAAAGGTCAGTGTCATGTGGAAATTAATCTCCCAAATGTTGGAGGATTAATCCAAAAACTAAAAGAAATACAACCAAAATATGTGAATCTTGGTTGGATCCTGAATTGGAAAAAACTAACAAAAGTATCTTAAAAAAAAAAAAGACATTTTGGGGATAATGGAAGAAAGTTTAATGTGTAGTAACTATTAGATCATTGTACAGTTATTTTATACAATTAGGTATGGTGATGGATTTATAGTTTTGTAAGAAAATGTTCTTAAGATATGCTGAAATATTTTGGAGCAGTGTTATGAGATCCCCAACTTTTCAATATTCCAACAAGGAATATAGTCAATAATATTGTGATAAGTTTGCACAGTGACAGATGGTTACTGGAATTAGTGGCATGATCACATTGTAAGATATAAAAATGTCAAGTCACTATACTGTATGCCTGAAACTAATATAACCAATATAATGTATATCAACTGCACTTAAAATTTTTTATAATTGTACTTTTTCCAGAAAAAAAAAACACTAAATAATAAATCCTAAAACATGATTTTTGCAAAAAAAAAAAAAAAAAGTGAAAATTGTAAGAGAGAAAGCAAGAGAGAGGGGTATTGATTTGTTACCGTTCATTCATCTGGGGATCAGTGTAAACATTTTCTACATGCCAAAGGGAAGCCTGTAAGGGGGAGAGGACAAAGAGAAAGCGCTTCTTCAGCCAAACAGAGGCTCCGTCTTAATACAGCCACCAAGATCTCTGCCCTTCCTTCGTCCCTCAGCTTTTCCTTAAAGCACAATGTATTTTGAGGAAAAAGAAGTCAAAACATTGATGGAGCTATGAACCTACCAAAATCTCAGATGGTGCTGTTAGGTGGTTAGGTAGCCATGTGTGACGGGAGAGAAGACCCAGCTCTGTAACCATAGAAACGACAACAGTGAGGGCCCAACCCAAAAGGCCTGCCCCTCAGCCCTCCCAGAAGAAAATTCATTTTTCAAATACCAATACCCCTACATCCTGGAGTCCAAGGAAATAAATGGCCATAGCATAGCAA
>NW_011888935.1:345646-350526 GCF_000151845.1 Pteropus vampyrus | reverse complement strand
GTGCACATTAAAATATCAAGGAATAACAAACTTTAAAAAATAAATTTTAGAGATATTTCCAAATCAATTTTGAAACTGAGTCAAGGATTCAACAAACAGATAACCAATAAAAATTTAAAAATTATTTTAAAAAGCATAGGACTCACATTGGAGGCAGTAGCGATTAGGAGGACATGTGCTGGGGCCGGGCTTCTGGAATGCTGGTAATGGTCTGTTGACCAGAATGGAGGTTACACGAGTGTATTTATTTTGTGATAATTCATTGCATTTACGATTTTGATTTGTTCCCTTTTCTGTACATATGTATACTTCAAAGCTTTTTAACAATAAGTGTAAAACACTTTTAAAGCATTTAACAGGTTTGAAACAAGTTAGCTGACACTAAATAATGTGGAACAGAAATGATGCCCATTGCAGCTCACTCACTAGGCATTCTCCAACTGAGTGAGAGTGGACCCGTAAAAACTCTGGCCACCAACAACTAAAGGCAGCAAGGGTCATTTTGGGTATAGATATAAAGGAGTAAATAGTTTGTAGACTCTACTTAAAAATCAGAGTGAAAAACAACATGATGGAGCCCAGCTTTCAGGCGGCACCTGACACACGCTTGACCTGAGTCAGTGGGGTGGAGAGTGGAGGCAGTATTCACCTCAGGCGGGAGAAGATGGTGGTAGAGAATCTCTTAAAAATGGCGCCGAAATCTCAATTCCGGGAGGGCAAACGGGTGCTGTGCATTCATGGGCACCTTCTTTATGAGGCAAAGTGTGTAAAGATTTTCATAAAGGACAAACAAGTTAAATACTTTGCATATTACAGTGGTTGGAATAAAAACCGAGATGCATGTGTTCCAGAAAGCAGAGTACTCAAATACATGGAAACCAATGTGCAGAAACAGAACTTCAAGAAGCCAATCAGGAGCAATATGCAGAGGGGAAGATGAGAGGGGCCGCCCTATGAAAGATGTGTGATCTACAAGAGAAAAATGTTGGAGTCACCCAGAAATGGAAATGGTAGCAATATCAGTGAGATACCTTAGCTTCCTCAGAAGAAAAAGGGCCTAAGTAGGCGCTGATGTTGGAAAGATTCACGAACAGAGTTGATGTTAAAGATTTTTGAAGAATTGAAATCATAGTTTGTTGATGACCGAGAGAGACTTAATTACCAGGCAAAAATAGCTTTTTTATCTTTCTGCCAAGAATAATATGGATTTGATTGTAGAGGATCATGAGAGATTTTGAGCAAACACAAGTAAGTAGTATGATGTTAATAAAGTTGTGTTAGGAATAAAAGAATATTGGAACGTAACGTAGGGCACTCAGCTAACTCTACAAATTTGAAAAACTCCATTATGCTGAAATCCTCAAAGATTGTCCAGAGGTACCCCTGTCCCAGGTGTACTCGGAGCACCAGCCACACCTACTGAGAATTGGATCAT
This sequence comes from Pteropus vampyrus, assembly GCF_000151845.1. NCBI lineage: Eukaryota > Metazoa > Chordata > Mammalia > Chiroptera > Pteropodidae > Pteropus > Pteropus vampyrus. The sequence continues at coordinate 349,091 of NW_011888935.1, read as the reverse complement.
TGTTGGTCTATACACCTCTACATGAGGTGAGTCTTAGTTTATGACTGAACTATCTTCACGATTTCCTGGCAAAGAATTCTGCACCTTTATTTTAGTGCCAGCAATTATGAAGTGGCTCCTTTTAAAAGCAGGTATAATTTACAGTAAATTAAATGCACAGATTTTAGGAGACAGTTCATTGAATTTGTCAATTGCATACATTTATGTAATGTATTTATGTAAGGTATCCAATTGACAAATCAGCCCAATCAAGAAGAGAACATTTCCATCACCCCTGAAAGTTGCCTTGTATTCCTTTGCAGTCAATCCAGAAATCCACCAACCCCCTCTCCCCGCAACAGTGGCAGCCTCTGTTATGATTTTTATTTACCATGGCTTGTTTTCACTGTTCTGGAACTTTACATAGATGGTCATACAGTATGTACTCTTGTACATCTGGCTTCTTTTGTTCAACATAAAATTTTTGAAACTCATTTACATTGTTGCATGCTGTATATACCACATTAATTTTTTTCATTCTCCTATTGATGCACAAATGGATTGTTTCCATTCAAGGGCTAATATGGATAAAACTACAATGAACATTCTTGTACAAATCTTTTTCTGGACATATGTTTTAATTCCCCTTGGGCAAATGCATAGGAGTGAAATTATTGAGAGTATATAACATTCAAAGAAACTACCAGGTTTTTTAAGGGGACATACCAGTTTACATTCCCATTATTAATATATGAAGGTTCCAATGGCTATCATCACCAACATCTGGTATTGTTGATCTTTTTAAGTTTAGCCATTCTAGTGTGCGTGCAGTGTTTTCTCATCGTGAATTAAATTTGCATTCATCGATGATGAAATTGAGTAGCTTTTCATGTATTGGCCATTGGCTGTATGTATTATGAATATTTTTTTCCAGTCTATGGCTTGCCTTTTTATTTTGTTTCCACTGCTTTTTGATGGGCAAAGCTTATAATCTTGTCGAAGTTAATTTTATCACTTTTTTTTTAACTTTAGTGTTTTCTGTGTCCTAAGAAATCTTTGCCTACCTCAGAATCACAGAGGTAGTCTTCTATGTTTTCTTTTAGAAGCTTTATAGATTCTGCTCTTCTGTTTAATATTAAGATCCATTTCAAATTAATTTTTGTTTATGGAATAAGGTAGAGGTCAAGATTAATATTTTTTTCACATTGTGGTTCAGTTGTTTCAACACCATTTGTTGAAAAGACTTTTCTTTCTCCATTGATACCAATGCTGTGTTTCTAAAAATTTAAATTCAGTTCCTTGGTTGCACTAGCCACATTTCAGTTACTGAAGAGCTACAGGTGGCTTCTGGGCACTATATCAGGGCAGGTAGAAAATACTTGCATATCTCAGAAAGTTTTGTGAGAGCACTGCTTTGTGCCTTATGGGCACAGTGTCTACTAAATATTTTAGGTTCTGTGAAAGGTAATCTAAACCAAATAACAAAGCTTAGGCAAATATAAGGAATCTAAAAATCAATCACTGAATTTGTATGAGGTACCTAGAGTAGTCAAATTCAAAGAGACAAAGTAGAATGGTGGTTACCAGGGGTTTGGGAGAGGGGGAAAGGTGAGTTATTGTGAATGGGTACGGCGTTTCGGTTTTGCAGGAGTTCTGCAGATGAAAAGAGTTTTGGAGATGGATGGTGGTGATGGTTGCAAAACAGTGTAAATATACTTAATGTCAAAGAAATGGTGTTTAGTGCAGGTGAGAAAGCAATCAGCGTTACTAATGACTTAATTCTCTCTGGTATATCTGAAGGATGCCTAACAGAGGTACAGAGAAGATATTGGAACCCAGAGCCCCACTTAGTTTAATGTCTCTTTCCTGGAGTATTTCCAGTAGACCCACTTCAGCTAGTAGGAAAAGAGAGACAAAGAATTTGAGAGTTATTCTCCTCCTATGTATTATCCACCTATTTGTGTAATATTAAACATTTCATTCATTAGGTAATGGTAACACATGGCAAACCAGTAGCTGGAGCAGTCTGGTTTTTAAATTAAAGTTTCCTACTAAAAAGAAATCTCTAATCACTTGATTTTGACAATTTAGCAGATGATGTTGATCTATATGTATCTATGTGTATATTTCAACACTTGTAAAGCATTGATTCTACTATGTAAATTTAAGAAATGTCAGGGCATGTATGAATACTGAGCTGTGAGGATCTTGTGCTTTTGTACAAGGTCTGTTTCTTTAAATATTTTCATTTAAAACTCTCATTAAAAGCTCTTCTTGGGCCAGATAGTTTTTATTGTCTTATGCATTGTAGGATGTGTAGCAACTTGCCTGACCTCTACCCACTGTATGCCAATATAAAAAACAAACAAAACCTCTTAATAAAAACAATTCCTGAATTTTCAACTGATTTGTGAAAATGAAGTGAAAGGAGCAGTATGAGACTACTTGAAAACACTCATATTAAGAGGCTATGAAAATAATCTGGCTACCCAGGAGACAAAGTGTTGATTTGGTGAGATACCAACCTATCTATTTAAATGCATGATTTGCATATTTGAGGCCATCTATAATGGCTGTTCTTTAGGACCTGATTTTTGTCTAAGACGTCTCAATGAACCTATAGATACCGTTTAGTATTGAAACTATTGTAATACCCTTCAGAACCTTTCAAAAAAAAGCAACATCAAAAACTAGAAGTTTTCTTTGCAGAAATAGCTCATGGTTTCAGTAAAGGGGTGTCTCATTTTTAATAAATTCTACAGTAAAAGCTAAGGATGATTGAATCTTTATGTACTAGGCACGATGTAAGCACTTAATTATTGTTCTAACAAAATATTTATTGAAAGCTTCCTATATCCAGTGTAATTTATCTCATTCCATCCAAACACAATCCTATGAATACTATCATTCCCATTTTACAAAGAGGAAAAAGTTCTCACATAATTAATGAATATCACATAATTAATGAATACTTAAACGGGGCTTCTACTCTGGATTTCAAAGACAAAGCTTTAAACCAAGTCGAGAATTAACGCTTTCTGATTCTGTTAAAGCAGTCCACCCGCAAGAAACCTCGCGATATTACTCAAACTACTACTCCCAACATGCAAAGCGGCTTCTGCTGTTCAGTTTACGCCCAGTCTAGAGGGCCCCGGCATGCCTCGGGGCTCGCAAGGCATTCTGGGAGTCGTAGTTCAGGATACCTACCGGTATTGCCAGCGCAGCAGTAGCGGCTCTCGGGTCCTGCCAGCGGGTTCAGTGAGGGCGAGCCGAGGCGGAGAAAGGGCGCGGAACTGGGAGAGGGTGAGTCAGACGCTGTCTATGCCGTAAAGAGAGCGGCACCTTGGCACACGGCTCCCTTAGGTAAATGGACTCGTGCGACCGTCTCTCCGGAGATACCGTTGTCTTTGCGCCAGCGGGAGCCCGGTGAGGAGGAGCCATAGCCGGGTCCTTGCACCCGTTCTCG
>NW_011888935.1:333568-344441 GCF_000151845.1 Pteropus vampyrus | reverse complement strand
GTCTGTGTCTCTCCCGACCACGACATCTATCTCGCTGCCCAGCCCAGGAAAGACCTCTGGGTGTATAAACCAGCGCAGAACAGTTGGCAGCAGCTGGCAGATCGCTTGCTGTGCCGCGAGGGCATGGATGTGGCATACCTCAATGGCTACATTTACATCCTGGGTGGGCGAGACCCTATCACCGGCGTTAAACTGAAGGAAGTGGAATGCTACAGTGTTCAGAGGAACCAGTGGGCACTGGTGGCTCCTGTACCCCACTCTTTTTATTCCTTCGAACTAATAGTGGTTCAGAACTACCTTTATGCTGTGAACAGTAAGCGCATGCTCTGCTACGATCCTAGCCACAATATGTGGTTGAACTGTGCTTCTCTTAAACGTAGTGACTTTCAGGAAGCCTGTGTCTTCAATGATGAGATCTATTGTATCTGTGACATCCCGGTCATGAAGGTCTACAACCCAGCCAGGGGAGAATGGCGGAGAATTAGTAATATTCCTTTGGACTCGGAGACTCACAACTATCAGATTGTCAATCATGGCCAAAAGTTGCTCCTCATCACTTCTACCACTCCGCAATGGAAAAAGAACCGAGTGACCGTGTATGAATATGATACTAGGGAAGACTTGTGGATTAATATAGGTACCATGTTAGGTCTTTTGCAGTTTGACTCTGGCTTTATTTGCCTCTGTGCTCGTGTTTATCCTTCTTGCCTTGAACCTGGTCAGAGTTTCATCACCGAGGAAGATGATGCACGGAGTGAGTCTAGTACCGAATGGGACTTAGATGGATTCAGTGAGCTAGACTCTGAGTCGGGAAGTTCAAGTTCTTTTTCCGATGATGAAGTCTGGGTGCAGGTAGCGCCTCAACGAAATGCACAGGATCAGCAGGGTTCTTTGTAAACATTTTGGAACACTAAGATGTTTCTACTGCTATGGAATGTATCTTAAACTGATACCCTTTCCTTTTCCTGAAAAAAAAAAAAATGGTGATTACAACAGCAGATTTGGTTTAGAAAGAGTAATGTTTGAATTACTTATGTAATGGTACAAAATTAAAACAGTCCATGAAATCAACCTATATAATAATTTACTGTGCTAAAAGTCAAGATTAAAATATGCAAAAAATGAACTTTATCATTAATTAGAATGTTTGGTGGTTTTTTCGTTGTTCAAGTACTTGTTGCACCCGTGGATTGTTTTGGTTAGTTACACTGTTTATATTTTGGTTCTCTAGTCTTCTGTTAACTTTTTAATTCTATTTAGTACCATAAGGAATTTTACTTTGTCGTGATAGAAATTTTGACTAGAAACTGTTGGTAGGGTTTTGAAGGTATTTATATTTTCCTTCAGAATAATGGAAATAGATGTTCCAAATCTTAGTTTTTAGTATTCTAAGTTATAGTTTGTTAAAATTTGGTTTATTTTTCCCTTTTGCAAAGGAAAAGAATTGAACGTATAAAGGTTATTACATAGCGATTTCATCTTGATATAGTGCAGAATAGTCTTAAGAGCTCACAGAAAGTAAAAAATCAAGATTCCATTGTTTTAAAAGAAATTTAGCTTCTAATTTTGGAATATAGAATGTATATTTGCTAAAGTGACCATTTTTCTATCTCAAAAACATTCTAGTAGTGTCGCCAGTTACTTAAACACCCTTCTAAACCAAAAAATATATAGGTATCTTGATTCTTAAGTTCATATTTTCTTCTGTACCTGATATAGGCTTCACTGAATCAGAGCAACAATCCTTTTTTTTCACTGGACATGTGATTGAGTAATATAAATTTTTATCCGTTGGTCATGCCTTGTCTTAAAAAGTTTATATGCTTTCATAAAATATTTTGGCTATATAGTTTTGGTGTTTGTCTTAGAGTATTCTTCAGTAGAAAGTGATTTATTCTTTACTGTTTTGTGAGGTAATATTAGTTTTGAAAATATGTATAAGCTAAAAACAGTATTTTATTGAAATGAGTAGGTATTGTGTCTATCAACTATAAAATGAGTTGCTAACAGAAAACTTTAAAACTTTAAGCTGTGTATAGAACTGTTTTGTGTAGCATTGAAATATTCTGTCAGTTTTGTAAGTTACTATAAATGATTATCAGCTTGAAGGTATTTTTGTATTAAAAGTTGACAGTTAAAGAACATAAGTGGATGATGGCATTTGGGGCCAATAGTGAAAGTATATTTCCTCTAAAATATTTCCCTAAGCAGTGGTGTACATGATTATTTTATTAGGGTATTCCTGTCTGTTCTGTGTTTCTCCGTGAACCATGCTCGTCTTTGTTTTTTTCGTTTTGTTTTGGGTTTTTTGTTTGTTTGTTTTGTATCATCATAATGTAAGGGAAAGTCCAGAAATAGAAACTAAATTACACAAATATGACATTGTTAAATGCAAGAACATTGGTGTTTAACCTTTTGAGGGTTTGTAAATACATGATTGTCGTAATACCTATACATGATAAATGGTGTGCATATACAGATGCTTTTGGTCTGAATTTTCCTAGACACACTTAGAATTATCTTGAATCTTCATTCAACAACATGCTTATTCCTCTTCTTTGTTTATTCTCTAGTGACCAAATGCTAACATTTCTTATGCCCTGGCAGAGTACTGAGGAGTGTGCTCTGGGATGTGGAACTGGATTTTAAATGAAAAAGAGAGAAAGGGATGAAAACAAAACAAACACGCACAAATAATGTTTTCTCAGCCATTTGGCCATTTGAAGAGTCCACAAGACATTCCTATTTAACATTATTTCTAGTGAAACAAAGCATGCTTTAGTGGTCAAAGGCTAACTTTTGTTCCATTTAATATCAGGGATGGTATTAAGCACTGCTCTTAACATGAAAAGCTAGCTCTCAATAGTGGTATTTTTTGGCCAACTTTTTTTCACCATTAACTTCTTGTTGATAGCTTTTTGTTCTGTAAGGTTGAAATGCTTACCTCAGTGAGATTATCCATCTGCAGAATTAAGGTAGGCAACCGACTGATAGAAGACATTCTCTGAATTGGCATTCTCAACCTTTAAGTTAGGTGTAAGCTAATTAGTAGTAATAACTTGGTTTACAAAGAGATTTTCCTGGGAAGGATTTTGGTTTCCTGATATGTTTGCGAATTAGGGAATGATGTTAATCATTATTTCAAAGATAAGTGATCTGTACATGGTTAGTTACAAATAAAACTGGCACTAGAACCCAGGCCTTCTGATCTCTTACTTTAGCGTTTGTGCTGAATGTATGAAACTCATTTATGCAGTGAGTGACACAACCAGCGGTGTTGAAATCCCTTCCTGACAGGAAAGCACCTTGATCTCAGTTGGCACATCTTTTAACAAATGCACAATGTGTCATTTTCAGGACTACTCTGTAAGATTTACAATGACCTTAATTATTTTTTGTATCCGTGTAGTCTGAAAAGTTCAGAGAACCCAAATTATTTTAATACTTAAAACATTCAAACAGTAAAGTGGCATTGGTGTTTTCAAAAGGGAAAAATAAAAGAGTAATTTAGCAAATAACTTGTTTAATTCAGGTTTAGAATTAAATTTGTTATAGTTTGCTATTCACTGCTCATTAAACTAGAAACCGGTGCTTTGCCTGATGTCATTTTTACCAATTTGTACTGAAATGAGGAAAAAAATGTAAAACATGATGAATGAGTTGTAAACTAAAATTATTTAATTGAATTTGTTTTAATGTTCGAACATTGGAAATACAAAAAGTTTGCAGCTCTATGTTAGTCCCTTTAAACTTTAAATAAAATTTACTTGCCTTTGAAATCCTACCATGATAACCAGAATGTAGACTTGTACAGTCCACTTTAGATTTGAACTCTTGGAATCATTTTATGTTGCGTGCTTTTTTAAAGTTCATGGCCTTTTTATTGGAAAAAAATAAAAAGATTAGCATTTACAACTTGGAATTGGACATACATTGTAATTTCTTGAACAGCAGTGTTGATGGTTGTTCTGAAGTTCACAGCCACTGCCTACCTCTGCTGGCTCCAAGTCAGAGGTTTTAAAAACAGAGAGTCCAAAGATGCTCCCTTCGTAAAAGTTTCTTTTAAAAAATTTGTATGAACAGTAACAGCCTGACACTCATTTCATTGCAGTACAGTGCAAACGACACTAAACCAACACGTGGGCATGCCACCAGGGTGTGTTACCGTTACCACAGGTTGGGGCACACAGAAGTAGAAGGGGACCATCCTGTTAGTGGGGCTACATCTAGACAGTTCATTCTACTTATACACACATCCTGAGGTAAACCAATTTTAACAGTGTTTGCTTTCAGCAAACCAGCTATGACGATGTATGCTAACAAGCAACTAGAACCCATTTGAATAGGTTTTGAATTTGTTTTTTCATATTTTATTTCTAATGCAAATGCCTGACTGTGCTCAGTTGTCAAGCTGCGTGCATGAAAAACGGGCCAGCCCAAACTGTGTTAATCATTAGCAGATGGAACTACAAGGAGTCCACTAAGGGCTTCCTCATCATTAAGGTAGTGTATTTGTATTGTAAAACTGATGTGTAGCTTGGTCTTGAGGACACAGGACTACCAATCAATACATGAAGATTTTTCTTGTGTGTGGACAGAAGGTACTTTCAATATTCAGTTTTGCTATATAGAAACAATGAGTAAACAATCTTTTTTATTTTTGCAGGTGGTAAGTAAAAGATACAGTTTGATTCTTCTAGAGGGGGACAAAAGAGTTGAAAGTAGGTCTTCTTTTGTAGTCATCATCTGTGTGAATTCTGCATAGTTGGCTTGTCCGTCTCCAATATCTCCTTCTCTGATCATTTCATCTTCTTCATCTGTTAGTTTTTCTCCTAAGTTTGTCATGACGTGAGGTAGTTCGGTGACACTGGTATCCTCGTCAAAGGCTCGGAACGCCTTATGGATTTCTTCTTCACTGTACCTTTTATTTTTCTAACCATCGTAGTCAAAAATTCTGAGCAGTCAGTGGTGCCATTACCGTACAGCATCCACTTCATCGGTCATATCTTGCAGGTCAGCTTCCGTTGGGCTCTGACCCAGTGACCTCATGGCAGTTCCAAGTTCCTTTGTTGTGATGGTGCCATCGTCATCGGTGTCAAACAAGGAGAAAGCTTCCTTGAATTCAGCTATCTGTTCTTCAGTCAGATTAAAATGAACGAGCCATGGTGCCAGTGAAGGGTGCACGAGCAGAGGGGAGGAGGGCGGCTGCACCAGTGCAGCGGTGGTGACGGTGGTGGTGTCTCTGCTGATGCCGCCAAGGCACTGTGTGCTGAGGGCTCTCAGCTGTTTTACTTGGCTTCTGTCCTCTCATCGGATCTCTCTCAGAGCTTAAAATCTTCAACACCCTTTCATCACTACAAGTTTAAGAAATATTCATTATAGCAAATATGTTGAACGTGAAAGTATCAGGAGGCAAAATTATAGAAAATGTGACTACCAATCTTAAGAGAATTAATCGATAAGCTACTTTTAGAACCATCAAGGTAGTTAAAGTATATACAAACCAGTTGTTTTTTATTGAAGAGAAAAAAGAAGACAATGTTCACAGAAGTTGCCAAGTCTTAGAGGACCAGACAGGCCATAGGTTTTGTGCCCTTTCCTCGGCTCTGGGCTGTTTGGTCACCCAGATGTGTTCCATCAGCTCCTGTTCCTTGCTTCTTTAACCTTGTGGGCTAAACATGGTCCAAGACCAGAAAGTGTAGGGAACACATAGTGTCACATACCATGGCCTCCTATTTTTGACACATTTTCTCAGAAACCAGCCTGCTCTGGGCAGTCACCTCTCTCTAGTGGAATGAACCTTTTATGTTCTCACCTCCCAAGCAATCTTAGCTGCTTGTAACCACCGTATCTTAATCAGGAATATTCTGCAGAGCAAACTATTCCTTAATTCTGGGAAAACTAGGAAATAATAACAGCTCCTCAAGGCGCAGTCTGATCCAGCGTCTCAATGACCTCATGGCTTTCTTTGTACAGAGATACCATGGGGCAATGTTTTCCTCTCACTCTATATGTTAGTTAGGATCCAGGTGTGGTTGTGCAAAGGGAAGTTGTGTACATCGTTTCCAGTCAGGTGACATTGGCCAGATCTTAACTACATGGCCACACCCCGCTGCAAGGGTGCTTGGGAGAGGCAACCTTTATTCTAGGTCAACATGTATCTAGCAAAAACTCAGGGGTTCCTTCTTGTAGAATGCCGAGGAAGGATATGGTATAAATACCAATCTCTACTATACTACCTGGCTGGATTTTATCACGTGGCAGCTGAAATGATTGCCAGAACTCCCAAGACCCAGTCTAGAAAACCCAGAAAAAGGCAATATTTTCTGATACCTCTGTCAGATAATTCCAAAGGGGCCTAGGACTCTGCATAACCAAGTCTGATCACTTGTTATAGATGAAGTTGGGGGGTGAAAGTTTTGAAGAAGACAGGTAAGAAAATAACCCCAGTAAAGGGTTATAGTTCCTACTGTGACAGACGACAGAGACGGCTGAGTTCCAAAGATGGGAATGTTCAGGTTATAGCATGTATTTTGTTTTGACCTAATCCTAGGATGTGAGGGAAAGCTTGGGATGGGAACAAGCTGGCAAAGTCGGTAAGCATCACATCTTGAAGGCTTTGTATGCCATGTCAAGGAGTTAATTTTTTTTTTTTTTTTTGCAAAGAATGTGAATTCATTGAGAATTTTTAAGTAGGAACTTGACAATCGAATATGTTTTATTGAGCCTCTTTGCCTGGATGCATTGACAGTGTAAGACTATGGGGGCAAGAATAGTTCAAAGAATGCTGTTACAGTCCAGACAGCGAGAGGATGTGGTTCTCAGTAGGAGCAGTAGCTGTGGCCTTGACGAGGAAGGGACAGACATAAGAGGGGTTAAAGAGACTGAGCTAGACCTATGATTGTATGTTTGGGGATGAGGGAGCCAACTGTAGAGTATGTAAGAAAGGAAAGACTCTAGGCTATTTCCCAAGTTTCTTGCTTGGATATTGTATTAAGGTAGAGGCCAAACTTTTATACCAGGGAAAACATAAGATATGAACTTGTTTTTCTCCATTCCGTCCATAAGTGAGCAGTCGACTGCTGGCAAGGTGGTTCTGCCTGATGAGGTTGTTCATAAAGCTAGGTTCCTTCACTGTTTTCCCCCAACTTCTAGTGAGTTGTCCTCATCTTCATGGGCAAAGCACCGTCACCAGAAGTGTATTTATGTCGCAGCATGCAGGAAAGGGGAAAGAGGAAATGGAGGACAAAATTTGCTTTTCAGAGGACTTTACATCACTTTTGCCATTTCTTCACTGGGGAGAACTTAATCATATCACCACATCCAGCTGCCAGTTCGACTGAGAACTATTTATGTGGGTAGCTATGTGCCCAGCTAAAATTCCAGGGGCTCTATTACTAAATAGATTGATAGACATATGTTTTAACGTAAAAGCGTCCAGGCTTCCTGTGTTCAAGTGCAAACAATTCACAGCACCACATAGGCTTTATTGCTATGATGGTCATTTCAAAACTCACACATCTTACACCCCAACTGCTCTATTACTGAAAGAGAAAAGAGGAGAATGGGCGATTACCAGTCTCTGTCACAGTTGAACAAGTGGATAATGCTGTTATTCAGTAAATATGAGAATATAGGCATCAGATCAGAATTCGAGACACTAGTTGATGCACTTGGTGTCCCATGTCACACCCTTTTGGCCTCTGATTTCAGCTGCTGCTATGGCAGACCCCTACCCCTCCCACCATGGTAATAGGCAACTTTGCTTTTCTTACTCAGGGCTTTCTCTGAAGGACCATTCTTTTGGGCAATACTCTTGCAAGCACAGCACAGGAGTTTAAAGGGGGAGGTTAATGCCTTCCCTCTACAGTAGTCCTTAAGGAATGAAGATTGGGCATTGGTAGATACAGAACTCAACATCCCAACTTTAAGGAAGGGACAATTCTGAAACACATTCTATATGAGTCCACAGAGGGTATCTGCTGGATTGAACCCTAGTCTCCTACAACAGTAGTCAACTCAGTAATGTATCTTCTCTGTATTGCTTTCGGGGTATGGCCAAACAAGTCACATCACAGAAACTTGATCTGGCAGTTAGAAGGTCATTGGTGGTATTTTGCAAAGAAGTTTCAATCTGAACATTTGCATGGGGGCAGAAGCCTGCAAGAATGGATTAGAAGGAGTAAGATGAAGCTTTAGTTAACCACATGCCAAATATGGGTTTATTCAGCCTCTAGGCAAATTCTGGCCTCATAGTCCTTCTTGTAACATGAAAACAAAAAATAGGTTGCCAGGAATGTTAAGCCTGAACTTAATGAAGCCATTGGAATGACTTTCCATTTTACAGGAAAGACAGCACCCAGAAGGACAAATTAAACACACCACGAAGAAGCAATCAGCCCAATCCAGAATGTGGGGCATCCAACAGGATGACTGGCACAAGGTCAGCAGTAGTTTATCTCCCTCATATGGTTGGATATGAAAAAGTAGAAACAGCAAGCGTGGGCCATCCTTTGGAAGGGAAGGGGCAGTCCCTAGTGAAGGAGAGAATATCTAGGTTGTGTTTTTAGTTGCTATGGATCTTAAACACTTTACTAGGCTTGGGCAAAAAACCATTTATTAGAGAGAATAATGAGGGGCCTGGGACTGCAAGTTCAAGGGAAGGGCGGGGATGGATCAAAGCACAAGTGGCAGGATTATACCTGAACAGGAGCCAGGACCCGTCTTTTTCCAAACCTGGAGGAAGAAGGGGAGGGTTGTATAGATGGAAGATGAATTTCTAGGTCTGGTTTTGGACTTCGGGTAGCTTATACTTCTAATCTTAATTCTTTCTTTGAATTAGGGTACAAGGTTTTCTGCTGAAAGAAAAGGAGCAGCATGGGGAAGGATGCTTGAGAGGGGGAACCAACTAACTGGTAAGCTTCGTGAGAGCAGGAGAGATAGGATTACTTCATATTTATATCATAATACCAAGCAAAGTGCCTTGAACAGAGTTAAAAAAACATTTAAGACAGGAAGCATTATTGTGTAATAGAACTGCACACATCCTGGATCTAAATGATATAAGATATATATTACTAAAATTTCTATTTTTAAAATAATCCTTAAATGGCTTGAATTTCTGTGTATTGATCTCTAGAGAATTCTTAATTTTTTTGTCCATTAGAATCATAGACTCTTAGAACCCAGTTTTCTTATTTAAACCCAAAGAACTTTAAGTAATATACCAACAGCCACACTCCTGGTTATTAGTAAAATCAGATTTAGAACAGTGTTTCCAGTCTCTAAATCAGGGCACTTTCTAGTACACCCTCTGCCTTCTGCATATCATTTATGATGAAATCTACATCATTTTTTCAATGTGTACACCATGTCAAACATTAGACTTGGAAAGTAAAGTTGCTACTGTTCTTCTTGAGATTTATTTGGTCCTCCAACCTAGTGATGCAACTTAGGGCACCGAGTCTGGAATTTCTGCACTGCCTACTAAGAACTCTCAATAAAGAGAGGCCCAGACTTGAAGCAAAGTCATCATAGTACAACTGAAAAAGGAAATTAAAAATTGCTTTTACTTTAAAATAAAACCCAGGAAAACCTCCACGATCAAAGTATGTTTTCGTACATTAAAACTTATAGTATCATTTTTTTGTATTATATTATGCTTGTATTTTTAGTATTATATTAGGTATTTATACCATTTGTATTTTCAGTATTATATTTTGACCATTTCAGTTCAGATAAAGTAATCTCAATCAGAGCATTGAGCTAATTTAATAAATATCAAATTGTAACTTATATTTACAGTCATGATATTAAATGTCAAGCTAATATTAAGTAATACTTTCTCTGATATTACCTCTGTTCTGTGTACTCACTGAATACCAGTTGAATGTAGATTTGAGGAGTAATAAAATGGCCTATAAATTTGAATTAAATTGTAAAGTATTGTAGTTCTAATTTAAAGATATGGTTATGTTATATTTTATTTCAAAATGCAATATAAACTTACCAAAAGTCTGTGCACTTTTATTATCAAGAAGTTTTGAACTATAGACAGAATTAACCTTAAAGTTGCCATATGATGTAATGCTTGAAGTCTCCGAAATGTCAAAGATTCTTTATATAGTCAGCTCCTGATTTTCTAGGAACTCAGATCCTTTTTTTACTCCTATGTCGTCTGGCTCTGTGAATGTTTAAGAGAAGTGAACTGGAATAAGCCAACCGTATTGCTTATCAGGAGATTCAGAAAATTTGAAGAAAGGTGAGACGCAACCTAGTGGTTAAAATGATTCCTGCAAGAAAAGGGTCCTCTTCATTTTGCTGCATGTGATTATCCAGTTTTCCCAGCCTCATTTGATGAAGAGAATATCCTCATTCAGTGTTCATTGGGTTCCTTGTAAAATATTAGCTGACCATATATGTGGGGTCTTATTTCTGGGTTCTCTATTCTGTTCCATTGATTTGTATGCCTGTTTTTATGTCAATACCATACTGTTTTAATTACTGTAGTCTTATAATATAGTTTGAAATCAGGAAGTGTGCTTACACTATTTCACAAAATTTAACCAGAAATGGATTAAATACTTAAACATAAGACCCGATATCATAAAACTCATAGAAGAAAACATAGGAAAGACACTCTTTGACACTGGCCCTGGCAATGATATTTTTGGATATGACACCAAAAGCACAAGCAACAAAAGCAAAAATCAACAAGTAGACTACATCAAACTAAAAAGCTTCTGTATAACAAGAGAAATAATTAACAAAATGAAAAGTCAACCTATGAAATGGGAGAAAATATTTGCAAGCCATATATCTGATAAGGGGTTAATAACCAAAATATATCAAGAACTCTTACAACTCAATAACA
>NW_011888935.1:307159-331728 GCF_000151845.1 Pteropus vampyrus | reverse complement strand
AGAGAAGAGAAGAGAGAATGGAGGGGAGGGGAGGGGAAGGGAGGGGAGGAAAGAAAGAAGAGTAGAGGAGAAGTGAGGGGGAAAATAGAAAAGAAAAGGAAATGAAAGCAAAGAAAAGAGAATAAAGAAAAAGAAAAGAATCAGTGGCATAACAAAAGAAACAATAGATAAATTGGACTTAAAATTTAACTTTTGTGCTTCATATGATGTCATCAGTAAAATGAAAAGACGACCCACACAAAGGGAGAGGATACTGGTAAATTCTATATCTGCTAAGGAACTTGTGTATAGAATATGTAAAAAACTCATATAATTCAATAATAAAAATATAAATAACCCACTTGACAATGGAAAAAAGGTTTGTACATTTTCCAAAGAAGGTACACAAATGGTCATCGAACACATGAAAAAATACTCCACATCAATAGTCATTAGAGAAATACAAATCAAAATCACAATAAGATACAACTTCACACCCACCTGGATTACTATATTCAAAAAGAAAACAAAATAAAAAACACTACCACCACCAACAAAAAAGAAACCCTGGAAAATAACAGATGTTGGCAACGATATAGAAAAACTGAAACCTTCATGCCCTGCTGGTGGGGATGTAAAAAGGAACGGTTGCTTTGGAAAACAGTTTGCAGTTCCTCAAAACATTAAACAGTTACCACATAACCCAACAATGTCATTCTTAGGTATATACTCAAGAGAATTGAAACCATACGTCCAGAAAAAACCTGGTATGCAAATGTTCATAGCAGCATTATACATAACTAACAAAAAAATAGGAAAAAAATGCCCATCACTTGATAAATGGATGAAAAACTGTCAGCATCAGTGCAATGAAATATAATTTGGCAATAAAAAAAAAAAGAATAGAGTTCTGATATGTTCTACAACATGGACAAACCTTGAAACATGATTGAAGTGAAAGAAGCCAAGCAGAAAAGGACACATATTGTATGATTCCATTTATATGAAATATCCGGAATAGGCAAACCCACAGGGACAGTAGATGGATTAGTGGTTACCAAGAACTGGGGGGCTGGGCACATGGAGGGCTAGGAGAAAATGGATAGTGACTTCTTACAGATATGGAGTTTCTTTGAGGGGCAATGAAAATGTTTTAGAATTAATGGTGATTGTTGTACAACTATCTAAATAGTTTGCTTTGAAATAATACTCATTTAAAAAAACATGAACAACTCTTATTTTCATGTTGAATGCACCCAATTTGAGGGAGATTGAAGCCAAAATAATAATAATACTTCAGTTAGCAGTTGTGTTTTTAAAATTACTTTTATTAATAAAGAATATAAGACTCTATTCTTTATTCCTTTACTTTACTAAAGCTCATATACTCTTAAAGTCAAAATTAATGATATGTCCACGTTCTACCTATGATCTATACTAGAACAGCCATTCTCTGCTTTGTCCAGTATAGGGGCCCATTGTTTTATTTCCTGTAGGGCCTTTCTCACATGCTGGAATTTTTTTGGGGGGGGATAAATTTTTATTAGTAATAAATCTGAGTATGGTAAAAGACTGTACCACAAACTTACTTCTCATAAAATTCTGCTCCTTCCCTGCCACTATCATTATATTTTATAATCACAGTAATTACCTTTGACCTGTGATGAAAGCTGTCGTGTACTTTCAAACATCAAGCAGCAGCGGAGCCATAAATTGCTAGTCCCTTTCTCCTCTAATGATCCCCATGCTGAAATTATTTAGTGTATAGACTTATTTACTTCTTATTATGTCTCCCCACTAGAATGTGCACTCTATTATAAGAGGACCCATGTCTATCTTTTTCACCAGTTCCTAGGATAGTCCAGATGTGGAGTCAGTGCTCATGAAAGAAGTAAATGAATGTATTTGGTGCTTGTTTGCATTTATATGACAAACACCAGCATTTATAGATCTCATCATTTAGTGAGTTACCTATCTTTGAAGGAGAGCTATTATTGTGCCATTTTTTTTTTTCTGGTTGGTATAGCAACCCACTGGTCTCCAGAGCTACGAGTTAATTCTGATGTACTTGTTTTCCCGGAAGACCACGGTATTTTCAATTATGAAATAATGATGTTATTACAAGTCACATTTCTAACACTATAATAGGGTACTGAGAGGTTTTCTCTTTATCGTTTACAAAGATGGCAGAGAATTGGAAAGAGAACAAACCTGTTTAAACCAATAAATGCTAGGAAAAACAAAACAAAACAGTATGACACACATCTCCCCAACTAATCCTTTCACATTTCCTCCAAGTTCTCCACCTTTCCAGAAACACCTGTGAATTTGGTTGGGTTCTCTCTCCAAGTCGTTATGAAAGTTTTGGAAGATAATTGTTACAAAACAAACTCTAAAGAGCTCTGTTACACCCTAAATATTTTCTCTATTTCTCCTTGTTGCTTGTCTAAAATCTCACATTAAATTAGCAATAGATAATAGTCTTACAAAACCTGAGATTTTCTCTGAAAAGTTCTAATATAAGATATCTCTCTATTGTCCCTTTCTGCCTCACATTTTAGGGAAAGGAACTGAGAAAGGTTTTATGAAACTGGGTTAATCATCATAGAAATACTCATTATTATCAGTTCATTAAGACGTGGTTTATCTGGGCCATTCAACCAACCATGAATATAGTTTTTGAAAGGCAGAGTCTATTTTCTAATAATGGATTTTTATTATTTTTCCTTCTGTAGGTTTTGGTCACATGTACTAGGGAGAGTCAGACACCACCCAATAGGTCCCATAATAAATACTTCGCCACACCCTTCCTCTGTATAGTTCTGAATGCTTTTATCATGTATAGGGTTGTAATACCCACCAGCAAACAATCCCATTATCTTATCTAAAAGAAGCCACATTGCAATCAGCTTACCTCTTGGGCTCTGACATTTTAGAAGCAGTAACTGCTTCAGTACATTCGGCTGTCTTCAATAATCTGCAGTGGAGAAGGTGTCAGGAGGACAAAGAGAAACACAAGAAGGAGGCTATAGCATGCAGTGTCAAGAGTGCAGATTTCAGTGTCAGAAACCCTGGGGTATTTTGCTTTATACTTTCTATCAAGA
This sequence comes from Pteropus vampyrus, assembly GCF_000151845.1. NCBI lineage: Eukaryota > Metazoa > Chordata > Mammalia > Chiroptera > Pteropodidae > Pteropus > Pteropus vampyrus. Next base: position 328,645 of record NW_011888935.1, on the reverse strand, counting down.
TTGCATTTTAGGATTTCTATTTTAAGTTGAGCTGAGCAGAGTACTTAATCCTTCAATATTTACATATTACAACCACAAGATAAAGAGGATGAGATTACGTTCAATATTTCACTGAGCTTATAACAAAAATCATATAATTGCTCCATCTCCAAATTTATGAAATTCATCATAAATATATCAAAAATGATGTCCACTTCTGTGCCTTCTGCACATTCCCATTTCATAAAAATTAACAATATTTAGACAACCAAATCATTGATACATGGTTAAAGATATAATGATGATAGGTTAAAAACTTAGTAGTACACGGAAGTCAGAAACATATGCAAGTACCCCCTCCAAAACACATACAGAATTGGAAATTGGAATATATATGATGACCTTCAAAGAACTGAACTATAAAGAAAGTAAGTAATCAGAGAAGCTATGCAAATTAAAGAGGCAAAATAGATCCCTCTCCACAAATTTACTATTAATCTGATTAAGGAAATGATGTAGCTACAGAAATAATATGGAGGAAAATGGTAAAAGAATGTGCCAACCAGAGGGATGGAGGAGGAGTCCCAGCATGGAAGCCTAGGAAAGACTTGGCCATGTCATCCTGAGCATTGTAGGTCCAGCTTTATTCAAAGAAACTCCATTTGGTTCTATCCCTATAGTGAAGGTAAATGCACACTGCCTTCACGGAGGTCATTAAAATCATCCAACTTACTCTGTAAACTCTGAATCCAAGTCCATGAAACAACTTCTGACAGTAATTCATCTCACAAAGATTGGGCCACAAGAATATGTGCTGATCAGGAATCACCCGAATCTATCCAAACTATCTGAAAGTTGTATTTTCTAATTATAAAGTTAACATATCAGTATAATGACTTTTGTATATTTGATAGGAATCGTTTGGTTAATCTGATTCATTACTCAAACCCAACCACATCAAGATATGGTAATAACTGAATATCCAAACTTCTGAAGCAGAGAATTAGATGAGAATTAGAATTAGATAGCGACTCTATCAGGCAGTCGTTGCAAGATCTGTGCAGCTGGACATCTGATCCTCTCCTGAGAAAACCTTCTATTGGAGTGGGCCAGTTTCCATATTTACTGATAGACAGATATCTAGATTTAGCTGTCTCAAAGGCTAAACATCCAATCTAATTTTGCGTAGGATTCAGTGCTTATTTAAAAGAATAAAAAGACTACTGGAAGACTAATATGAAGTTCTTACACATATGTAAAGCAAAATACCTTGTAATAGTATAGACAAAATGTTAAACATACGATTATAGGTATCAGTCATACTAAGAACCAAGAAAAATCACAACTCGAATAAAAAAAGACCATCAACTGATGACAACATAGATGAATCAGATGTTGGAATTATCTCACAAAGACTTTAAAGCAGCTTTTTAAATGCTTCAGTAATTTATTATAAATTTTCTAGAAACAACTGAAAAAATAGAAAATCTCAGCAAAGAGATTGAAATTATAAAAAAAGAACTAAATGGACATTATAAAATTTAAAAACACAATAACAGAAATAAAATAACTGCTGTACAACCCAATTGTAGAATGGAGATGACAGATACATCGATGTCCTTCAATAAAGATCAATAGAATTCACCCAATCTGAAAAACAGAGGCAAATAAACTAGGGAAAAATGAACAGAGCCTCCGGGACCTGTAGGACAAAAACAAAATAGCCAACATTTGTATCCCATGAGTCCCATGAGGGGAGAAAGAATGTCAGACTGAAAGAACATTTGGAGAAAGAGTTGCTGAAAAGTTCTCAAATTTTTTTTTTTTTTTTTTTGAAATACACAAACCTACAGATTCAAGAAACTGAGCAACCTCCAAATGGATAAACCTAAACACATCATAATTAAACTTCTTTAAACTAGGACAAAGAAAAAATATTGGAAAAAAGTCAGAGGGAAATACATTACCTGTAGGACAAGAACAATTTGAATAACTGTATTTCTCATCTGAAACTAGCAGATCTATCCTTAAAGACTGAAAAGGAAATGATAAAAGAAAGTATCTTGTAGTATAAAGAAGGAAGAAAGGACAACAGAAAGAACATAAATATGAGTACATACAAAAGTATGTTTTATTAATCATACAATGGTATATTTTATAAATCATGACTTTTTATAAATCATGTTTGATGACTGAAACAAAAATAATAACAGCATCTCATAATCAAGATGATGATATTAAATAAAAAGAATGTAAGGGAACCTAAGTAGAAGTGAGGTTTCCACACTTAACTCAAAATGGTGAAATGTTGATTATAGGAAACTGTGATAAGTCACAGAAGTATATTTTAAAATCAAAGCAACCACTAAAAGCCATATAAAAAAATGCACTCAGAAATACTACAAGTAAATACAGTTGAATCTCCCAGAATGTTCAAGTAACCCACAGAAAGGCAAGAAAAGGTAAAAAGAGAAACAAAAACCAGAGGAAACAAAGATAAAATAATGGGAAACTGAAATGCTAGCGTATCAGTAATCACCTTTACAGCAAATGTTCTAAATATACCAATCAAAACAAAGAGATAACCAGAATGGACTAAAAAAATGACCCATCACATATTGTTCACAAGAAACTCACTTTAAATTCAATGATATGACTAGGTTAAGATAAAAGGACAGAAAAAGATATACTATGAAAATGTTAATTTTTAAAACCCAGGAATGTCTATGTTAATATCTGAAACAGTAGACTTCAGAGCAAAGGAAATTACTAAAGTAGAGATGAAAAATGTGAGACATTAAATATAAATAAGATCGATGGACTAGGGAGACATAATGATCTTAAATGTGTATGCGCCAAACAACAGAGCCTTAAAATACAAGATGCAAAAACTTGTAGGGCTGAAAGGAAACAGAGACAACTCCACAGTTATCACTGGGTAATTCAACATGACCTCTCAGCAACTGATATAATTACTAGATGGAAAATTAACAAGGACATAGAAGATTTAAACAACACAACCAGTAATGGAGTGACACATCAATCCACCCAATAATAACAGAATACACATTTCATTTGCCCATGGAACATTCACCAAGATATACCATATCCTGTACATAAAATAAACCTGAACAAATGCAAAATAATTGAAATCACACAGTGTATGTTTTTTGTTCATATTGGAATCAAACTTGAAATCAATAATAGAGTGACAATAAGAAAACATCTAAACACACAAAATTAAACAACATAATTTAAAATAAGCCATGCATCAAAGAGGAAATCTCAAAGCATATTTTAAAATAGAATTGACTGAAAATGAAAATATAACATATCAAAATATGTTAGATGCAGCTAAAGCATTGTTGAGAGTGAAATTTGCAACACTAATGCACACATTAGATATGACAAAAAGACTCAAGTAAATAATCTAAATTCCTACCTTAAGGCACTAGAAAAAGAAGACAATACAAAAGGTTAGAGCAGTAATTAATACAATTGAAAATAAGAAAAAAACAAATCAATGAAAAAAGACTGATTTCTTTTTAAAAATCAATAAAATTGACAAACTTATAGTAGGACTGACAAAAATTAAAATGGAGAAAACTTATATTACCAATATGAGAAATGAAAGATGGGATATTACTATATATTCTGCATCTACTAAAACATCGCACTCATAAACGACAACTTAAGGGTAATGGACTCCCTTTTAAAAACCACAAACTACCAAGTAACCAAGATGAAATAGGTTATCTCCATAGCCTAAGAACCAGTAGATAAATTGAAATTATTTAAATAACTCCTCCTCAAAAGTAATTTCCAGTTCCAGCTGGTTTTACTGGAAAATTCTACCAAACATTTAAAGAGGAATTAACACCAATTTTACACAGTTGCTTCTGGAGGGGAACACTTCCCAATTCATTTTTGAGGCCAGTATCACTCTGATATCAAAACCAGACAAAGCCAGTACAAAAATAAAACTACAGACCACTATCTCCCATGCATACAGATGCAGAACCCCTCAACAAGATATTAGCAAAGTGAATACAACAATGTAATTATGCACTGGTGACCAAGTGGGATTTATTCCAGGTATGCAAGTCCAGTTCAAAATTTGAAAAATCAATCAATGTAATTTGCTAGATCAAATAAAAATCATATGTTCATATCAATTGATGCACAAAAAGCATTTGACAAATTCTAACACCTATTCATGATTTAAAAAAAAAAACAGCTCTCAGGAGTTGCATCTTTGAAATGGCAGAGTGGGGAGCACCAAGAATCTCAGTGCTTCCACTGAAGCAACCGATAAGTTGGCAAAAACTGACAGAACCAACCTTTTTTGGAATTCTGGAATTTCATCGAAATTTTACAGGAACCAGGGGAGAGCTTAATGAAGAAACAGACTGAAATTTTAGTAAGAAAACATTGTGTTCTTGCTTGCCCACCTATCACACCCATTCCCCAGCTAAGTGGTGGCGATGGGGATGGCAGCCTGAAGTCCTTGTGCACTTAGCTGGTGCTAGGGGGGCAATGTAGAACTTGTTCTCAAAAAATTGTGATTATATCTTTTGGCCTGCCTGGTAATCAGTATAAAGGCTGACCTTTGTTTTATCCCTATTAGGCCGGAGTAGTTTTCCAGGAGAATATAACAAAAGCATTTAAAGGCATATATCACCTACAGCCACCTGGGTCAAGAGATAGCAATGGTAGCAAAGCCTGGGAAAACCCAAAGCCTAGGAAGGAGGAGGCTATAGAGGAAGATCTTGGGGTGAATAAGAGCTTTGAAGGGCTACTGCAAATACCAGGGAGTAGAGAATATAACACATATGTTGAGGACCAGATGCTTGCTAAGAAAATATTTGAGATGACCATTGGCTTTCACCTCTGGCTGATTCTGAGCTTCACAAAGCAAGAGGAAAAGGCTAAGGTAGAGTTGGAGGCACTTGGTTTGGTGTTGAAAGAGTACCCTAGCTTAGAGTCAGTCTGCAAAGATCAGGTGAGTATTGTTTTTTTTTTTTTCCTTTGGCATGAGGAGTTTAAGGAGATCTCTGTCAGGCCTCTTGGCCGAATCTGTGATAACAGAACAGAGACTTCCATGACCGCACAAGATGATGAACACAGTCTTTGCAAAGATTGTTTGGAAAAGTCACTGAAGAAGAAGACAACTATCAACAACAGAAAACCATAGGGAAGGGGGAGATTCTGATTTCCAGAGTTATCACAATGTGATATTTAAAAATGTTCAGTTTTCAACAGCAAAAAAAGTGCAAGACATACAAAGAAACAGTAAAATATGGTCCATTTCCATGAAAAAAAAAAAAGAAATTAACAGAAACTAGGAAACCTAGACATTTGATATAATAGACAAAGACTTTAAGCCAAATATCTTAAATATATCTCAAAGAGTTAAAGGAAATCATGGACAAAGATATAAAAGAAACCAAGAAAACCATATATGAAAAAAAAGGGAATATCAATAAAGATATAGAAATTATAACATGGAATCAAATAGAAATTTTGGAGCTGAAAAGGAAAATAATTGAAATAAAAACATCACTAGAGGGTTTCAACAGAAGTTTGATTTGATCATTTCAACAGTCCTGTCTTCAAGTTGTATCCAAAGACACAAATAAATTGAGAGTAAAAGGATGGAAAAAATATTCCATGCAAATAGTAACCAAAGGAGAGCATGAGTGGCTATACTAATATTAGACAAAATAGACTTTAAGTCAAGAATTGTTACAGGAGAAAAAAGTATATTATATATTGATGAAAGGGTCAATTCATTAAGAAGATAATTGCTGAGAACTTTCCAATCTTGGACATCTATGTTCACAAATATCACCCTCGCTATAATCTCAATGCAAAACAACCGTCAAGACACATTGTAATGAAACTGTCAAAAATCAAAGATGAAGACAGAATCCTAAATGAAGTCAGAGAAAAAAAGATTATAACCTACGAATAAATCCCATTAGTCAATCAGCAGATTTCTAAGCAGAAACCAGATGGTCCAGAGGAGTGTGGAATGACATAGTCAAAGTGTTGAAAGAAAAAATTTTACAGTCAAGAATACTCTGTCCAACAAAGTCATGAAGGAGAAATACTTTTCTAGACATGGAAAAGCTGAGGGAATTCATCACTACCAGCCCTGCCTTGCAAAAAAAATGTTGAAAGTTCTTCAAGCTGAAATGAAAAGACATTAATAAGTGACATGAAAACATATAAAAGTATCCAACACACAGGTAAAGGTAAATATACAGTCGGATTTAGAAAACTAATTCTGTAATAGGATCATGTGTACCCATTAGCTATAGTATAAAGGTTAAAAGAACAAAGTAATAAAATAACTATATCTTATTAATTCTACTATAAGTTGTTAATGAGTGTATAATTTAAAAAGAAATAAACGAAAATGTCAAAAATATAATAGGAGGCAAAATGGTAGAGCTTTTGTATGTGATTGAAATAAATTGCTATCAGCTTAAATGGACTGTTTTATTTATAAGATGTCTTATGTAAGCCTAATGGTAACCATAAGCAAAAACGAAGAATAGATTCACATATGATAAAGAAAGAAGAAACAGCATGCCACTATGGAAAATCACCAATTTGCAAAGGTAGGCAAAAACAGAGAGAGAAGGAAACCACAGAACTACAATACAGCCAGAAGGTACTTAATAAGATGGCATTAGTAAGTTCTTACGTATTAGTAATTCCTCTAAAGATAAATGGATTGAATTTATCAATCAAAATGCAGAGTGACTGGATAAATGAAAAGATAAGGACCAACTATTCACTGCCTACAAGAAACTCACTTCAGATTTATGGACACACATAAGCTCAAAATGAAGAAACAGGAAAAGATATTCCATGCAAGTAGAAACCAGAAGAGAACAGGAGTAACTATGATTATATGAGACAAAGCAGACTCTAAGCCAAAAATTATAATGAGACAAAGGTCCTTATATAATGATAAAGACGTCAATTCATCAAGAAGGTATAACAATTGAAATATACACACTCAACGTTGGACACCAACATATATTAAGCAAATACAAATAGATCTGAAAATAAAAATAGACTATAATATAATAATAGTAGCGGACTTCAACACTATACTTTCAGCAATAGATAAGTCATCCAGACAGAAAATCCATAAGAAAACGTTGGACTTAAACCATATTTTAGACCAATGGATCTAACACACATTTATAGAACATTCCATCCAGGTAGAGGAACACATGCGTCTCTAGCACACATGGAACATTCTCAAGGATAGATCATGTAATAGGCCACAAAACAAGATTAACAAATTTAAGATTGAAGTGGTACCAAGTGTCTTTTCTGAAAACAATGGTATGAAACTAGAAGTCAGCAACAAAAGTAAATTTTTAAACAAGTGGAAACTAAATAACACACTCCAGTGGGTCAAAGAAAAAATAAAAAGGGAAATGTAAAAAATCTCAAATGAAAATGGAACACAACACACCAAAACCCATGGGATGCTACAAGAGCAGTTCTAAAAGGAATGTTTAATAGTGTTAGATGCATATACTGAGAAAATAGCATGATCTCAAATACCTAATTTCACATCTCAAGTAACTAGAAAAAGAGGAACAAACTAAACTCAAAGTTAGCAGAAGGAAGGAAATAACAATGATCGAAGTGGAAATAAATGAACTAGAAGACCAGAAAAACAATAGAAATGATCAACAAAATAGAACCGCTTTTTCAAAATGATAAACAAAATTAACAAACCTTAACCTAGACTAATTAAGAAAAAAGAGAAGACTAAAATAAAATAAGAAATGAAAAAGGAGATAATTGCAACTGATACTAAGAAATTCACAGGATCATAAGAGACTGCTATGAACAATTATATGCTAATAAGTTGAATAAGCTAGAAGAAATGGATAAACTCCTAAAACATAGAACCTAGCAAGACTGAATCAGGAATAAGTAGAAAATCTGAACAGACCAATATCGAGTAATAAGATTGGATCAGTAATCAAAAATCTCCCAACATAGAAAACCCTGGGAATAGATGGCTTCACTGGTGAGTTCAACCAAACGTTTGTAAAAGAGTAATGCCAATCCTTCTCAAATTCTTCCACAAAACTGAAGATTAAGGAACACTTCTAAGGTCATTTTATGAGACTACTATTACCTGAATACCAAAATCAGAAAAGGACACTACAAAAAAAGTAAACTATAGACCAATATCCCTGATAAACATAAATGCAAAAATGCTCAACCAAATATTAGCAGACTGAATTCAACAATACAATAAAAGGATTATACACCATGACCAAGGAGCGATTTGTCCCTGGGATGCAAGGACACTTCGACATATGCGAATCGATAAATGTGATATCAGTTGTAAATATAGGCATCACATTAACAGAATGAAAGATTTAAAAAAATCATATGATCAGCTCGATAGATGCAGAAAAACATCTGACAAAATGCAACGTACTTTCACAATAAAAATGTTTAATAAATTGGGTATCGAAGGAAACTACCTCAAAATAATAAATGCCATGTATGACAAACCCACAGCTAATACACTCAACAGTAAAAAATTGAAAGCTTTTTCTCTAAGATCAGTAACAAAACAAGGATGCCCATTCTCACCACTCTTATTCAACATAGTACTAGAAGTCGTAGCTAGAACAATAAGGCAAGACAAAAATAAAAAGTATTTAATGAAAGCCAGTAAAATAATTGTATGAGTCTTTAATATCCCGCTATCAACAATGGATAGGTCATCCAGACAGAAAATAAATAAAGAGACACATTTGAACAATATTGTAGACTAAATAGACCTAACAGACTTATATGAACATTCCATCCAACAGTACCAGAATATACATTTTTCTCAAACACACATAGAACATTCTCTAGGATAGATCATATGTTAGGGACCATGTTAATATGAAACTAGAAATCAGTAACAGGAGGATAATTGGAACATTGACAAATATGTGGAAATTAAACAACACACTTCTAAATAACTAATGGGTCAAAGAAGAAATCAAAAGGGAAATCCAAAAATATTTTGAGGCAAATGAAAATGGAAATGCAACACCCAAACTTATGGCATGCAGCAAAAGCAGTTCTAACAGGAAATTTTCTAGCAATAAATGCCTACATTAATTAAAAAGATCTCAAATAAACAACATATCTTTACATCTCAAGGAACTAGAAAAAGAGAAACCTAAACCCAAAGGCAACAGAAGTGAGGAAATAACAAAGATCAGAGCAGAAATAAATGAAGTAGAGACTACAAAAACAATAGGAAAGACCAAAACTAATAGCTGGTTTTTAAAAAAAAATAACAGTGACGAACCTTTAGCTAGGCTAAAAAGAAAAAAAAGAGCGACAGCTCAAAAAAAAAAAAAAAAGGAAATAAAAGAGGAGACATTCCAACGGATAATAGAGAAAAACTAAAGATCGTAAGAAACTACTATGAGTAATTATACGTCAACAAATGAGATAACCTAGAAGAAATGGATAAATTCTAGAAACATAGAAACTATGATCAAAAACAATAGGCCTGTTTTTCAGAAAGCCTAGGGGTTACTCCTATTTGTGAGGTGCCCTGGTTCACTAAGAACTGTCTCTCCAATTGTTACAGGCCCAGGGGACCCAGGAAAAGAGGGTCCCTCTGGCCTCCCAGACCAGGTGATAAAGGAGCATCCCCTGGGTGACAGCCACCAAAGCCGGGTCAACACAGTTGTGTAGAAGACCCCCGCTCTGGGACATACTGACCCTCTGGGATGAGGCAGAGGGAGAACGAGAAGATGACACTTACTACAAAAAGAAAGAAAAAGAAGGGAGGATAAAAAGCAGAAAGAAAAGGAAAAAAAAAATGGCAACAAACAGATCTAGCAAGGCAGAAATGGCAGAAAATGGCGCCTGCCAGCTGGAGCATAAATATGGCACCTGGTGGAAAGGAAAGGGAAAGTGGAGGCCACTGGCAAGGCAAACGGAGAGCCGAGAGAGAGCATCCCGCAGCCTTCCTCCCTGGGAAGTTTCCCATCAGACTCCTTGCCCTTCAGGCCAACGCTTTAAAATTAGCAAATGAGTCTCTTTCACCTGAAGTCCGGGCATCTTCAAAGGGCTCCCCTGTGCTGGGCCCTGGGGCGGGTCCTGCTGCACCTGGAGCCTTTGAGAGCCCTCTCGGTTGGTTAACTGCGGCCCCACCGGTTTCGTGGATGTAAGCCTCACCGGCCTTCAAAGCCAAGTGTTTTGAGGGTTCATCTCTGAGGTGCTGGTCTTAAAAGTTGGGGTGCCAATGTGGGTCACAAAGCCTTCACTCTTCAGGGTGAAGCTCTGGGTTTTGAGATCCCTCTTGCTGTGGGTTCCCCACACCAGGGGTGGGGTTTATGGCCACGTCATGTCTCAGCCTTTCCTGCCCACTTTGATGTGGTTTCCCTCTTGTTTGCCCAAAGTGAAGGGGGCATTCCACTGGTTTTTAGTTTCTTTTTCACAGGAAGTTGTTCCACATATAGCTGTGAATTCAGTGTGTTCATGGGAGAAGGTGAGTTAAGCATCTTCCTATGTCGCCATCTTGAACCAGAACCTCTGTTGTTTCTTTCTGGTTCTTTCTTAGGTTCCATGTCTCTTCTTACGTTGCCAGCAGTTTCTGCACGCTGTCTACTTTGATCTTTGAGTCCTTAGCATACTATTCATAGTCGTTTTCAATTCCTGGTCTGATAATTCCAACATCCCTTCCACGGCTGGTTCTGATGCATGCTCTGTCTCTTCGGATTATGTTTTTGCCTTTTAATTTTTTCTTGATTGCTGGCCACGATGTAGCGGGTGGAAGGAACTGCTGCAAATAGGCCCATAGTAATGTGGTGAGGTGTGGGGGGAGGGAAAATGTTCTCTACTTCTATCCTGTGATAACGTTGCAGTCTTTTAGTGAACCTATGCCTCTGAATCGTCAGCTTGAAAAGTGTTTTTATTGTTCTCCTTCCCTTTACTTGGGATAGAGTGGGCTGGATTTGGGTGTTTTCCTTCTTCCAAATGGAAGGCTCGAGCTGAGTGGAGTTCGGTCCGTCTCGCCCTTTAAATCGGTTAGGCCCTGCTAAGACCTCAGCAGGTTAGGGTCTGGTTAACTAGTTCCTCCTGAGGGCCATCCCTGTTAAGAACAGTGCTCTGCTGTATTTTAAAATGGTTCCTTTCCCCGCCTCTCCCTTCGGAAGTATGAAGGAATTTTTCTCCCATATTTACTGTGAAAACTGGCCAAGCTCCTGCAGGCAAATCTCACCATAGCATGCGGCCCCTCCGTGGTTGCGTCCTCTGGAGTTAATTTAACCCTAGAAGTGTCCACACTGGTCCTTCCGTGTCATCGTATTTCAGGTTTTCCTCCCTCGGCACTGGTTCCTGCAGCAGCTTCGGCTCCCGGATCTCTGCTCTGGTAAGCTAAGCTAGAGCTTCCCGTGTCCGCCTGTCTGTCTCTGCAATCTGGGGAGCAGCTGTTTGCCCTGTGTCCTCCCTCTTCTGGATCCAAGAGGAGTTGTTGATTCTATTCCATTTTGCACTTGTTGTTAGAGAGTGGTGACTCTCCAAGCTCCGTATGTACAAAACCGAAATCGCCTTCTGTTTTTAAATTGTGAAACATAAAGTACGTGCTGTATTTCTTGCAGTCTTTTAGCAGTATTGGTGGTTATGACACAGTGGAAGATCCTTTGCACTTAGGTTCAAGATTGGTCTTTTCCAGTCGATTAAACCTCTAATTTGAAGACCATGTAAGAGCTGTGACGGGAAAGGAAACCTGACCTGTTGATAATAAGTCTGAGTGTATTTAGTAAGACGTTTGTAGCATTTAAGGATAGATGTGGGGTTGGATCAAATTAGGGCCATCCAGGGACCAGAGGAGGTAAGGAATCCTCATTGGCCTGCCAGGATTATTTCATAAGGGAATAATCAGTGTTGACTGGAGGTGTAGGGTTCGAGGATTGTCAGGGCCATGTGCCAGACTTTGGGCAGGCTGAGTTCCTCAGAGAGTTTGGCTGGTTTGAATTTAAGAGCATTGTTGCCTGTTTTATTTTTCCAGAGGACGGAGGATGATAAAGATTGTAACGTTTTAGGCCGTGAAGTGTTCCTATCACAAAAGAGGAACAAGGGGATCCCCAAGTAGGGAAAATTCTTTCTGATCACAGCTTAGCTACAGGTACAGCCGTAGCCCATTTGCAGAGAAAAGCTTCTAACCATCCTGAAAACAAGGACATGTATATCCTTCTGTTTTTGTGACTAAAAAGGAAAAAGGGTTGTGAGTAATTGGAGAGTCCAAAAGCAGGAGAAGAGAATAGAGGTTTTCAGATTTTGAAATGCAGACATGCAGGAATGTCCCCATTGGGGAGATAGGTGTTGTTTCCTTAGTCCTGGCATAGAAGGGAGAGCAACAGGGAAAAAAGCTCGGGATCCAGTGCCAGCAACAGCCAACTCATCCCAGAAGCCCTCAGAGGTGCCTTTCGGTCTCAGGGGAATGGGGAATTGGTGAAGCTCTTAGGGGATGAAGGCTCTCCTTCAAGGGAGAAAGCACGTCCTAGAAAATGCTCTTGAAGAGGCTAAGTAATTTCATTTTGTTTTTAGAAACTTTATGTCTGTTGTGGGCAAAAGCTTGGAGCAAATGAGTTGTTAAAATCAGGTGAGCAGAGAAGAAGGTCATCTACATATTAGATTAGGAAAGAATTGCAGGGAATAATAGTGTCAATGGTGAAATTGTTGCCTGTGTCCACTAGCAAGGTGGTGGGATGTCCATCGACAGTGATGATTATTCCCCCTTGCACATTAAGAGTTAGTTGTTCACCAAAAAGGGAGGGATTCTCCGAGGAAAGTCATTGAGAGATGGATTTTTTAGTCTCTTGTTCACATTTGCATTTTGAGGCTGGTTAATACCAAGTCTAATGTCCCTTTTCTTTTCAGTATCCACAATTATCTCTGTCCATGGGAGTTTTGGAGGGAGCCAATTGTCCTGGCTTGTTTCCTTCAAACTAAGTTGTAAAGTCTTGAGTTGGCATTGTTTTGTTGTTGTTATTGTTTGTTCTGTTTTTCCTTTCTCGGGAATTTTATTGGTCCTGGGGAGGATTGGCAGGTGGCCCCTGCCTCATGCTGAGGGAGCCACACGCCCTACTTGTTTCCAGTTGCCACTGATGGGCAGGTTCGCGTGTTCGTGGGAGGCCAGGAAGGCCTTGAGCTTGGGCCAGGACCTAGGGCGAGCCACCTAGGCCGAGAGCAGCGGGGAGGAGTCCAGGCAGCCGGGAGGAGTCCAGGCAGCCGGAGCCGAGACCTGGTGATTCAGCAGCAAGTCAGCAGAGGAGATCTGGTTGCTCACGATGAAGGCCTGGCCCTCTGGTCCTGGGACAACAGGGTCTCCAAAAGCTTCGGGTGCCCCGGCAGCTCCTTCACATAGTCCTCCTTGCCCGCCTCGTAGTTGGTTAAATGAGGGTGATGGATTTGCAGCGGAGGGCCTCCACACTGCCATTCACCACATCCGCCAGCGTCACCTCCTGCTGGTCCTGTCCACATAGCCCAAGGGGGCGCCCAGGTGGCGAAGGATGGTACAGGATGAGGTCTTTACCCTGGAACTTGAGGGAGCTGCCCATATAGACAGGAGACTTTGAGTGAGCCCTGCAGCCAGGTCTCCTTGGTCACCACCCGCTCCTTCCAGCTCTGGTCCTGGTCAGCCAAGAGCATGCGCATGACCTCGCAGTGCCCTCAAACAGGGGAGTAGACGATGCTGTAGGGCGACATGGTTGCGATGTAGACAAAGATGACAGTGGCGGCGGAAGAACCCGAGTTTACATTGTTTTGATTTTTTTTTTCCTGCAACAGGCTCTTCGTGATGTTGAGTGTATGTATTTCAGAGAAAGGTCACCTCACTAATTTACAGTATGTTTTGAATAATATCTCTAATTTCTAGTCATAGCCTTAATGACTCTAGTGACCAAGATGGAAAATGTTCAGTCATTTAGGGTGAGATTAAGAGTAATCCTTCCAAACATTTCCTAAACTATGTCTTTAGTAAGAGATAGATCATCTCTTTGTATTCTGCTATTTTGTATCTTTGACCAATCAACTTTTGAAGGAAGATGGTGGGAATGGATTCTAAACTTGCTCTCCCTTATGGTTTTGGCCTGTATGTAAGCCTCGGGGGTGTTCTGATTTATTTGATTGAAGGTCCTCTTGAAGAGTGGTCTATTTGACTTTTCATACAATAAAGTGGCATCTCCGGGACACGCTAGTAGTGGCAAAAGTTGTTATAAATCATAGATCACAAGAGACTATGCCCTGAGGATCAGTCTGAATTGATTAATAGATTCTTCCCTATTTTTATGGTGATCCAAAAAGATTCTCACAATAACATGTAAATCTGAGTGAGATCAAGGATTAAGGAATAGTTGCCTTCTTTCGCAGGTAGGGAAAGACCAATAATAAGCGTTCTTATTTTGGGGAGTTGGAGCCTAAGTAGTTTAATGGAGGCAAGGAGGGGTAAAAAGGAAGAATAGAGACTGAAGGAAGAAAAAGAGAATCTACAGAAAAAGCAGGAATAGAGGGTAAGAGAAAGGGCTTGTTTGGTCACATGGTGAGTTCTGGGTGAGGACGGGGGCCTGAGATTGTGGACACATGGTAAAAGAGACAATCTTTAAGAGACTACAGTTTGAGATGGACTGGAGACATTTTATTTTTCAGCCTGCTCATACCAAGCAAAACAAGATGACCATTGGTAAGAAGAGATCTTAGAGTCCAAGATTTGAGAGTACGTTGTAGATAGCCAGGCTTAAGGAAATTCCAAGTGTCCCAAAGTGGCCACTGGAGTTGTAAGTTGTCCTCAGTAAAATTCTGCCACTTTTGGAGGTGATGATCTGAATTTTCACCTTAGCGGTAAAGCATATAATTAATGGGAATTTTTAAGAGCTTTGAGAAGTGGGTTGAGAGTTTCTGTTCAACAACAGCTATCAACATAACCAAACCAAGAGATGGCTCTAGGCAGTTCCTTATAAAACCAGTCTTACCCTCGGATCCAGCAATCACATTCTGTGGTATTTACCAAAATGAGTGAAAACTTAGGTCAGCAAAAAAAAAAAAAAAAAAAAAAAAAACAGTACGAGTGTTTCTAGCAGGTTGATTCGCAATTGCAAAAATCCAAAGCAAACAAAATGTCATTCGGTAGGTGAATGGCTAAGTAAACATGCACTATTATTCAATAATAAAAAAAAAAAATCAAGCCATAAAAAGACATGGAGGAAACCGAAATGAATATTGCTAAGTGAAAGCATATATCTTAAAAGGGTACATACTGTATGATTCCAACTAGATGACATCTGGATAAGGTAAAACTGTATATTAAGAAGATCAGTAGTTTCCAGTGGGTGGTTGGAGGAGGAGGCATAAATAGATTGAACACAAGAGGATTTTTAGGGCAGTGAAAATATTCTGTATGATACTGTAATGGTGGATACATGACATTATATATATTTTCAAAACCCAACAGTGTACAACAGAGTGACCCCCTAAAAACACTATACAATTCAATTAATATTATATCAGTATAAATTTATCAGCGTAAATTTATCACTTGTAATTAATGCATATAATAATGCAAGATGTTAATAACAGGGGAAACTGTGGGGAGGTGCAGTCTGTGGGTACTCCTTGTAACTTTCTGCTCGATTTCCCAGTAAAACTAATCTTAACAATAAAATCTATTATTTAAAAACTTAAAGGGATTTCTGCAGAAACCTGCAGGGTTTTAAATTTTTTCCTGCAGGCTCATGATTTCAAATGAGTGCGTACTTCATTTTTCATAAATGCTATTAGAGCTAAGGCTTATTGAACCTTTAGATTATAGGTATGGCGTTAAGTACTTCGTTAACTATCATGCGTTTCAGAGAATCCTGTACAAGCCCATGGTTTATCTCATTTACTCTTCACATAACGCTATGAACTACTGTTATGATTCACATTTTACAAATCAGGGCAGTTCTGAGAGAGAAGTCAAACCATTGATAAATACTAGAACAGGTGTCTAATCTGGATTCCAAACCCAAAGTTCTACCGTAATACCGAATCGGAGAGAATTGGCTATTTCTAATTCCGTCCGCCCAAACAATGAACGGCCGATAAATCTCGCGATACTATTGAAACTACTGCTCCCGACATTCACAGCGGCCTCTGCCCATAAGCCTACGCCGTGGGCCCGCCGGCCCGGCATGCCTCGAGGCGCGAAAGGCCAGCTGGGCGCTGTAGTTCTCCTGGACGCCTAGCGGCATTGCCAGCGCGGCGGTGGCGGCTCTCGGTTGCTGCCAGCGGGTTCTCTGAGGGCGAGCCGAGGCGGAGAAAGGGCGCGGAACTGGGAGAGGGTGAGTCAGACGCTGTCTATGCCGTAAAGAGAGCGGCACCTTGGCACACGGCTCCCTTAGGTAGATGGACTCGTGCGGCCGTCTCTCCGGAGATACCGTTGTCTTTGCGCCAGCGGGAGCCTGGTGAGGAGGAGCCATAGCCGGGTCCTTGCACCCGTTCTCGCCTTCAGCGCCCCGCCGCCATCTCCACCATGCAGTCCCGGGAAGACGCTCCGCGCTCTCGCCGCCTCGCCAGCCCCCGTGGTGGGAGGCGGCCCAAGAGGATTTCCAAGCCCTCGGTGTCGGCCTTTTTCACGGGCCCCGAGGAGCTGAAGGACACGGCCCACTCTGCAGCGCTGCTGGCACAGCTCAAGTCCTTCTACGACGCGCGGCTGCTGTGCGATGTGACCATCGAGGTGGTGACGCCTGGCAGCGGGCCTGGCACGGGCCGCCTTTTTTCCTGCAACCGTAACGTGCTGGCTGCCGCGTGTCCCTACTTCAAGAGCATGTTCACCGGCGGCATGTACGAGAGCCAGCAGGCGAACGTGACCATGCACGACGTGGATGCCGAGTCCTTCGAGGTGCTGGTCGAATACTGCTACACGGGTCGTGTTTCGCTTAGTGAGGCCAACGTGGAGCGCCTTTACGCGGCGTCCGACATGCTGCAGCTCGAGTACGTGCGGGAGGCCTGTGCCTCCTTCCTGGCCCGCCGCCTTGACCTGGCCAACTGCACCGCCATCTTCAAGTTCGCCGACGCCTTCGACCATCACAAGCTGCGATCACAAGCGCAGTCCTTCATAGCCCACAACTTCAAGCAGCTCAGCCGGATGGGTTCGATTCGGGAGGAAACTCTGGCAGATCTGACCTTGGCCCAGCTGCTGGCCGTGCTGCGCCTGGACAGTCTAGACATCGAGAGTGAGCAAACAGTGTGTCACGTGGCCGTGCAGTGGTTGGAGGCGGCTCCCAAGGAGCGGGGTCCCAGCGCTGCCGAAGTCTTCAAGTGCGTCCGCTGGGCACACTTCAGCGATGAAGATCAGGATTACCTGGAAGGGCTGTTGACCAACCCCATTGTGAAGAAGTACTGTCTGGACCTGATTGAAGGGGCCCTGCAGATGCGATATGGTGACATGCTGTACAAGTCTCTGGTGCCAAAGCCAGAGTGCAGCAGCAGCTCTGTTGTATCCGCAGCGGAAAATCCACCCCAGAGGCTGGGTGTGTGTGCCAAGGAAATGGTGGTTTTCTTTGGACATCCCAGAGATCCCTTTCTGTGCTGTGACCCATACTCGGGCGATATTTACAAAGTGCCGTCACCTTTGACCTGCCTTGCTCACACTAGGACTGTCACCACCTTAGCAGTCTGTGTCTCTCCCGACCACGACATCTATCTCGCTGCCCAGCCCAGGAAAGACCTCTGGGTGTATAAACCAGCGCAGAACAGTTGGCAGCAGCTGGCAGATCGCTTGCTGTGCCGCGAGGGCATGGATGTGGCATACCTCAATGGCTACATTTACATCCTGGGTGGGCGAGACCCTATCACCGGCGTTAAACTGAAGGAAGTGGAATGCTACAGTGTTCAGAGGAACCAGTGGGCACTGGTGGCTCCACTACCCCACTCTTTTATCTCCTTTGACTTAATGGTAATTCAGAACTATCTGTATGCTCTCAACAGTAAGCGCATGTTCTGCTATGATCCCAGCCACAACATGTGGCTGAAATGTGTTTCTCTCAAGCGCCATGATTTTCAGGAAGCCTGTGTCTTCAATGATGAGATCTATTGTATCTGTGACATCCCGGTCATGAAGGTCTACAACCCGGTCAGAGCAGAATGGAGGCAGATTAATAATATTCCTTTGGTGTCTGAGACGAGCAACTACCGGATCATCACTCATGGCCAAAAATTGTTGCTGATCACCTCGCGCACCCCGCAGTGGAAAAAGAACCGGGTGACCGTGTATGAGTATGACATTAGTGGAGACCAGTGGATTAATATAGGTACCACATTAGGCCTTTTTCAGTTTGATTCTAACTTTTTTTGCCTCTCAGCTCGTGTTTATCCTTCCTGCCTTGAGCCTGGTCACAGTTTCCTCACTGAGGAAGAAGAGATACCGAGTGAATCTAGTACTGAGTGGGATTTGGGTGGATTTAGTGAGCTGGATTCTGAGTCAGGAAGTTCAAGTTCTTTATCTGATGATGATTTGTGGGTACAGGTAGCGCCTCAGTGAAATGCACAGTATCAGCAGGGTTCGTTGTAGATAGGTTGAAACACTAAGGTATTTTTACTACTTGGAAAGTAGCTAAAAGAAATACCCTTTCCCTTTACTGGGAAAGAAAAGATTAATTTCAGATTTGGTTTAGAAAGGGTATTGTTTGAAATACTAATGTAATTTAGTATTAGAGAATTTAAGCACTCTCCAAAAAATAAACCTATTTAATAATTTACTGTTCTAAAAGTCCAGTATTGATTTGTTTAGTATGTTTCTGTTCGATTATGCTAAGTTAGTCTTCTATTATTAAATCTTACGTTCTGTTTAGTGCCACAAGTACAGTAACTTGAATTTTAATTTTTATAGTAGAAAACAGATTGGATAGGAATTACTAGATAGGGTTTTGAAAGTATATACTTTCCTTACAGTGTAGTAGATTTCCTAAACTTTAAAACAGTGGGTTTTTACAAATTGTTCTAACTCATAGTTTGCTAAGTTTTAGTTTAGTTTTCTCCCCTTTTGTGAAGAAAAAAAAAATTACATATATGTTTAATGTGACTGAATGATTTCATTTGTAATATCGTACAGAATGGCCATAAACTCACTGATAATAAGAACAAAAAATACAGGATTCTACTGTTTGGAAAGAAATTTCAGTTTTAAATTTGTAATATAAAATGTGTATTTGCAAATAGTGACCCGTTTTCCATCTAAAAAAAATTGCATTCTAGCCGTGTCACCAATCATCTACAAAGGTAAAAAACAAACGAACAAAAAAAAAAACTCAGTAACTGGCTTTGTAGGTTCATATTTTTATCTATACTTAGTACATGCTTCATTGAATCAGAGGAATAATCCTTTTTTTTCACTGGACACGATTGTGTAAATTTTTATTCATTGTCTTAAAAAGTTTGTGATTCTTAAAATATTTTGACTGTATAGTTTTCGTGTTCATCTTAGATTTGTCAGCAAGTTGTGATTCTTCTTTACTGTTTTGTGAGGTAATACTGGTTTTGAAAATATGTATAAGCTAAGAACAGTATTTTATTGATTAGTAGTTATCGTATCTATCAACTATAAAATCAAGTGCCAGCAAAGAACTTTAAAACTTTAAGTTTTAAGTATAGAACTGTTTTGTGTAGCATTGAAATATACTGTCAGTTTTGTAAGTCACTAAATGTTATCAGCTTAAAGGTATTTTTGTATTAAAAGTTTACAGTTAAATAACATAAATGGATGATGGCATTTGGGGCCAGTAGTGAAAGTATATTTCGTCTAAAATATTTCCCTAAGCAGTGGTGTTATACATGATTATTTTATTAGGGTATTCTTATCTGTTCTGTGTTTCTCTGTGAACCATGCTCCAGTCTTTGTTACTGTCACTATATGTAAGGGAAAGTCCAGAAATAGAGACTAAATCACATAAAACTGACATCGTTAATTATATAAAAAAACATAAATGCTTACCTCTCGAGGGTTTACTAGATATGTCATTGTACATATACATGATAAATGACCAGATGCTTGATAGTGTATAAAATTTTGTATACTCAATTAGAATTATCTTCCTGAATCTTCCTTCAGTGACATGCTGATTCCTCTTCTGTGTGTATTCTCTGGTGACGGAAGGCTAACAGTTCTTAACCGTGGCAGAGTACTGAGGAGTGTGCTCTCTCAGGTGGGAAACTAAATTTTTGAATGAAATACCGTAGGACGAGAATGGAGAAAGGGAGACATAAAAGATTTTTAAGTTCTGAGCAATTTTTATTGGCTATCTGAAGATTCTACAAAACATTCCCATTGAACATTTTGTAGTGAAATAGGATGCGTGTTCTAGTAGTGTATGTTCTTCCACCAGGTCAAACATGCTTTTAGTTTGGCTAAATTTTGTTCCATTTGACATCAGGGTTGTTAAAAGCACTGTACTTAACACAAAGCTATTTCTTAGTAGTGTCATTTTTGGTCAGCTGTTTCTTCACCGGTAACTTCTTTTGATAGCTTTTTGTTTTTTCATGGTGAAATAGGACAATGCTGATTTCATCCAGACTATCCATCTGCAGAATTAAGGTATGCAGTCAATTTGTCATTTTCAACCTTTAGGTAAAGCCTAAGCTAAATGGTGGTAATATCTCCATTCCCAAAGAGGTTTTCTTGGGTTTCGTGACATATTTGTGAATTAGGGAATAGATGTTAACCATTATTTTATAGGTAAGTGATTTGTATGTGATTAGTTACAAATAAAACTGGTACTAGAACCCAGACTTTCTGACTTTTTAATTCATTGTTTCTGCTGAATGTATACAACCCTTGCTTGTGTAGTGAATGACATAACTAGCAGTGTTGAAATCCCTTCTCGACACAAAAGCACCTTGTCGCAGTTTTCACACCTTTTAATTACATCTTTTAGCAAGTTCTCAGTGTGGTGCTGGCAGGACTACTATTTGTAAGATTTAGAATGCCCTTAATTATCCTTTGTATCTGTACGTATAGCCTGAAAAACTCAAAGAACCTAAATTTTTGCAAGTTTTTTTCAGTTCAAATGACAAGTGGCATTAGGGTTTCCAGAAAGAGGCAGTAGAAATTAATTTAGCAATTTGCTTGTCTAAATGTGGCTTAAGGATTGAAATTAAGTTATAATAGCGCTTTTCATTATTTTTAGTTGAGCTGGGATTTAAAAAAATTTTGTGCCTGATTTTGTTGAGAGTCTGGGGAAAGCTTTTGATTGATTCCCCCAAGGCAAATAATAATTTTATAATTTCAATAATATATGACACTTCTGAATCTCATCAGACCCAAGGCAGAGCATCTGTGACAGTCCCTCCTTCCCATACCTGCCTAAGAACTTCAGCACCCTTTCACCATTCTAAGTAATTTTAAAGGAACATTTATTAGAGCAAATATGATAAAGTAGGGAAATAGGAGGCAAAATTATTTATAAAAAA
>NW_011888935.1:303867-306114 GCF_000151845.1 Pteropus vampyrus | reverse complement strand
AAATTTCTTAGAGCAAGCTCGGCTATTGAGCAATATTCTAGCATTTTCTGTGCCTGGATCATTTTTGCAGTGCTGTGTGAGTGTAATCTACTTCTTAACCCTTCAGAGAAGCCGGGAGCATCAGCCACAATAACCTATTCAAAACTCAGTTTCTTGATGAATTCTTGTACTGACTTCAGGTTAATCATAGTTTATTTGATATGCACACGTAGCGTCACTTTTTTCGTGTTTGTCGAAGCTTCAGAACGGCTGCCAGAGGACATTTTGAATAATTGCTTCTGT
This sequence comes from Pteropus vampyrus, assembly GCF_000151845.1. Lineage (NCBI taxonomy): Eukaryota > Metazoa > Chordata > Mammalia > Chiroptera > Pteropodidae > Pteropus > Pteropus vampyrus. Next base: position 305,832 of record NW_011888935.1, on the reverse strand, counting down.
TGAGTATATAAGTTTTATCATTATAATCTTAATTAAAAATATCCATACTTATTTTAAAAACAAACTCGCTTAGTTTCATATAGAGTCCTAAGCTCTGCTAGCAAGCGAAGAGTAAGTAATACTTCAGTTAGTAGCTGGGTTTCTGTCATTCTCTGTTTCACTTCTACTAAATCTCTTACAAGCTTAAAGGCGAGATTTTTGAGATATACTGTGACTGGTTCTCTATGTTCTGTACTGATACTGGGTGTTTAGTATCAGAGTCCTGTTACTTTCTTGTACTGCGGCCTCACAGGCTGGAATTATCCAGTTTATCGATTTGTTTACTCTTCATTATCTGTCTCCTACACTGGAATGTGCCCTCCACAGCTCCTAATCTAGTGCCAGGCACAGCACAGGCATTCAATGAATATTTATTGAACAAAGAAAGAAATGTATTTGGTGCTTGTTTGCATATATATGAGAAACACTTGCGTTTAGAGCTCTCATCTTTCTGTCAGTTTTCCAGCTTTGAGGGAGAGCTATTATTAAACTCTTGCCTGGTTGTCATAGCAACCCTCTGGCCTCCAGAGCTACAGGTTATTTCTAATGGGCATATCCCACCAGCCTACCAAACACTCAGTGTTTTCAATTATGGGATAATGATGCTATTATAAATCACATTTCTCACAGTATATATTTCTCTGTCTTTTATAAAGATGGTGGAGAATTAGAAATTAAATACGTTCGAACCAATGCAAGCTACGGGAAATAAAGCAGTCTGACACACATCTCTGTTCCCGGTCCTTTCACAACCCTTCAAGTTTTCAAGTTTTCATAAGCACCTGTGAATTCAGAAGGGTTTTCTGTCCCAGTCGTTTTGAAAGTTAATTGCTACAAAACAAACTAAAGAGCTCTGTTACAGCTTAAACATTTTGTCTTTTTCTCCTTCTCACTCATTTCTTAAATTTCATGTTAAATCAGCAAATGATAATAGTATTACAAAAATTGAGACTTGCTCTGTAAAGGTCTAAAAATCAGGTACTTCCCACCTCCCTTCTGCTCACAATTTTTTGGCAGGCACTGAGAAGGGTTTTATTAAACTGGATAAGTCATCACAGAAAACTAATTATTATCAGTTCAATGGCCCCTCAACCATCCATGAACATAGATTCTAAAAGGCAGAGTCTGTTTTCTAATGGTGGATGCCCTAAGGGGGTTTTACGGTATGTCATGCTGTATTTTCTTGTCTGTGAGTTTTGGTCACACGTACAGGGAGACTCCATGTACAGTTCCAAGGCAGATAATACGTCTCTGTGCAGTGCTGATGCTTTCCTCATACGGTTGTAATACCTATCAGCAATAGTGCCATAACTTTATCTGAAAGAAATTATATTGCACTTCATTAACCTTCTGGGCTTTGACATTATATAAACAGTTTACCACATCAATACAGTCAACCGTCTCAGTAAATGACACACAATGGAGACATTGTCAGGCAGAGAAAGAGAAAGATAAGGAGAGATGGTATAATGTGTAGTGTCAAGACTGCAGATTTTGCTACTTGAACCCTTTGGGTATTTTGATTTATGTATTTATAAGAACTTCATTTTAGTCTTCTAGAAATCGCCATGCATTTTTATTCTTTTAAATAAGCATTGGATATTATACAACATTAGGTCAGGTGTCAGAACCTTGAGACAGCTTAACCTAGATATCTGCCTGCTGTTAAAACTTAAAAACAGTTGAATGGAAGAGAAGGTTTTGCCGGGGGAGGATCAGACCAGCCGCAGAGGCCTTGTAGCAATGGTTTGACAAAGGTACCATGTCACAAGTCTAGTCCTCTTCATTAAAAGTTTATTCAGTTATTACTATACCTTGATATGGTTTGGTTTGGGTGCTGAATCAGAATAACCAAACCATTGAGAATCAAATAAACAAAAGCGGTGATATTGACATGTTAACTTATTATTAGAAAATATAACTTTT
>NW_011888935.1:298789-303817 GCF_000151845.1 Pteropus vampyrus | reverse complement strand
ATTTTAGTCTTCTAGAAATCGCCATGCATTTTTATTCTTTTAAATAAGCATTGGATATTATACAACATTAGGTCAGGTGTCAGAACCTTGAGACAGCTTAACCTAGATATCTGCCTGCTGTTAAAACTTAAAAACAGTTGAATGGAAGAGAAGGTTTTGCCGGGGGAGGATCAGACCAGCCGCAGAGGCCTTGTAGCAATGGTTTGACAAAGGTACCATGTCACAAGTCTAGTCTTCTTCATTAAAAGTTTATTCAGTTATTACTATACCTTGATATGGTTTGGTTTGGGTGCTGAATCAGAATAACCAAACCATTGAGAATCAAATAAACAAAAGCGGTGATATTGACATGTTAACTTATTATTAGAAAATATAACTTTTATGATCAAGAGGGAATTGGACAATGACTCTGTGCACCAGATTTTATGGCCGCCACCCAAGGTCCTGGCTCCCAAATCATGTAGTTCAGAGAGCTAACCGGTCTTGTCATTCGCAAGTCCCCCAGGACCACATTAAACAGAGAAGCAGTTTGAAATGGGGGCTCAAGCATTTCCCTGACTATGTCCCGCAAGGCCCAGCACAGAAGAAAAAGGCAAAAACACTCATCTTCCAGTTTCTCAGTGAAAGGGGTTTTGCTGCACACGTTCTCGACTGCTGCCCACAGGTCTGGCTTCTTTCTGATCAGCCTGAATCTGGATGCTGACCGGAATTCTCCCAGGAGCCTGAAGGAGTCCCTGGGTGCTTCCCCAGCATTTTCCCTCAGGCTCCCTCCATCAGTAAAACCAATCTCCACTTTCTCCCTGGAGAAATGTCCACATTTAGCACCCCAACTTTCATGGATGCCACCTGAGAGACTGGCTCCCAGGTCACCACGTCCTGTCCTGACAGCTGACAGGGTCCGGTGTTTGCAAGTCCTCTGGAGTCACATTAAATTAAGAGGCAGTTTTGTTTGTTTTGTTTTGTTTTTGTTGTTTTTCTAAGGCAGTTTTATACGGAAGTGTCAGCACTTCCCTTGTTTGTCTTCTTCGGCTCAACACAGAGGGACCAGGCAAAAACGCTAGGCTCTCGGCTTCTCATTGGAAGGTTTGACTGCATACTTTTCCAGCTGCTGCCCAAGGGCCAGGCTTCTGATTAGCTCGTGCCTCGGAGCTGAGAAGGCCCATGATTGGTAGTCATTTGAGGGTCAGAATGGCTATATGGGAACTTCCTGTGCCTTTTCCCCCAGCCCTAAAATCAAGTCTCCAGCCGCTCTGGGAAAAGAGTTTGACCACACATCTTGTGCCCCACGTTCTATGACTGCAAGCTGAGGGACCGGCTCCTATACACCCAGCTCTGCGAGCTGACTGGGCTCAGCATTCGTGAGTCCCCTGGGACCACAGAGAACAAAGAGGTATTTCTAGATGGGTGGTCAAGTAGGCTAAAATACCCAGCTCCTGATTTCTCTTTGATGGGACCCAGATTTCGTATCTAACATCCTGATTTTCCTTGTCGCTGCCTGAAGGTCAGACTTACAATTAGCTTTGGGAACCTGAACAGGTGTGTGGGCATTTCCCATTCTATTGGGGCACCAATGGGTCTTGGCACACTCTAATCTTCTAGGAACCACGTAAAAAATTAAAAAGAAAAAAGGTGGTGATTTGGACAAGTACAAAGGGTTGTGAGGCAAACAGGAACTTGGGCCATGATGATCGGTGAGATTCATCTTCTGCACAAGGCTGCTCCTTCAAGACTGAGAGAGGTGGTTTGATCAGATGCACAGAAGTCAACACAGTCAAGGAAAATAAAGAAACAGGAATGTGTTCCAAATGAAAGAACATGATAAAATCCCAGAAAAAGAGCGAATGAAATGTGGAGAAATGATTTACCCGACGAAGGGTGCAAAATAATGGTCCTAAAGATGCTCACAAGGTCAAGAGAACAAGGTCAAAGAATTTCAACAAAAAGAAAATGTAACAAAGTACCAATGGAATCACAGAGCTAAAGAATACAAAAATGGAACTGAAAGATTCAGTAGCGGGGTTCGACGGCAGACTAGATGCAGTGGGAAAAACGGTGCAGCAGACTCAGTGACAGGACAGCGGAATTTATCCAGTCAGAGGAGCAAAAAGGAAAAAATGCAACAGAGTTCCGGTAGCTTAAGGAATGAGACACCATCAACAGGATCAAGAGATTCATTATGCGTGTCCCAGAAGGAAGAGAGAAAAAGAGACAGAAAGGTTTTTCAATGAAATAATGGCTGAAAACTTCCCAAACCCGAGAAAAGATAAGACATCCAGATTCAGGAGGCCCACATAATACTATTACATGAATCCAAAGAGACCCACGCTGAGACACATCATAATTAAAATTTCAGAAATGTAAAGAGAATCTCGAAAGCAGCAAGAGAAAGACTTTTACATTCAAGGGAACCCCTGTAGTCTTAACACTGAATTTTTCAGCAGAAACCTTGCAGGCCAGAAGTGAACAAGATGATATACTCAGCATTGAAAGTAAAAAACTGCCAACCAGAAATACATTACCTGGCCAACTTGTCATTTAGAATTAAAAGAGAGAAAGATTTTTCCCAAATAAAACATCACATCTAGACCAGCCTTGTAAGAAATGCTAAGGGAGTTTTTAAAGCTTAATTGAAAGGACACTAATTAGTAACATGAAACATGTGACAGTATAAAACTCACTGGTAAAGAGAGTTAAATTCAGAATATCCTAATATGGTAATGGAGGCATGTAAACACTTCTAACTCTATTATAAAGAATAAAAGACGGTGGATGAGAAAATGGTGAGTAACCTCACAGGGTGATCTGAGCAGAAATTCGTAACTGGGCAGATCATTGTGGGTAGGCACATCCCAGACATATAACTCTTTAGTCGAAAGTGTATCTTTGCTTAGCAAGCCCTGGGCATTATTTCTGTACATTCAGGTTAACTACCTTCGTGAGAGCGCGCACTATTGTTAACTGTCCTGTAATCCAATCCCTGCCTTGCTTTTCTCCCACCTCCATTAATCTTATGTCACCTCCTTAATTTTAAATGCATAAAAAACGCTGCAAAATTGTTATTCTCTGGAGCATTTGAGATCTTGCTCCGTAGGATATGTCATCAGTTTGGCTCACATAAACTCTTATAAAAATTCTCTATAGGTTTGGATCTTTCTGACATTGATAAGATAAAAGTATTAAAGATAACTAAAGCTACAGTAATTTGTTAATGGATACACGAAATAAAAAGATGTTTCTTATTATTCAACTGTGAGGAAGGAGAGTAAAAATGTAGAGTTTTGGGGATGAAAGTAAGTTTCTTAGCTTAAAGTAGACTTATACCTATAAAATGTTTTATGTAAGCCTCATGATAATTAGAAAACAAAAACATTTAGTAGATACACAAAAGAAAAGAATCAAAGAAGAAAATCATCAAATCAGAAAGGACAAGGAGAGAGGAAAAAGGAATAAAAAAACCTACAAACCAGCTAGAAAACAAGAAACTAGCAATGATAATTTTCTTACTTACAATCACTTAAATATAAATGGACTGTTACCCAATAGGAAAGCAGAGTCGTTAAATGGATAAAAAACCAAGACCTAGCTGTCTGCTGCCTACGAGAGATTCACTTCATCTTTAAGAACATAAATAGACTGACAGCGATGGGTTGGGAAAAAAATGTTCCATGTAAATGGAAAAGAAAAGAGAGCAGGAGTAGCTGTACTTATGTCAGGCAAAACAGACCGTGTCAAAAACTAAAGACGAAAAGACTAACAGAAGACTAAGAAGGCCATTATGGAGTGATAAAGGCATCAATTCATCAAGAAGACCTAACAAGTATAAATTTATTCATCAATATCAGAACACCTAGTTATATAAAGCAAACGTTAGCAAATTTGTAGAGAGAAGTAGTAATACAATAATACTAGCGGACTTCGGTATCTTACTTCAACCTATTTGATAGGTCATCCAAACAGAAAATCAAGATGGAAAGATTGAACTTGAACTGTATGTTAGACGTATATAAAACATTGCACCCAACAGCAGCAGAATATGCGTATTCTCAAGAGCACATGGAACATTCTCTAGGATAGGTCATATGTTGGGCCACAAAACAATGATTTTTGTATTTGACACCAAAACAAAGGCAACAAAAGCAAAAAATAAACAAGTGGAACTACATCAAACTAAAAAGTTTCTGTAATCAACAAAATGAAAAGGCAACCTATGGAAATGGAGAAATTACTTCCAAACCATATATCTGATAAAAGATTAATATCCAAACTATATAGGAACTCAATAGCTAAACAAACAAACGAACGAACCCAATTAAAAATGAGCACAGGCCCTGAATAGGCATTTTTCCAAGGAAGACATCAAAATGGCCAATAGTTGTATGGAAAAGTGTTCAACATCACTAATCATCAGGGAAATGCAAATCGAAACCACAATTAGATATTACCTTATATCTGTCAGGATGACTAGTATCGAAAAGACAAGAGATAGCAAGTGTTGGAGAGGGTGTGGGGAAAAAAGGAACCTTTGAGCACTATTGGCAGGAATGTAAATTGGTGCAGCCATTATGGAAAACAGTATGGAGGTCCCTCAAGAAATTAAGAATAGAACTACCATAAGATCCAGCAAGCCCACTTCTGGATATATATCCAAAGGAAACATATCTCTTTGAGATTTTTTTTTTTTTTTTTTGAGATCAAAGAGATGTCTAGACTCCTGTGTTCATTGCAACATTAGTCAAATAGTCCAGATGTGGAAACAATCTAAGCATCCTTCAAATGATGAACAGATAAAACAATGTGGTCACACACACACACACACACACTGGACTATTACTCAGCCTTTACAAAGAAGGAAATCCTGCCATTTGCAAAGCGAAATAAGGTAGACAGAGAAACATAAATAATACATGGTATCATATCACTTATCGGTGGGATCTTAAGAAAGTTGTACTCATAGAACCGGAGAGTGGAAGGGTGGTTGCCAGGGAGTGGGAGGTCGGGGAGTGGGTGAAACGCGGAGAGGTTGGTCAG
>NW_011888935.1:285536-297794 GCF_000151845.1 Pteropus vampyrus | reverse complement strand
TAGACTTATACCTATAAAATGTTTTATGTAAGCCTCATGATAATTAGAAAACAAAAACATTTAGTAGATACACAAAAGAAAAGAATCAAAGAAGAAAATCATCAAATCAGAAAGGACAAGGAGAGAGGAAAAAGGAATAAAAAAACCTACAAACCAGCTAGAAAACAAGAAACTAGCAATGATAATTTTCTTACTTACAATCACTTAAATATAAATGGACTGTTACCCAATAGGAAAGCAGAGTCGTTAAATGGATAAAAAACCAAGACCTAGCTGTCTGCTGCCTACGAGAGATTCACTTCATCTTTAAGAACATAAATAGACTGACAGCGATGGGTTGGGAAAAAAATGTTCCATGTAAATGGAAAAGAAAAGAGAGCAGGAGTAGCTGTACTTATGTCAGGCAAAACAGACCGTGTCAAAAACTAAAGACGAAAAGACTAACAGAAGACTAAGAAGGCCATTATGGAGTGATAAAGGCATCAATTCATCAAGAAGACCTAACAAGTATAAATTTATTCATCAATATCAGAACACCTAGTTATATAAAGCAAACGTTAGCAAATTTGTAGAGAGAAGTAGTAATACAATAATACTAGCGGACTTCGGTATCTTACTTCAACCTATTTGATAGGTCATCCAAACAGAAAATCAAGATGGAAAGATTGAACTTGAACTGTATGTTAGACGTATATAAAACATTGCACCCAACAGCAGCAGAATATGCGTATTCTCAAGAGCACATGGAACATTCTCTAGGATAGGTCATATGTTGGGCCACAAAACAATGATTTTTGTATTTGACACCAAAACAAAGGCAACAAAAGCAAAAAATAAACAAGTGGAACTACATCAAACTAAAAAGTTTCTGTAATCAACAAAATGAAAAGGCAACCTATGGAAATGGAGAAATTACTTCCAAACCATATATCTGATAAAAGATTAATATCCAAACTATATAGGAACTCAATAGCTAAACAAACAAACGAACGAACCCAATTAAAAATGAGCACAGGCCCTGAATAGGCATTTTTCCAAGGAAGACATCAAAATGGCCAATAGTTGTATGGAAAAGTGTTCAACATCACTAATCATCAGGGAAATGCAAATCGAAACCACAATTAGATATTACCTTATATCTGTCAGGATGACTAGTATCGAAAAGACAAGAGATAGCAAGTGTTGGAGAGGGTGTGGGGAAAAAAGGAACCTTTGAGCACTATTGGCAGGAATGTAAATTGGTGCAGCCATTATGGAAAACAGTATGGAGGTCCCTCAAGAAATTAAGAATAGAACTACCATAAGATCCAGCAAGCCCACTTCTGGATATATATCCAAAGGAAACATATCTCTTTGAGATTTTTTTTTTTTTTTTTTGAGATCAAAGAGATGTCTAGACTCCTGTGTTCATTGCAACATTAGTCAAATAGTCCAGATGTGGAAACAATCTAAGCATCCTTCAAATGATGAACAGATAAAACAATGTGGTCACACACACACACACACACACTGGACTATTACTCAGCCTTTACAAAGAAGGAAATCCTGCCATTTGCAAAGCGAAATAAGGTAGACAGAGAAACATAAATAATACATGGTATCATATCACTTATCGGTGGGATCTTAAGAAAGTTGTACTCATAGAACCGGAGAGTGGAAGGGTGGTTGCCAGGGAGTGGGAGGTCGGGGAGTGGGTGAAACGCGGAGAGGTTGGTCAGGGCACAGAAACTTTCAGCTATAAGATGAATACGTTCTGAGGATCTAATGTATAGTGTGGTAACTAGAGTTAATCATATTGTATTGTATACTTGAAATTTTCCAAGAGGATAGAGGTGAAGCAGTCTCACGAAAAAATAAAAATAAAAAAAATTTAAAAAATGTATGTAACTGTGAGATGTTGGATGTGGTAATTAATTTTATTGTGGGAATCCTTTCTCAGTGTATTCGTATGTCAAAGTATCACTGTGCACTTTAAATAAAATACTTTTTTGGTCAATGGTACCTCAGTAAAGCTGGGGGGAAAAGGATATGTAACTTTCAAACAGACTAAATAGATATGGTGATTCCTGTTCGGAATATATTCCTGTCGTCCAATCTTCATGAGAAAGAGATATCACATTTCCTGATTTCAAAACACATTACAAAGCTACATTCATCAAGATAATATCGTGGACAAAAAAAAAATAGAGCATTCTTTAGAAAGTAACCCCACAAAGTGATCTGATCATAAATTCCTAACTGGGCAGGTCTGGTGGATAGTCACACCCCAGGCCTATAACTTCTTTAGTGGAAGGTCTTAGGCCAGCCTTGTCCATTGTTCTTGTATATCTAGGTTAACACACCTTTGAAATACCAGAAGTAATACCCCTGAAAGGGAGTATTAACCCTCAAGAGAGCAGATAATCTCGTTAACTCCTGTAATCCGATCCCTGCCTTGCTTGCTCCCACCTCCACGAGATCTTCCTTATGTCCCCTCCCTAATGTCAAATGCATGAAAGAAGCTGCAAAACTGTTACTCTGCAGAGCACTCGAGATCTTGCTCCCCGGTGTGCATCATCAGTTTGGCTCAAATAAACTCTCATACAAGTTATCTACAGGTTTGGATATTTTTTACATCAACAGTAAGGTACTAGTATAAGAAGAGACATATCGACCAATGGGATAGAATTGAACATCCAGAAATAAGCCCATAGGTCTGTGGCCAGTTGATTTATACAAGGGTGTCCGTCTCTTCAATGGGAGAAGAATAGTCTCTTCGACAGATAATGCTGAAACAACTGGATTTTCACATGCAAAAGAATGAAGTTGGACACCCATTTTAAAAATGGACAATAGATTTAAATAGACGTTTCTTGAAAATACACAAATGGCTAACATGCACATGAAGAGATGGCCCAAGATCATTAGTCATTAGGGAAGTTTAACGAAAACCATAATGAGATACCACTTCATATCCACCAGGAGGGTGATGGCAATGACGATGATGATGATAGTAATGAAGGAAAATAATGAGTTGGTAAAAATTGGAACCCTCATACATTGTTAAAACTGTATAATGGTACAGCCACGGTGGAAAACTCCTCTAAAAGCTAGACATAAAATTCTTATATAACCAGCAATGCCACTCCTAGACATATACTCAAAAGAACCAAAAATAGGAGCTCAAATATTTGTTCACCAATGCCCATTGCAGCATTGTTCACAATAGCCAAAAAGTTAAAACAATCCGGTGTTCTTCAACAGATGAATGACTAAAGAAAATGTGGTCTATACACACAATGGAATGTTATTCAGCTATAAAAATCAAATAAAATTCTGACACATGCTACAACATGAGTGAACCTTCTAAACACCATGCTAAATGAAATAAGCCAGACACAAAAGAACAGATATTGTATGATTCCACTTTTGTGAAACATCTAAAATAGGCAAATTCATAGAGACTGCAAGTAGATTAGAGTAGATAAGACACTGGGGGCAGGGGAAAATGGGAAGTTGTTCCTTAATTGTATAGAGTTTCTGTTTGGGGTAGAATATTTTAGAAATAGATAATGGTAATAGCTGCACAGCATCGCGAATGTGTTAATTCCATTGAATCGTACCCTTAAAATGATTAAAATGGTCGATTTTATGTTCTTTATATTTTACCACAATAAAATAAATTATTAAAACATAATTTGTAAATGGAGGTGTTTTTGTTTTTATTAGTCACAGATGAAATAAAAGCTTCCTGAATCGGTAATGCAGTGACATTTAAAAATTTTAATTTTAAGATCAGTAATTAACACAATACAGATACTATAAAAATAAACATCTTTTGAATCCCAAAGCATAGGATGTTACGAATGAAGTGTATAAAATAATTGTATGACTTTATACATGAGCCGGAGTTTCCGCAGTGTAGGAATCAAATAATTCTTCTGGCTTTCCTACTACTTGTCTGACTTTGCTCTGTTTCCATCATCTTTACAGCCTTCCTGTCCTCGATTTGTGCCTTAAATGTTTCTGGTCCTCTGGCCCCTGTTTTGGTCACCTCCCTTCACAAGTTCTCCCTGTGCAGTTGCATCCAATCCTGGGATGGTATTGACAACTCCCAAATCTGTATCTCTGGTCCATCTCTGTTTCTGAGCTCCAGGCCTCATATCCAGTTATCTTGTTTCATTGATATACCTCACACTGAACACATCCGAAGAAAACAAACTCTTTTATCTTTATCCAGTCTCGCTTCACTCAAGCTGCTTCTCCTTCCACGCTGTATTCGTATTTCCATGGATTGCTCACAGTCCACTTGGTTACCCAAGCAGCAGCTCACACATCACATTTCCCTCACTGTCAACATCTTTTCAATTACTAAGTCCTAACGAGTCAGCTCCCCAAATACAGTTATAATCTACGCACTTTCCTCTATTCCTCCTGCCATCAATCTAGCCCGTAGGTATTCTGGCTTGGACTTCTATGATAGCCTTCCAGTTGGTTTCTTCTCGGATTCAGGATTTATTACCCTGGGGTTCAAAGAACTCCAAAGTATTTATAAGTAGAATTCAGAGAATTTACGAACTTTACTGGGGAAAAATTATATCTTTATTTTCACTAACCTGTACCTGAAACTTAGTATTTCCTTTTTATGAATATAAGCAATAACTTTATTGCCAATGGAAATCATAAATATATTCATATTGCATTACATTATTGTAAATATCTGTATCATTTATAGTCATACGTTCTTTGAAATATGTTATTAATAATACCCTCTGCTAGATCTTTTTTAAGTATCAAGAAGCACATATGATACTACCTGTTACTTAAAAATACTTTGATAACTTTTAAAATAAGTGGTTTTATATGTAATCCTAATAGCTTTCTTGAGATATAATTTACATGCCATACAATTCTTTTACTTAAAGTATATTATTCAGTAATTATTATACGTTTGCAGAGTTGTACCATTATCACCACAATCAATTAAAAAATTTTTTCATCACCTCAGAAAGAAACTCTGTGTCTATTAGCTGTCACCTCCCACTCCCACTCATCTGCTCTCTGTCTCTATGGACATTGCTCACCAGTGGAATCGTAGGACATGTGGTCTTTTGTGTCTGGTTTCTTTTACTTGATACAATGTTTACAAAGGTCATCCATGCTATGGCATGTATCAGTATTTCATTCCTTTTTGTGGCCTAATTATATTCCATTGTATAAATATACCATATTTTACTTATCTATTCCCATTTGATGGACATTAAGGCTTTTCCCACTTATTGGCTATTATAATTCAGGCTGCTATGAACATTCATGTACAAGTTTTTGTGTGGACATATACTTTCAGTTCTCTTGGGGATATATATGTAACTTTTTGAGGAACTGCCATATTGTTTTCCAAAACTGTTGTACCATTTCGTAATCCTACCAGCAATGTAGGAAGGTTCGAGTTTCTCCACCGTACAATTGTTATTATCCGTTTTTTTTATTATAGACATCTGAGTACATGAAGTGCATTCTCATTATGGTTTTAGCTTGCATTTCCCCACTATCTAATGGCTAATAGTTAGGTAGTTAGGTAGACATGAGCGATAGGGGAACAAAAGAATGAAAGCCCCTTCTAAAGATTTCCCTAGAACACCCATTTTATAGTTCTAAATCATCCTTGCATCCTGAAGAACAAAGGAACGAAGCCATTGCAGTGGCTGGTTTAATCCAGCTGCAAGTACGTGTGCAGTCAGTCCTACAATAACCTCTCCGTAACCTGGCCTCAGTATACCATCATTATAATATCATGCCTATGTCCAGAAGTTCATGAATCTAATTATAACAGACCGAATTCTGGATAGCTGCCTGCACAGTAGGTAGAGTTATGTAACAGCCAAATGTCAATCAAAATGTCCTCACATGCCAATCATTTAGCACCACCTTGTAACCTCCCATCACAGCCCTAATGTAATACAGAATTCCTCTCTTCTGCTGTTACAGCCCTGTTTGCTGTAACCCGCTCATCCCTTGGAGTGTACTTTAATCATATGTTTTTTATTCCCTGCAGTTATTGCCCTCTTGGGCATGACCCACCTCTTCCTTCAGACATACTTTAATAAATCTTACTTTTCCTAAATCTCGCTGACCTGTAATTCTCTCCTGCATCGGCGAAAAGAACCAAGGACCCCTCAGTGCTGCTGGGGCATGATGGATTTTAGGTTGCCCCAACAGTAACATAATGACATTGAACATTTTTTTTCATGTGCTTCTTGACCATTTGTATATCTTATTTAGAAAAATGTCTTTTCAGATCCATTGCCCATTTTTCAATTGGGTTGTGTTTTTATTGTTGTTACTGAACTCAAGGCATAGCCAAAAGAGACGTGGGCATGAATTTGCAGCGAAGAAAGTCAAGGTTTATTTAAGGAAATGGTGCCAAGCCCGGAGACACAGGTGCACTAGTGCTCAAAGACCTAGCTCCCCCATGGTCTCTGCAAATAGGTTACATAGGGGAAAACTCAGTAGATGAGGGAGTTGTGGTCATGGGCTCTACTGATTGATTGGGGCTAGGAGGCAGTTCATTGTTTCAGGTCCTGGGGTCAGTCATGGCGTAGTTCCTCAGTCTGGTTTCAAGGGGTTGCTGGTAGGATCTTCCACCTTCATGGGCGTAGAGCTGCAAGATGTTATCTTTAGTTTGACTGACACCTGTTTCTGTGGTCAACAGAACTGAGGCTTTGTTTTGAAGACTGTTTTGAGTCTGACCTAAAGGCTTAATGATTAAAGGAGAGGTCATGCAGTATGCAGAAGGATAAGGAAGGAAAAGAAGTAAGTGAGCCCAAGGTCAGTTTAAATCAAGGAGAAAGAGAAGAGAAAAAGTCATTTTAAAGAAGTGAAGATGTACATAGTTGCATTATTAAGTTGTAAGAGTTCTATATATATTCTGGATACTATTGCCTTATCAGATATATAATTTGAAAAGATTTTATTCTATTATATGTGTCATGGGCTGAATTGGGCCATGTGCCCCCCACCCCTGCCCCATTCATATGTTGAAGCCCTAACCCCCAGTACCCGATTTTGTGTTTGCATTTGAAGACAGGGCTTTTAAAGAGGTACTTAAATTAAAACGAGAACCCCCTCCTAGGATGCGCCCTAATCTAATCTGACCGATATCCTTATAAGAAGAGGAGATTAGGACACAGAAAAAGACACCAGGATTGCCTGTGGACAGAGGGAAGGCCATTTGAGGTTACCTTGAGATGGTGGCCATCTGCAATGGCCTCAGAAGAAACCAAACTTGCCAGCACTTTGATCTTGGACCTCTAGCGCCGAGGAACTGTGAGAAAATAAATTTCTGTTGTTTAGGCCATCCTGGCTATGGTATTTCGTTATGGCAGCTGTACAATCTAACATAGATTTTGGTATTGGGAATGCGTACTGCTGTTTCAAACACCTAAAAATGTGGAACTAGGTAATGGTAGAGGCTGGAAGAATTTTGAGGCACATGTTTAGAAAAAGCCTAGATTGCCTCCAGAATCCTATTGATAGAAATATGGACATTAAAAGTGTTTCTGCTGAGGCCGCCGATGAATATAAGGAATATGTTATTGGACAGTAGAGGAAAGTTGATTCTTCTTATAAAGTGGCAAAGAACTTAGCTGAACCATGTTCTAGTGTTTTGTGGAAGGCAGAATTTGTAAATGATGAATCTGGATATTTAGCGTAGGTGATTTCTAAGCTAAGTATTCAAGATGTGACTTAGTTTCTCCTTGTTGCTTACAGTAAAATGTGAAAGCAGAGAAATAAATCGAAGAAGGAAATTTTAAGCAAAAAGGAACCAGAATTTGAAGATTTGGAAAATTCTCAGCTTATCCTTATTGCAAAAAAATGAGAAAGCTTGTTCTAGACAGAACAGCAAGGGTGTAGCTAGACAATCACTTAATAAAGAGATTATGGATGTGACTCATGGATCTAATTAGTTATTTCAGCAGAAGCCAGGAATAGAGATAAAGTTCTACCATCAGAAACACTGCCAGCTTGGGCTAAATGGAACAGACATGTGAGAAAACTAAGGAAAGCTATTGGAGGTCTGGGATGCTACGGGGCGGTACTGCAGAGCTATACTCAGGCTGCGAACACACGTTATCCTTCTAGAAAAAGGAAACAGGACTCCCAAGGCCATTCTGGGATTGAGAGAGCTGCCGTGCTCACCAGGAGCACAGGCCCTAGGGGTGAGGCTGTTCCTGTCTCACTTTCAGCAGGCCTGAGGCTGCTCAGGGCCTCAGGGTTGGAACTTCTTTCTGGAACTAGGGGAGTAGGCCTGCCACCCCAGTGGGCTCGAAGACAGAGTATCAAGCCAAAGAATATTACTCTCCAAACTTAAAATCTAATGGAATTTTCCCTGCTAAGGTTTGCACTTGCTTGCAATCCATGACCTCTTTCTTCTTTCCAGTGTCTCTCTTTTGGAATGGGGGTGTCTGTCCTTTGTCTGTCCCAGTATTATATTTTGGAAGCAGATAATTTGCCTGGTTTCATAAGTTCGCTGCTAGAGAGGAATTTTTGCCTCAGAATAAATCATACCTCGCGTCCTTCCCACACCTGATTTAGAGTATATTTAGGTGAACTTTGGGACTTAGGGCTGGTGGTGGGATGGGTTCAGACTTTTGAGCTATTGGCTTGGGGGTGAATCTGTTTTGCATGTGAGATGGATATGAATTTGAGGGGTCTAGGTGGTGGGCTGAATAGCATCTCCCCTCAAATCATATATTGAAGGCTTAACCCCAGTCCATCTGAATTTGAAAACAGGACTTTGAAAGAGGAAATTAAATTAAAGTTAGGCCATTAGGGTGGCCCCTAATCTAATCTGACTGGTGTCCTTTATAGAACAGAGGAGATCAGGACACACAAAGAAAGACCAGGGATGCAGTGCAGAGAGGAAAGGCCAGGTGAGGATGTGGAGAGAATGCAGCTCAACCTGCTGACACCTTGGTCTTGGACTTGTAGCTTCCAGAACTGCGAGAAAATAAATTTCTGTTGTTTAGACCATCCCGGCTGTGGTATTTTGTTATAGCAGCCCCTGCAAACTTATACACTGTGGGTTATCTTTAACTTTCTTGATAGTGTCTGTTGAAGCATAAAAGTATTTAATTTTGATGAAGCCAAATCAATGTTTTTCTTTCATCGCTTGTGCCTTTGGCATTCATCTAGGAAGGCTCTCCCTAACTTTATGTCATGAAGATTTATTCCTATGTTTTCTTCTTCGAAAGTTTTATAGTTTTACATTTATGTTTATAGTTTATTTTGAATTAATTTTTGTGTATGGCGTTACTTCTTTCCTTTTGCATGTGGCTATTCAGCTGTTCTGAGACCATTTGTTGAAAAGACCGTTCTTTGGACCAGTGAATAGTCTTAGCACCTTTGTTAAAATTCAAATGACCATAAAAGTAAAGGCTTATTTCTAGAGTCTCCATTCTAGTCCACTCATTTTTGTGTCTGTTCTTATGCTAGCACCACGGCATGTTAGTCTTGATTTCCGTAGCTTTGTAACTTTTGAAATCAGGACGTGTGAATACTCTAACTTTATTATTCTAAGACCGGTTATTCTTAATCCCTTGCATTTCCAGATGAATTTTAGGATCAGCTAGGCTAATGATTGTGTTGAATCTGAATCAATTTGGTGAACATTTCTGTTTTAACAGCATTAAGTTTTCCGATCTATGACTATGTGAGACATCCTTTATTTATTTAGGTATTTTTAAATTTTTTTCAACAATAATTTGTAATTTTCAGAGTATATATTTTATGCTTTCCTTGAATTTATTCCTCAGTATTTGATTCTTTTTGATGCTATTATAAATTTAATTATTTTGTTAATTTCTGCTTTATCTTTTATTTCAGGCATTTAGAGAATTATTCAGAAATGAGATCAGTAGAGCTCACCGGGCTATCAAATATGTCCGAAGGACAATAAATAAATAGATAGATACAGAAGTAAATTTAAAAAACCCAGCCCCGCATTTTATAAAATGCAAATCCGATCGTTTCTCTCCAGTAATTAAAGCTTTCGTTGGCTGTCCAGTTTCCTTGGCAGAGCTCAGTGGTTCCTCCATGCATCGTCACGGCTTGCCTTTCCGGCGCATCTTTGTACCTCTGCCTCATCTTCACACTTGGTGTCCCGATTATGAAAACACCCTTCCACTTCCTCCCCTCCAGACCTTGGCCTGTGCATGTCCCTCCTCACTTTCATGATTTATAATTTACCTCACGGCTCACTCTTCAGTTCCCAGATGAGACATCATTTTCTCCAGGAAGCCTGCCCGTGCCCCTGGCATCCAGGCTGGTGCTCCTTAGACAAGCGCGTGTGCTGATACTTGCCCATTGACTCGTCTGTATCCTCACTAGCTTGTCATTTTACAGAGAGCGGGGGCTCCATCCTTTCACCCTATTTCCTCTTGTACCCTGATGGCAGAGCAGGTCTCGACCTGGAAAGGCATTTCTAATCCTGATGTGTTTTATTATTTTCAAGTTTCTGTAATTTCCTCATTTCTATATATATAATACCCAAATTTCCCCACATTCTAGTCTAAAAACATTGGGATTATCTGCAATGTTTCTTTTTTATTACTAAATTGCAGTTCATTGTCAAACTAAATTGAATTTTTTCTTTGTGTTTTATCGCACGTTATTCTTTGGCTCTACGTTTCATCGCTCAGAACGATAGAATTAGAAATTACCCTAAAAATCAACCAACCAGTTGGTTTCATTTCCACAGCATCCATGATCGACGGTCATTCATGTCCTGCTTGAACACCACCGGTGACGTAAAATTACACTCTTCCAAATTTGTTTCGCTTTGCTTGGACTAAAAATGGGGGGGGAAAACCCCCAAGATTTTCTAAGTTAAAGAAGAAGATGAAGTCTGGGATTCAGGATACCACTAGACATATCACCAATCCACCTACCTTTTATTACTTGTTTTACATGAGGAGTACAAGGAGTTCCCCCTTTATCCACGGTTTCGCTTTTCACAGTTTCAGTTACCCGTAGACTGAAAATATTGGATGGAAAATTCTAGAAATGAACAATTCTTAACCCATTTCTTATTTGCCCTGAGAATACTCACTGGCGGTGCTTGTGGCTGCAGTGTTTACCCCGAGATAACTCGTGCATTACAGTCCTAATCTTACCCCCAAAGTTTGCCATGAAATATCGCATTTTTATTATTATTTTCGCATCACTCTAGCATATCAATAGTCTTTGGAAATGAATGTCATCATTCTATTTATAGCATTCCATTTTTAGTAGTGGTATTTCCATTTACAAAATATAGTAATTCTCGATTGCTGAAAATGTCAAACCCTAGAAAATGTAGCATTCTTACTTGTGATGTTAACACCATTCTCGAACAGTTGTTAGCCGAAGATTCATTGGATGAGTCTGATTAATGAATATATTTCTGTTACATTAGGATTAGAGAAGAATTCTGTTTAGAAATAGCTCCAAGAACAGTTTTTATATTTTATTTTCACGTTGAAAACCAGACCAATTTGCTTCAGCCTCAAAGAGTGTGTTTATGTAAAATTAAATTAACACTGGCAGCGAGCGGCACTTTTTGTTCCTGAACTGAAAACGGGTTAAGTTTTAAATCATGTGCTCTCCGGAGTCACGTGATCATGTTCCCCCTGGGATGTGAATCGTCCCTGTGTCCCGTGCACCCTTGGCGTGCATGCCACTCACCTCGGTCACTTGGTAGCCGTCTCAGTTATTAGATCGACTGTTGTAGTATCTCAGCGCATGTGTTCAAGTCACCCCTATTAATAATGGCCTCAAAGCACAAGAGTAGGGATGCTGGCCGCGCAGCTATGCCAAAGAGAAGCTCTAACGTGTTTCCTTTAAGTGAAAAGGTATGTGTATGTATAGGAAGAAGTGTAGTATGTATAGCGTTTGGTCCTTTCCTTCCCCTGCTGATAAGGCAGGGACCACTATACTGTCAGCGTCATCTACTAACAGCTGTGCAGATGACAGCCATACCAGCTATTGAAAAAAATCGGGTCAGCAAAGATTTCATTAAACAATTGCATCTGGTAATGCTTTTCAGTTTGGAGACTTCCTCTGACTTTAAGCAACAGAATGATTATAAGCCATAATGTAGATAAGTACATGATAACACTGGTAGGCTCCATGCGATGCCAGGATTGAGGTGGGTCCCATGAAGCACAAGAGCCCATAATGAAGTAAAAATGTTGTACTTTGCAACAAAACAAATATTGTTGTATGGAATTAGAAAAACAG
>NW_011888935.1:280702-284941 GCF_000151845.1 Pteropus vampyrus | reverse complement strand
ACTAGCTCGAGTTATTGATTGGCGATAAGTCGCTCTGGCACTAGAACGTTCTTCATCCAGTGCACTTTTCTTCCTTTTCTAAATCTTGCTACTTTTACCTCACCGTGTATCTTGCAGATCAATTCATAAAAGCACACATGGAGCTGTGCTTAATTTAACCGGTTTCGTATTGCCAGACCTTAAGGTGGTTTCTAAGGTCTGATCTGGGAGTGACGCTACATCAGTTTTACACATCACTTCTCATGTGTGTGGGTTAACAAGATACTGAAATTTAAAATGTGAGGTTTGGAAAAATTGCTCTCTATAGGTTGTATCGATTCCTACTGTTCTACAAACGTGCGTGCTGGATGTGGCATGGTAACGTGGAGATGGGAATGAGGCTCAGGAGGAAGTTTATTATACCCACAGGTCTCAGGTCACTGCATGCCACACAGGGCCACAGGGCAAGAAGCAGGTTTTGTTGAAAGATAGGAGTGAGGGCTAAGTCTAGGCCAAAGGCTTCACTGGAGTTTCTGCAGGGAAGGCAAGGGAAGGCAGAGTCAACAGTTTGGGACTGGCTAGTTTGAGTAACTCCAGTGGGTTTTTGGATAGAGGCATGGTCTCTTTAGTTGCCTGGTGTCTGGCCCTGGGATGATTTAGGGCTGAGGAAAGATTGGCTCTCTGAGTTAGATAAGGACATGGCTGGGGCCATGGACTCAGGATTGGTTGGTTTGTATACAAAAGGCATGCTCTGGGACAAGCCCTTTGCCATCTCTGACATCTCTAAGACGGGGATAGCCCTGGAAGGGGCAATCTCTCTCTGATCAGCAAGCTTAAGATGTCAAAACACCACGAAAAGATTAATGCAAATACTTTAACGAGCAGTGTATAAGAACACTTATACTCCCATAGCTTCACAAACATTAATAAGCTCTTTCCCATTTAGAAAAAACAGTGCAGCTCACTGCCAGTGTGTCAACATCGTGTAGGAACGCGTTTCTAGGATTTGACATTTTCAGCGATCGAACTACTAAAAACAGAATGCTATATAGGGAATGATGTCATTTGTTTCCAAAGACTATTGTATACTAGAGTGATACAAAAATCATAAAAGGAAGTATTTCATGGCAAACGGGGTTAAGGTTAGGATTGTAATCGTGACTTATCTTGGGGTGAATGCTGCAGCCCCAACTACTGCCGGCAAGTATTCTAGGGGCAAACGAGAAAAGGTAAACGATTTGATCTTTGGGAATCTGGTGAAAAGTGACTTCCAATTGCAGTTTTATCTGTTTCCTTCTTTGCTTATTTTTCCTCATTCATTCACTAAGCAACAGATATGAAGTGCTTACAATGTGCCATGTACTTATGATCTGTGAGCAGTAACAGACAAAGCCTTCAGTAAGTTTACATTTTAAGAAATGTGTAGGACTCACAGGAAGAAAACTACAAAACTTTAGCGAGATAGAAAAGGACTAAATAAAAATGTTGATAAATGAGAATAATCAGTGTCAGAAACATGGCATTATTACCAATTCAGTAGGTATGGTATGAAGTAAGTTTTTGAGGGAAGGCAGAGGTGGTAATTTGACAAAATGTTACTTGAAATCATGGATATGAATATTTTGAAACAGAAAGGTAGTATCTGCTTTATCGGATGTTAAAATATACTACAAAAAACATAATAATGAAGTTAGTGTGGTACAGTCACAGTAACAGACAACAAGAAACAAACTCTATGTAATATGCCTAGATGTGATCAAGACTATACTATTTTTAATTATTATGGTTTTTCAATACTTAAAAATCAGTTAGGGTTGTTTCTCCCGGTACTTTTCAGAATTTATAAAAACTGCATTGGAAAACCCAAATCACTTTTGGCTGTTTGGATCATGCCTTTTTGAATATTTCATCCAGGTGTCATAATGGTACCACATACACTCACAGTGTTAACATGCTTTGGGGAAAAAAACCCCACAGTGGTCATAGGGGAGGGGTCAGAAACCATTGGGACTGTTTTATTTCTCTATTATTTGGATTTTTATATTTATAATAAAAATCTTTTATAATCTCCCATTTATACATATATACAAGTATATATAAAATAATAGGAAGGTAATCATAGAAATAATCATATCGAGTATTTAACTTCTGGAAAAAATCTAAGTAAGTTGATAGGTTCTCTTATTCTTTCAAAGCAAAAATAAAAGTACTATTTCAGGAGATTCACCTTCAAATTCTAAGAATTCTGTCTTACTACAAAAGTAACAGAGTTAAAGAGTGCATCAGAGAGAAACACTACATGATGAAGTGTGGTTTTAAATGTCTTCAATTGTATATTTTGTATAAGCCAAACGTATAAGGTAAAATAGGGCAGCATTCCATTTATAGTCTTACCACCTTTTCCAACTGAGGACAGTCAAGCAACGAAATGCATCGCTTAGCTAGATGACAAATGGGCTTTATCTAAAATGCTTCACAATGCTATATATTCATGAAATACCTAAGTAAATTGAAGAATGTAAAGACAAATCTCCAAATATTATCTCACCAATGCTAAATTGATTCTGATCAATATTTAAAAAAACCCCAAATATTTACTTTCATAGTTTTTAATAAGCTATCATTTTCTTACATGTACACTAGTAAACTTAAAAGACAAATATTTACTACCCAATGTTAAATATTGTACAATTTATAAAAAATATAATTTAAAGAATCTGGAGTAATAAAGGGAAGGTATCTACTTCAAGTGGATTAAATAAGAAAATGCTACTTTTGAAGAAATTTAACCGGAAAACAGGGAATTTCTCATCTAAGGGAACTCTAGAAACTCTTGCTGAAGCTGGAGACCTTACTATTCTTGTTCAAGCCTTCATCTACATTGTTTTAAATACACCTTAACAAGATTTCCCAGTACACATACAGCTGCTAACGGAGTGCAGACTGAGGGAAAAAGGACTATGCTAGAACGTGAAGTCATGACTAGGGATACGTGTTATTTCTCTCTGTATCCCCAGCTCCTAGCATAACGCCTAGCTAAAAGGAAAGACGCTTAAGCAATGGTTGTGGCTTGGAACTGAACTCGGCACAATGTGCACTTTATATTAAGCACTGCATTTGAAGTACCTGAGCTGCAGTCCTTATTCTTGGCCCTTGACCTTAAATTGAGTGGCATAAGCCAATATGCATACACTTTCTATAAGCCTTCCGATAGGATCCTCAGAACTGAATCATCACTGGGCTGTGAATCTTCTCTTATGAGGTCTGGTACTCATGTCTTGGATAACAGTTAATAACCGTGTGCAAAAGTAATGCATTTTCAGTGAAGGTATGTTCATACGAGCAAGAATGGAATAAAGGCCTTGCTTTTCCATGTTTTAAATAACAGATACATAGCATCTTATGACATAATTAGCATTTTTTAGACACTGAACATAATACACTGTATTACAATGCAATGCGGTAGGCTTCCATTTTAGGAACAAAAATAAATTTCACATGAAAAGATTTATTTTAAATTCACATAAAATACATTTAGAATAAATCTAAATTTTTAGCTTAAAGTATTTAGAAATAACAGAGAAGCTTTTAAGATGCGGAGTCTCTATTCTGTCCAAAAAGCAGGTAGAAAAAGCTCTTTTACAGTTATTGGTCATCACCTCGTTGTCTTAAATTTCTAGATTTTCCATTTTCAGTTCTTCTCTTTTTGAAGACTGGGGCCACTCCATCTGCCATGACTCCAAGTGAAGTGACTGTTTTTTCTTTAAAAACTACTTTGGGTTCCCCAGCTTCAGCTTCTGAAGTTGATACATATTCATTTTCAGGGCTTGGAAGTTCCAAGTCTACCTCCTCACTGGAATAGAAAGCAAAAACAAAACCATTACTTGACTAAGACACATTTTCGCGTAACTGGTGGGTATTCCATATTCCCAAGATCATCTTTCTGAAAACAGTGAGAAGTTAGAAGTTGGTCATTTTGGAGTGGGAAACTATTACAAATACTGATTTTCTAACGTGAAGATACTGAGCACTTACGTAGGTGGGCACGTCAAGAAATCCCATTGATTCTCTTATTCCTCTTGTGCCAAGCGTGTATCATCTACAGAAATGCTTGTGCTTACATGTGCTTAGCAGTTCAAGTTATACAGGTGGATAAGTGAGATGTGTTTATGGAAAATGACTTTGCCATGGCCTGACAAGACTCCAGGGGCTTACACAGCACAAGATGAAAACTAGGGAGTCTCAATGTCAAGAGCAGGA
>NW_011888935.1:267404-279957 GCF_000151845.1 Pteropus vampyrus | reverse complement strand
AGTAAGTCCTTATGTAGATTATTCTAAATGCAAACAGACTGAATTCTCCAATCAAAAGGCACAGAGTGACTGGATGGATAAAAAAATAAGAACCAGTTATATGCTGCCTATACAAGAGACTCACTTCAGATTTAAGGACACACATAGGCTCAAAGTGAAGGGATGGAAAAGGACATTTCACACACGTGGAAACCAAAAGAGAGCAGAGGTAACTATGCTTACATCACACAAAACAGACCAAGAAACAAGATACAAAGGTCATTATATAATGATGAAGGGGTCATAAAGACGATATAACAAATGTAAATATGTATGAACCCAACATCAGAGCACCTAAATATTTTAAGAAAATATTACAGATCCAAAAGGAGAAATAGACAATACAATAATAGTAGGGGACTTCAATAAACCACTTTCGACACTGGACAGATCATCCAATAGAAAATCAACAAAGAAACTTTGCACTTGGGACGTACTGAATATTAAATGGTCCTAACAGATATATACAGAACATTCCACCCAAAAGCAGAACATACATTGTTCAGCACACACGGAACATTCTCTAGGATAGACTGATATGACAGACCTATCATATGATATGTCACAAAGCAAATTTAAGAAGATTGAAATCACACTAAGTATCTTTTCTAAACATAATGGTAAGAAAGTAGAAATCAGTAATAGGAGGAAAGCTGGAAATTTCATAAATAAGTGGAAATTAACACACTTCTGAACAATTAATGGTTTAAAGAGAAAACCAGATGAAAATCAAAAGACTGAATGAAAAAAATGAAAATGGAAATGCAATATATCAAAACCTACAGGATGCTGTAAAAGCGGTTCTAAAAGAGAAGTTTATTGGCATTTAAAAAAGATCTCAAGCAACCTAACTTTACACCTAACTAGAAAAAGAACAAAGCCCAAAGTTATCATAAGGAAGGAAATAATAAAGATCAGAGCAGAAATCAATAAAAGAGACTGAAAGAACAATAGAAAAGATAAAAAAACTAAAGAGCTAATTTACTGAAAGAAAAAACTGACAAACCTTTAGCTACACTAGGAAAAAAAGACTCAAAATCAGAAATGAAAGAGGAGACATTACAACTGATACCACAGAAATACAAATAATAAAAGACTACTATGCCAACAAATTGGATAACCTAGAAAAAGTAAAAACATTCCTAGAAACAGACAACCTACCAAAACCGAGTCATGATGAAACAGAAAATCTGAACATACCAGTAACAACTAAGGATACTGAACCGGTAGTCAAAAACCTCCCAGCACGTAAAAGCCCCGGACCAGACGGCTGCACTGGTGAAGTCTACCGACCAGTTAAAGAATTAACGTCAGTTCCCCTCCAGAAACCAGTGGAAGGGAAAGCTCCCAAACTCGTTACAGAAGCCAGTGTGACCCTGATAGCAAAGCCCGCTCGGGACAATGCGAGCGAAGAAAACCGAGGACTGACATCCCTGATGAGTTATTACGCAAACAGAAAGTGCAGAAACAGCCTAAATGTGAATAGAAAAGGAATGAATGACTGAGTAAAATCAATGCACGTGTAAATGATTAAACATTACATAGCAATTAAAAATAAAAGTTAAAATAGAATATTGATAATATAATGCTAAGTAGGAAAAAAGGTGAAAATTGGGGAAAATACTTTAAAATGTTAGTATTACCGCTGGGTAACTGAATGAGTTATTGTGCTTTTCTTCATTTTCAAAAATTTTCAATAATGAACCTATATAAGTTATTTTTAGAGGAAAAAGCCCTTAAGAAATTAGGCTAATCTACTTAGGAAGTCAGACGCAATCCATCACATACTAAACTGGCTGAGTGGTTAAAATTTAACGAGAATGGCTTTATAAGGGAAAATAATAATCAATATTTGAAAAATCTCAACTTTGAAGTAAAGGAGATATTGGTATAGTAGGACCACTTTCCTATTGTAAGGCACTTAAGAAATCAGGGCTGAAGTAATGTCTTATTATTTCTAAAACTTCAATGTATATCGTCAAAATAATTATCACAGTGCCTGGCACCATGTCACATTACATACATATTTCCTAATATTTCGTTAAGTAACATTGAACATTCCATAATAATAGTAATATTTTAATAGCAGTTCTAAGCTATTTTACAGTGTGCTATCCTTAGGGAATCAATTCTAATTAGAACAGTGCATAAAGCTGTCCAAAACTTGCAATACTCTCTTGTGAACAAAGTGAACTATTCTTTAAAGTTTAGTTTTAACAATAAATACTTTCATTATATAAGTATTGAAAATGAACAGGACAAACAACCAGGACTCATGGACATGGACTATAGACTAGTGGTTACCAGAGAGTAGAGGGTGAGGGGAAGGGGGGGGGTAGACGGGGTAAAGGGGGTCAAATATGTGGTGACAGAAAGAAATCTAACTGTGGGAGGTGAACACACAGTGTAAATATATATGCCTTAAAGTATACAGCTGAAACTTATTGGATTTCATTAACCAATGTCACCATAAATAAATTGAAAAAAAGTATCGACAGAGTAGTCATCTTACCTTACCATTTCAAAACATTGATGTTTTAGAGAATAACTGCTTAACTCATGTAAATACATTTTTCCCCCACCTAAATATTTTTTAAGCATTTAAGAAACACTGATTTGTGAAGCTGGCATCTTCCTGTTTGTGTAAATCCTCCTAAGACAATAACAGATTTGAACACACAAGCTAATTAATAATATAAAGCAGGTAACGTCTCCCCATGACCTTGTTTAATTGATAAAACTGCTCTGATTTTTGAAACTGGCTTAAAAACCTTGGTAAGGGTCATAAGCCATTTTCGAGACAGTAACAAGAGCTTTCTTCTTGCCTTTAGATGTATCATACGCAGCGTTATTGACCATGCAGATATTCATTTCTGATACAACAATGACGGTGAGTGTGAGAATGTCATGGGCACAAAATGCGAGTTAGTGTGTACATGTGTGGTCAACAGAAAAGTCACGTTTAAGTACGAATGAAAAGAATAATTAGCTTACTTTTAAAAAATAATCATTAACTCATATTTTAAAATCTTAGAAAAAAATAAAACCACTCTGGAAATAAAAGAAATGAGCTACGCTTTTAGTGAGCACCTTATCCTTCCAAGTAGTCACTGCAATATACGGACGTGCCGGGGTATAAAACACTTGTCACAACAGCGGGATTGCGCTGCGGGTACTTACTGAGACTCGACCTCCTGTTTAATTTCTTGCCATTCTCCATAGGGGTTTGATTTTTTATGAGCTTTGGATTTTTCTTCCTTTGGACCTGATGAATTCTCTTCTTGGATATTTTTTTCTTTCTGTTTTTCTGGTTCAGTTCCTTTAACACTATTTTTATTTTTTTCCTGAAAATTCAAAGTAAAGAAATAACACACTACCAAGACAGAAATAAAATTTAACATAGTCTCATTGATTTATAAATAACGATACATTAACTCACTAGTTTAAATGTGCACATAACACAACAAATGTATATTAAAAAAATTTCATTGCCTGATTAGGTTTTTCATTACCCCTAAACGTTAACATACCATGGTCAAGGCTGCTTTTTAAAATAACGTTCTACAATTCTTCTCTTGGCTGCTTTCTCTCCTTACTTACATATCCAGTGGTGACCTTCCTTTGTACTGTGCTCCTTTTGAATTTAATGCCACGTCATTGGACCCTTCTGAACCCTTTATCTAAACAACTTCCTCAACCTATTAGTCTTAACTGAAAGCCATCTTCACATTGAGGACATCACCAGAATGTTAGTGGCCTGTACAACGGATAGCTACATGAAACGAGAAAGACACACCCTGGAGGTCGAAGCTCCCACAGGAGTCCCTGGCTAGTGCTGGTGCTTTTATGGCACCCCTCTTCTGGGATAACGAGCCCTGTGACCCAGTTTAGCAAGTGGACCATGCACTAGATTTCTGCCTCTTCGCCAACTTCACAGCCGTGGGTGGCGGCCCCGGGACACGGTTTGTTTGCCATCCTCCGCATGAGTTTTAACTCATTCCCTTGCGCGGCTGGCATCGCAGGACTAGGAGGCAGCAGCCGCTTTCTCGCAGGTCTCGACTGCTGCCAGGCCGTCACTTCTTTAAAAAATAAAACATGTTTACTAAGGTCATCGTAGTTTTTTACTTTGACCTTCGTGCAATAAATGCCTTCTCCTGTGAGGCTCCTACCACCACTTTCTATACAGTTCTCTTCTACTCCTCCTTCTATGATCTAATGACCTCTGGCCACGACTCCACATTCACAATGAATGTGGCAACTCTGGCACCATGTTCTCTCTATTCAAACTCGTTGTCATCCTAGAGCTTAAAAATCCCCTAGCTTCAGTTCTGTGAGCTTCCAAGCCAGCGAGTCTGGTCTTCACTATAAAGGCAGACTCGGAGGTACTGCAGGTTCAGTTCCAGACCACTGTTGGGTGGGTGGGTGGGTGGGTGGGGGGTGGGTGGATCTTCAAGTTTTAAAATACAAACCATCTGTGAAGCGCAAGAGAGCAAAGCACAATAAAACAAGGTCTGCCTGTGTTTAGTTACCTAAAGTTACGTATGCTAGGATTACAGATAATTTGTCCTTGCTTATCTGTATTTTGTAGTATTTTGTTTGCTTAAAATTACTATCTGTCCCAGGATGGATGCTGGGTTACCTAAACTTGACACTGTGAGATGGTTACTACTAGAAGATCTTTGCTGCTGCTCCTCCACAAGCTGGATACGTCCCTCACCCTCAGTTCCACTAAGACTTATGCTGAAGGTACAGAAAATCCAGGCAGTGACAAGATCCTAGCTGTGGCCTCAAAGTAGCCTCTCTCCAGCATCCCTGACATCCCTTCGCCGCGCAGGCCAGCGATCTCAACCATGGATCAACGCTGTGTGTCCTGTATGCTTTGGCACCTGGGCTCCTGAGTGTTCCTGGAAAGGTCACAAAAGCAGGACTAGCAATACTACATAAGCATCTGTTTTTATTTTCACACCACGGCTGGGCCCTCAGCAGCACCTGCCAATCCTCTTGGCTCATTTCCACTTCCACCCCAGTTCAGTGACGATTTCAATTCACCAATATCATCAAGACCCCCAAAGCTCCTCAATCTCAGCAAGCAATTTTGATTTCTTCGTGAATGAGTACACTGAGGCTAAAAGGCATGACTTTCAATTTCTTCCCTGACGCCAACTCGTCTGTAGTCATACCTTCTTATAGAAAATGGAAACCTTACAGAAAATGAATTTATTCCTTGTTCAAGACCAACCTATCTACCTACCCTTGTTGGTATTGCTTTTCTACCTCCTTTGGGGCCCTCTCAAAGGAAATACCACCACAAATCTCCCATGGTTAAGAGTCAATAGGTGGCCACCATCCTACCATCTAATTTCTACCTTCATTTCATATCCAAACACATATACCACATACTGAGCCACTTTTCATTCCCCTGTAATCTGAGTTCTGCCACCCAATATCCTGGTTAAACTGCTAGAAAGGCACTGGGGACCTCATTACTGAAATATTCAATGGACGTTTTTCTTTTTCTAGGCCTAATTAATCCTAATGCCATTCCTTTGGCTTCTGGAATATTAAACTCTTCTGCTTCTTTGTACACCTTTCTAATCACTCTTTCCTCATTCTACCTTGTGGCCTCCTCTTTCTGTCTGCTACTTAAATGTCTAATGTTCTCCAAGGTCATTTTCCTAGGTTCCCACACCCATTCTGAGATTTAAATTACTACCAGAAAGCTGATGATACTCAAATTAGCATCTGCAGCCTAGACATTCTGACTGGCATGTTCAGATAGCTTTCTAAATGTTACAAGGTATCTCAAACTCAGGTCTAAAAATGAATTTACTGTCTTGCTACCAAATAGATATCAATAAATGGTATATCTATTTATCCAGTTGCCAAAATATATGTCTTGGTTTTATGTCTATCTTCTACCAGAAAACTGAAGTCTGTATAGTTTTTTATAAATTGATAAACTTTTGTAACGAGTAAGTCAAGAACCTACCTTAAACTTTATTTTTAGCTTTGGTGTTTGTGTGGAGACCTCTCCTTTTTCTGCTTTCTGTTCCCCATCAGAGCCGCTATGCGAATCTGATGATTTGGACTCTTCTACGGTGCCAAGTGCCTTTTCATTGACTTTACTAGAACTCAGATCGCCAGTGTGTGGAATGAAATCATCAGGTTTTTCCCATCTGGATTCTATTCGACACATTTTAATAGTCATGTTATTTGGTTACCAATTCAATTCAGAAGTAATTCCCAATAGAATGCTTCCTGTCACTTATGTGAAATGACAACAGTGCATCTATTTCATACCATCCTTGATAAAGAAGATAATAAAACTTCTGTAAGCTCTTGTATCTTTCAGAAATTGATTTCAAACACTCTGAATTCACTAGATGTATCAATTACAGCCCCGATGGAAAGAGACCTAAGAACTGGGCAATATTTTTTAAGGACTCTCATGATTTAACTGACACCAATTTTAGGAAATATATGTAATAGTGAGTACACATCAGATTTCCTGGGGTTTATTTAGCACAAAAATTTCCTGGGATCCTCATACAATGAAATCATACTGTAAAAATGTGAACGAATATGTCATTTTTAGTTAGAAAAAAAAAAATCTTGCTTGAACTCTACTGCCACCCAGTGGTTTATTGGGCTTTTAGTGAAATGATGGCATTTCTAATTATCTTTCAGTTATTATCTATTTTTAGTTTAATAAAAGAGAAAGAGACTCTAATAGGTATTGTCCAACTGGAACAGTGTTTAGAGTGAAAGGGGCTCTATTAACAATTACAGTGGTCTAGACATAAACTGAAACTATTGAGGACCAATCAGTATGTACAGTCCCTTATTAATATAGGATACTTGCCAGTACTAATGAAAAACACTACTTTTCCTTGTCTGTCTCACACAAAAAAATTCTCAGGAAATAAATAATTTGTTAAGCGTCTAATATGTACCAGGCACTGTTCTGAGAACTTCGTAGACACCTGACTCTCACGGCCCCCTGAGTACATGATCGTCTCTATTTTACTGAAGAACAACTACAGGCTCAGTGACTTGCCCACAATCATGTAGGTAAGGAAGGAAGCTGTGCACTGAGCTCAGATCTAACTCTAGAGCTACATTATATATTAACTCAATCTCTAGGATTCAGTACCTCAATATAACTAAGATGGCCACTGCTATCATTGGGAAAACAAGGTATCTACCTAGAGGTTAAAAGGGCTTTTTCCGCCTAAAAAAATGTAATGCCATGTGGGGGGCTTTGGGTAGCAGGAATTAAAAAATGCAACAGCAAAAAATATCCCGCTAAAGTTACACCAGAACTATAGTTATTTTGGTTTCACTGCAGAAGAAACCAAGTACAAATACCTTAAAACCAGTTTTATGAAATTAAATTAGATAAAATCTTAATCTGAAAAACAGACAATTAGGTAACAATAATTATGCATGTTTTATAAATATTTATGTAACTAAAACATTATGAAATTAGTAAAAGTGAAAATTTGACGATCTCAGCCACTGCTAAAATAGCATCGGTTTTGTTTTTTTCAAGAAAGAAACGACAAGTTGAACTAGGTGCCTTCCAAGGTACCTTCTAAGGTAATGAATGTATTTCTAAAATAATCATGATAAAAATCAGTAATAGTAGAGAAAGCAAAAAGGACTCTTTATAGGTACTATATGTACTAAAATTCTCTAGGTCAGGTGATTCATCAGCAGGCTAATAAGCAGTTTCAGGTACAATTTTAGATAGTTAATCAAAGGACCTACCTCCTGTTTCTGTATTATAATAATAGGTATAGCCGTCTTCACTTAAACCTTCTACCCAAATGGCCTTTGCTGCTGTCTAAAGGGGAGGAAAAAACAAGCATAAACTGCAGATAACGATGAGGTTATGTATTAGGTAACTAAGTCAGCATTAGGGACCCTTTCCCTTCCTCTTATACCTGAGAGTTAGGACGGGTGGTACCGCTCATGGCCCAGGAAGCTTAGTTTGTGTTAATCACAGGCCAGCTCTTGGGGAGAATGTCTCACTTCTGAAAGCCAGGAATAATTCTCAGATGGACAGGGACATGTGAATGACAACTAATAATATTTGCCCTGCATGGAGTTTTGGGTAGAAACCACTTTCAAGCTCCACCCAGCCTTCTAATAAAAGGATTATAGGAAGACAGGAACAAAGTATCTGTTGGTGGTGGGTAGGGGCTTATTTGGAAGCAAATTTGCTTAATAATACTCTATAAAAATCCCAGGAGCCAATCATTTTAAAGACAGAAGCAAAGACACTATTAATGTACTTCAGTTACCTTTTTTAAGTTTCCTTGAAATCCTTCAGGTTTCTCCCACTGAGATGCTTAAAGCAAAATATATTGCATTTATAAAATATTTTTGTTTAAAAAAGAAAAACAACTCTCCAAAAAATTTAATTTGGCAAAAATTTACAAGGTATTCAGTGTGTACTGAACATTACAGGTCTCTAGTTATAAAGTAATTGAAAAATAAAAAGGACCAACATACATCCCAGGAGTACTGCACACAAGAATACACGACTGCTACCTAAGAGAAGGAAGGACAGAATAAAGGATTAGAAGTTACTGGTACTTCCAGAGGAATTATTAGAGCCAGATAGGGCCTCTCTTAAAGACTTCACGGAATGCAGGCTTGATAAATTTGGAAGGAATGAGATAGCCTTTTGACATCTCGATGCGGGGGCGGGGTGGGGGGCTGGGGGAGAGGAGAGATGGAATGAATGACTCAAGGGAAGAATAAGATAAAAGTATGCAGGAATTAAAATCAAGTGTTGCTGAGAAAGTAGGCTAGTGAACAAAAGAAACAAGCAGTAGCACTAGAAGGAAGACATAAATAGTTTCTATGTAAAATTGAAGATGACATAATTATAATCTCTAGCATATAATCATATATGGTTCACTGTAAACCATTACATGCACTTCACTGAAAGCTCAGTGCAAACTCAGTGATTATTACTATTTCTATGTAGTCTGAAACTGACTGTGGTTCTAAAGATCATAATAATTACAATAACACTTGGACCCCAAGGTTTTCTTCATGATTAACTCTCTGATCTCATTTCCTGCCTTCTTGACCATTCTTAACTTTTTTTTGGCTTTTCTTTTTTCCATTCCTTTAATATATGTACTTCTCACTCATGTTACTTCTTGTTCTCTTTTTCTTTGTGATCTCACATACTCCTGAAAGTTAACATATTATTTACATTCCCAGACTCAATTTATCTCCCCAATTCCCAACTCTAACCATCAATTACCTATTGAAAATTGCCACATGAATGGTCTATAGGTGTCTCAACCTCAACCTACCCAAAACTGAATTCATCGCTGTCTCACTAAAACTTACTGTTTCTACATTTCATATCTCAGTAGGTTGCACCGTCGCCTATTCTCCCAGCCCTCCGTGATATGGTCCCAATCCATCTTCCCAGCCTTTCTTCTCCCATGTCATCTTCAGAGAACCTCAGGCTTTACTTCCACCAGATGCCTATTTCCCAAAATTTCGAAGCTTTTTTTGGGTCATACTGTTCTACCTGTCTGGAATGCTTGCTGCACCCTCAAAACAACCCACTGCAGTCCTTTTCAATAGAAATACCTACGGAGTGTCTGCGCCATACCAGGCATTGTGTTAGGTGCTAGGAATACAAATGGTAAAATGCCATCATTCCTGATGTCTTCATTTTAACTTACAGATCAGCTCAAAAGTACTTTCTGTGATAATCTCTTAGATCCGCATAATCACAGTTAATTCCTCACTATTTTGAGTTCCCATATAATTTTAATTACATCTCTATTATATTATAGCTCTTTAAAATTCCTCCTTGTATATAGTTATTTCTGATACTAAATTTTCTATTTCTGGAGAGTAGGATGCTACATAAATGTATAATAAATGCATTTATTTATCTCAGAATTTATATGGAAAATCCCAAATACATTTAGTGAAGGAAAATAAGATGTTTTTGATATTCTTACTAAGAAACACCATTGTGTATTTTCTTGGGAATTAATATCCAAAACATTAATAGGAAGGGGGGTACTTTACTAGGTCAATCAAGACAGCTACACAGAAAAGAAATCATGGTTTCCAATCTGCTTTTGAACAGAAAATCTTTTCCACAGAATATTTTATTTCAAGAACCCCTGCAATTTGTGAAGTGGATCTGAAATGCCTTCATTCCATGTAAAATGCTTTATTTACATGTCGTTCATAATTGTGAAGATTTTAATGAGAAAATACAAAGCTTTAGTTTATTTGTAAGGAACCCACTATTAAGGCTTTAACTAAGTATGACACTGAGTCACTATGTGAAGGGCACCGTTTTAAAGGGCATATAATTTTTTTACCATTGTGGCAAAAATGTAAAGATATACTCTTCCACTGTTTAAATATTCCAATATTAACTGAAAGTCCAAAGACAAAATAGTTATCATTCTCTACAGTTTTCTGCCTAATTGACTTACCTCCTGTGATGAGATCATAATAGTAATGGTAACCCTCAGAGGTTATGCCTTCTACCCATCTGCCTTTTGAAGGGTCTTTTTTCTTCTTCTTCTTTTCTTTCTGATTTGATCCAGAGGTGGGTGTGGGTGGGACAGTGCTGGTTACTGGTGATGTGGCTGGCTCTGTAATTTCTACAGAAAAGATGAGAGAAGGGTAAAGCAGACAATCTAAATCCCGCCCCCCACCCCCACCCCGGGAATAAAACATTAATAACGTTATTCCAAAGCAAAAGTGTGACAAGATTCTTTTGGGAATGTGACACGTTATTGTAAAGCTCATTTGTAAAACTAAACATGCACAAATGTCTAGGAGAATTTTAAAAAAGTGACAAGGGGAATCTAATCCTACTGGGTATTAAAACTCATTCTAAAACTATTGTAAAAAAGACTAACAATGTAAAACTGGTCCAGGAATAGCAAAGATATGATTGAAACTGAACAGTACAGAAAGAGCTCCAACTGTAGATTCCTAGTGCTTCTTAGTAGACAAAAAAAGAGATCATTTAATAAAGGATGTTGGACTAACTGGTTAATTACCTGGAAAAAAGTAAAGCTATTTCCCACGCCCCGGTCTCTTCCATGTTTTTACACCAATATAAATTCCAGATTGAAGATATTTACAAAAATACAACGTAAGATATTAAATTTGACTACGTAAAAATTCAAATATTCCATATAGCGAAAATAAAAATGAAAAATATATATACAAGAAAAACAAATGACAAATATTTACAACAAATAACAGGATTAATGTTCCTAACAAAGATCCCTTACAAATCTAACATTGTAACAAAAATGGGCAAAAAGTACAAAGGTAATTCAGAAAATTAACATTTACTTTCACTGATATTCGAAGAAATGCAAATAATTTTTTTTGCATTAGATCAATAAGTACTGAAAAGAATGACAAATCCAGTGTTAGTCAGTTTGATTCATGGGTGTGAAAAAAT
This sequence comes from Pteropus vampyrus, assembly GCF_000151845.1. Lineage (NCBI taxonomy): Eukaryota > Metazoa > Chordata > Mammalia > Chiroptera > Pteropodidae > Pteropus > Pteropus vampyrus. Next base: position 268,439 of record NW_011888935.1, on the reverse strand, counting down.
GGGTAGTTTTTAGGGCTTTACTTTTTCCACCAAAGGATTATTAGCCAGTTATTCCCAGCACCAGTTAATAAATTGATTTTATTTCTAGCAAAAGTGTGTATCTTTGGAGACATTTCTGGAGATAGCTTGGTATTAACTATCAATATATAAAATATATTCAGACTTTAATTCTGCGATCTCATTCTAAAAATTGAACCTAAAGAGATAAAAATATGCATACATAATGATGCTCACTGTAGCATTCTAACAGCGAAAAACTCTTAGCAACCTAAATGATAACCTGGAAGAAATTAGTTAAATAAATTTTGGCATTTTTATGGCATTTAAAAAAATAATTTACTTTTCAAATTAGTTGATATACAATATTATATTAGTTTCAGGTGTACAACAGAGTGATTAGACATATATATAACTTATGAAGTGATTACTCAGATAAACCTGGTACTCATTTGACATCACACAGTTATTACAATGTTTTTGATTATATTTCCTATGCTATACTTTACATCTCCATGACGATTTTATAACTGCCAATTTGTACTTCTTAATCCTGTTCCCTTTTTATTATGTTTTATACTCTTTTTAAAACATTTGTTACAAAAGTGGTCATTGTAAAAAGGAATTTATACCATTATATGACTTAATTTTAGGAAAAATCGAAAGTCGTACAGCTAGCAAGATGCGATTCTGGTTGACTCCAAACATGTGCTCCTAACCACTCCATAGCCACTAAAAATGATGTATATCCTTAATTGTTTTAAAGAAAAGATGTATTTATCATATCACTGAGGGGGAAAAAAAATCTCTAAACAGATCACAGCATACAATGCGTATTTTATTTAAAAAAATGTAAAGGTATCTGTAGAAATCTTAAAAGCAGTTTTTTAAAAACTCTTTTCTTTGTACTGCATTGTTGTACCTTCTAAAAGAATATATATCCTATTCAGGAAAACAAGGTCATAAAAAATATTTAATAGGAAAAATCCATTTAAATATAAAATGCTAAAATTTGCTTGAAGGGGAACTTAATGAAAT
>NW_011888935.1:255381-267354 GCF_000151845.1 Pteropus vampyrus | reverse complement strand
TTTCAGGTGTACAACAGAGTGATTAGACATATATATAACTTATGAAGTGATTACTCAGATAAACCTGGTACTCATTTGACATCACACAGTTATTACAATGTTTTTGATTATATTTCCTATGCTATACTTTACATCTCCATGACGATTTTATAACTGCCAATTTGTACTTCTTAATCCCGTTCCCTTTTTGTTATGTTTTATACTCTTTTTAAAACATTTGTTACAAAAGTGGTCATTGTAAAAAGGAATTTATACCATTATATGACTTAATTTTAGGAAAAATCGAAAGTCGTACAGCTAGCAAGATGCGATTCTGGTTGACTCCAAACATGTGCTCCTAACCACTCCATAGCCACTAAAAATGATGTATATCCTTAATTGTTTTAAAGAAAAGATGTATTTATCATATCACTGAGGGGGAAAAAAAATCTCTAAACAGATCACAGCATACAATGCGTATTTTATTTAAAAAAATGTAAAGGTATCTGTAGAAATCTTAAAAGCAGTTTTTTAAAAACTCTTTTCTTTGTACTGCATTGTTGTACCTTCTAAAAGAATATATATCCTATTCAGGAAAACAAGGTCGTAAAAAATATTTAATAGGAAAAATCCATTTAAATATAAAATGCTAAAATTTGCTTGAAGGGGAACTTAATGAAATCTCCCAATCTATATAATTGATGAGATTAATTTTTAACTATTCCTATTTAATTCTACAGGAGTACCTACATCCTTTTTCCCTTAAAATGAACACATAGCTTTATTCTTATGGAAGTACCATCTCTCCCATTTTAACTAATAATATCCCGGAAAATATTTTTCAAGTCTGGTTACAACTGTTATTTGATGAGAGCAATGTCAATTAACTTAACTGTTATTGTGCTGAAAAGTTAATTGAAAGCAGTTTTTATTAGAGAGTAAAGAACGCCATTCCTTGTCGACTGTCTCCCAAGATCGACAACTGAGATCTGCGACATGCCTGGATTCAGGACAGTGGATTTGTCACGAAAGAAATGCTCACAGAAAGTTCCCAACATAAAGCCTAAATTCAATGACAAGGTCTATTCTACTTAAAGAATGCTTTTTAGTTATTCTCAAACTCTCAAATCATCTACCTTCTTGCTGGCGAAGGTGGGGTGCAAAGGGAACTCTTATACACTATTGGTGGGAATGTAAATGGATCCAATCGCTATGGTAAAAAATATGAAGGCTCCTCAAAAAATTAAATATAGATCTATCATCAGTCCGGCAACTCTACTTCTGGGTATATAACCAAAGGAAATGAAAAACAAAATCTCAAAGTGATGCATGCACTCCTGTGTTTACTGCAGTATTACTCGCTATAGCCAAGCTTTGGAAACGACCTAAATGCCCATCGATAGGTGAATGGATAAAAAAGAAGTGGTATATACACACAATGGAACATTACTCAGCCATGAAAGAGGAGGGTATCCTGCCATTTGTGACAACATGGATGGACCTTAAGCACACTGTGCTAAGTGAGATTAAGTCAGACAAAGAAATACAAGTACTATGTGATATATTTCATATGTGTAATCTAAAAAAGTCGAACTCCTAAAAAACAAAGTAAAATGGTAGTTACCAGGAAATGCTGGGTGCGGAAATAAGACTGAAGTTGTTTAAGGATACAAACTTGCACAAGTAGTAAATAAGCCACAGTGTAATAAATACAGACAACAATATTGCACTATAATTATGCAACATAAATATCACTCCAAAGGCAAACATATTACAACATATAAATGCATCAAAGTAACACACTGTATACCTTAAATGTATACAATGTTATATGCCAAATATATTCAATTAAAAAATCTAAAAATAAAGAGAAAAAAATTATCTACCTTTTAGCAGTAGTCAGTTAATCTGTCCACAAAAGGCTAATTCACTGTAATTCAACCATATAAATAAACACGATTTGATTTTGACCATATGGTTTAAGTCAACTGTGGTTATAATGCAAGGCCTATCTTTTAATGAATAGCTCCTTTCAGCTGAATAATTAGAATATCTAAAAAACTCAAATGTCTCTGAAATGAACCACTGACCTAACACAGAGCTAGGGGTAGGTAGCTGCCAAGGTAGTATAGTTGTAAATGGAGGTGTTAAAATGCAAAGCTTTTAAAAGCAAAACAAAGGTGCATGAGCAAACTCCCACGGTCTAAATAGGGCTTTGATGCATAGCAAAAGCACTAAGAGTATACCCTGAGTGTATAACTTCTTTATGGAAACAATAAAAGCTCACAACAATAAAATGCTATACACTTAGCATGACCTCTGATGTTACTTTTAAAACATGTTGGCTGCTTTTTACCTGACTCTAAGCCAAGCCTTTTCAAATCCTCTTGGTATGCTTTCAGGGCAGCTGCCTCCATTGCAGCAAACTCCTTTGATGCCTTTTCTTCCTCCTTTGCCTTATCCAGGCTTTTCTGTTTAATCTATGTAAGTCGCATATACAAGTGAAAGTTAGAGAAAGGATTGATATTTACGTGAAAAAATTGGAAAAGAAAGAAAGAGACTAAATTACCTCGCTGATCCTCTTTGCCACATTTTCCTTATGATTTTTTCCTCTTTCATGAAATTCAACACTCTTAAGAATGAAAAAAAGAGAAAATACAATGGAAAACTACATAAGCATTATTAATGTTCACAGTAAAGTAACAATAAACAGAAGAATGGAACATAACAAAATCAAAACTAAAACCACTGGCAGAAAAGATAAACATAATTTTGATGCTACAGAACTGAACTACATTATTATTATGCCCTCTGACTAGGTTTCCTCTGGTGCTTAAAATAAACTCTGACGACCTTATTAATAGAGAAAATACAAGGTATCCTTGATGACTAATCTAGTGAATATGATTGTAACGAGGGCTCAAACAAGACATGAAGCCAAAAGAGGAGAAAAAAATCTTAACTTCAAGAGACACCTATCAGCATAAAATGTCAAAACCAGTAAGTCTCTAGAATTTGTACTGGTCTATTTGCCACATTCGGTAAGAGACACAGAGAATAATCGATTATCCTTAAAACCTTATTCCTCTAAATTGGTAGAAAAGTAGGCATTAAAAAATTTCTCCTAAATTGTAAAATACTTTAATACAATGTGGTAATAGTACAAAATGCAATAACTCCTAAGCAGGACAATGTAGCACTATCTAGCAAAATTAGACTGCTGTAATAGAGAACAAAGAAGCTTCCTATGTGTTAATGTGGAGAGAGCTGTAGGATATACTGCTGAATTAAAAACAAAACAAAACAACTATGGTGCAGGATAGTGCCTATGGTGTGCTGTTAGGGATGTTGGAATAAGAACCTCTCTCTCTATGCATATAGAAACCATGGTATATGGAAACAATGCATATAGAAAGAATGGTAGAATGGTAGACAAGAAAATGAAAAAAGTGGTAAACTAAATGACGGGTAGCTGGACAGATGGGGACAGAAGTGGGTGAGTGAATGTGATACTCGAAATGCTCCCCAAATTACAAATGCCTGGTCATATGAAATAAGAATTTTTGGGTCAACTTTGCAAAACTAGTTTTGTCAATCAAATTTTACATGAAGCATTAGCTGAGCTACTCTAACGTACTACTGTGAATTCTTTAAAAGCTTGACTTTATAAAGCAAATGTTCATCCTCTATCATATATTAAGTTTCCTAAAGTTGATTATACTACATAAAGAATATTAAAGAGCCATTCAAAAATAAATTAATTTTGTTTCTAGGTACAGGTTAAATCAGTGTGTTTAGCAATTCAAGGAGATGAGGAAAGACTATCCTAGAAGGGATTATTCACACTAGATACTCATAAAGTTCACTGAACTGCTTGGGTGCCTCCAAAGAAGAGACTTATCAGTGACTCCTATAGGTTTTAAAATCTGTTACTTATTTGTAAGGATGGCCTAAATCAAACAAGACAGTCAAGAACTTTAGCAACTATTCAAAAAGATTAAAACAAAATCCAAAAGAAAAATATCCCTGAACTCCTTGCACATAATAGTAAATAAGTATCTACCAAAGAAATATGACACTGGTGAAAATGGGGCTACTATTCTTTTGTGCATCCAACTCTACTAAGCAAAAGATATGAATATGTAACATATTAAAAAAACACTCTAGCATTTAGGTACTATGTACGGAGTATTATAACGTGCATGAGGGGTAAAAAAAAACAATTATGCTTTTTGTTTTGTTTTAAAAGTTGAACCTAGATTAAGACATACAGTAATATAATGTGCTTAACAGTTATCTTCATATTCCATGACAGAGGTTCTTTCAAATTTAAGCATTTATGACATAAAGCTCTACATCACATATATTTATCTTTACAGCAAATAAACTACAGTAACCTTTCTTTTTACATATTAAGTGCTCTTCACTTTTATTTCTCTTTGTATATGACAGTACTACAAATAACATCCTCAAAATGTAGGCGTTTCATAAACATGGATGAGAATACCCAATATCATTTCCTGAATTTGACTGAAGGGCCAAAGAGAAATAATTTAGCTAAATATATAATAAAATTTAGGCTGATGAAAAAGAAGGCTCAAAGTTTTCCTAAAAGGAACGAAAGAATAGCAATCTTGTAACGTTCTGAAAAATCAAGAACAATGTATAGGAGAGTGCTTTGTAAACTCTGAGTTTAGACCAAAAAGGCACACTTTACGTAAATACAATATTAGGCAAATCTCTAATAGTAGAATTATCATACAGGCCTATTGTCCGCTATCCAGCACTTGCAGTAATCACAGAATTTCTTTGGTTGTGACTTCCAGTAGTCTGCCCTGAAAAAGGGAAAAACAAGTCTAAGCTTATTTAGAATTTAAAAAGGTAAAATTATGCATGCTTTATATCTTCTTACAGTTTGAAATTGAAGCCTCGGCTACTGAATCTTGTTTTGTTACACACAGCGCCGTTTTATTGTTCATATGACTGAAGCAGTCAACTGAGATTCTGTTGCCAGTAGAACAGAAAAAGTCTGCTCCGGATTTAAAACTCTCTTAAAACGGCTTAAAAATTTTTGTTTCTCTCAGATGTTACTGTCATCGGTGTGAAGAAATAAGGAACATCTTAGAGAAGATTTATCTTTTCCACTCTTTTCTAGCATTTCGGAGAGGTTACTGTCATGGAGGCCTGAAGAAACTCATAAAGTCTGCATTAAATCAAGTTATTTCCACTAAAAGAACAAAAGCACGAGACTCCTCTGGTGAGAGACTGGTTCCTCCGAGACCATCAGTTAATACAATTTGTTCCTGAGCCTCGGGGCTAAAAAGAGAGAGAAACGCCAAGGGACCTCTCAGCTGGCAAGACAAGAGGAAAAAAAACAATCTTCACTCTAACCCGGGCTGGCCGCCTCCAGGGCGGAGGAGCTCAGCAGTGGCCACAGGCCAACCCTGAAGTTTCACAATCGCCCAGGGTTCAAGGGGTGCGGAAACCAGAAGGGTGCAGGCGACCCCCGAGAGCGTAGGTGGAGGGGGCGCGCCGCCGCTCTGCGGGGAGGGCCGCCGCCGCCGCCCGGCCGCCCGCCTCCCTCCCCGGAGCGCGCCCTCCCTGCCCCCAGGCTGCTCCAGGGGGCAGCACGTCTACTCCGCCCCGAGAGCCCGCCCTGCCGCTCCGGCGCCGGTCCCGAGCGAGTTAAGAGCGCGTCCGTCACGCCTCCAGCCGAAGGGCGGGGAGGAGGGGGCTGCTGGCGGAGGCAGGAGCCGGCGGGGAAGGGGCCGGCGGGGGAACAACACGTCCTTGTTCTCAGCCTGGGGCCCGACTCACATGACGGGGCCGGCCGCTCCGCGCGTCTCCGCCGGCCCGGCTCGAGCGCCCGTCCTCCGCGCGGGGCGAGTGGGAGCCCGGCCCGCCGCGAGGCCCGCGCGAGCCCCGGATCGCGGACACCGCCCTCCGTCCCCGCGCCCGGCGTGCCGCGGTCCGCGCTACGGGTGCCCAGACGCGTCAATCCGCGCCCGCCCGCCCCTCGCCCCCTCCCTCTCCCCCGGGGGGCGGTGCTCCCGGCCCGGAGAGGTGGGGTCGGTATAAAGGGGCCGAGGTCACCGAGCGGGGCCGAAACCACGACGGGACCTAGGCCGGGGGCCCGAGCTCGAAGCTTCAGGTCTCCGCGTCACCCGCCGCCCCGCTCTGTCCCTTGCCCCGGGATCCAGACGCCCACCCTTCTTCCCGGCTCGCTGGCTCGTGGCCAAGGAGCGCGCGCGCCGCCTCCGCCCCGAACGCAAACAGCTGTTCCCCAAGACGTCGCCGCCCTCCACTTTGCCAACTAGTCCGCACGCACTTTGACCAGCGGAGAAACCCGGACCTGTAGGCTGGGGGCCGTTGGCGGAGTTAAAAAGGAAAGGTGAACCAGTTGGAATCGGGGCCGCGAGCTGCCGGGCTTTGCTCAAAACTTTCCCGAGGCGGCTGGGCGGCCGCGCTCCGCCTGTGCGTCGCCTGCGCGCTGGGGCCGAGCTCGTCCCCTCGCTGGGGAGCGCGTGGGCAGCGGCCAGCGGCTTCAGCGGCGCGAAGGCGGCGACAGCGGGAGTGGCAGCAGGCGCGGCGAAGCCGAGGCAGCGGCGCGGGCCCTTGTCAGGTGAGACACGGGGCTCTCTAGCAGCACTTCCCATATGGTCTAGCGGTTAGGATTCCTGGTTTTCACCCAGGCGGCCCGGGTTCGACTCCCGGTATGGGAACGTCCATCGTCTTTTTTTTTTTTTTTAAAAAAATCGGTTTGGGGGAACTAACTTATTTCCAGTGACTCTGGCTGCCTTCCCGTTCCCTTCTCTCGGTGAGTTCGTGGAGAACGATCCTTAGTCGTGGCAGGTTGCGCCGGGCCCTGGGCCGCGCCGCTTTGGGAGTCACGAGTGCTGCGCCCCGCGAGCGCGCCCCGGATCCCGGTGCCTGTCCCCACGCCGCAGACTGGCGGCGCTGAGCCGCGGGCAGGGAGTTTCGCTTTCCCCGGGGCTGCCTCCCGCCGCCGCGGCCCCGGGCCGTCCTTTGCCAGATGCTTGGGAGGTGATGATTAACTCCGGCCTCGACTTATCTCCTCCCCGCGCTCCCCTCGGGCCCACACCCTCCGCGACCGCCCCCTACCGGCTGCCCAAGGGACGCGGGCGTGTCTGCCCCCCGCCCTCGGCGCCCGGGGCCCCCAGCTGCCCCCAGTCCCTCCGCTGGGCGCTCACCAGGACGCCCACCGCCCCCAGCGCAGCGCAGTCCCCCAGGGGGCGCGCGCCGGGAGCCCGTCCCCGCTGGACGTCGGGGCGCTGGGCGCAGCTCGGAAAGTCCCGCAGACTCTCGAGCCACAGACTCGAGTGCTGGGAAGGCCTCTGGGGAAAGGAGTCCTTCCCGTCCTTTGCACGCACACACACACACACACACACACACACGAGTTGCGAAGAAACGTGCCACTACGATGAGATGTCTGTAAAGAAGAACATGGGCTTTCCAAAGGGTCTGACGCTCTGAGCACCGACGACAGAAAAGCCTGGGGTGGAGGTGGGGCTTGGAAGAGAGAATATTGGCCGGAGACTGGGGAGGGGATGTTATAACAAAGTTTCACTGTATTTTTAAATATAGAAGCCCAGTGTTTATTACGAAGAAGGGGCAGCTGTGTCAGCAGCATGTGAGCTGTAAACGAAACAAAAGCGTTATCTTGAATGCAAGCTGAAATTAGAAGATGGGGCGAGCTATAATGTTTAGTCTATTGGGCCTCTGGGAACAAATGAAGAAGGAAAAAGTGGGTCTTGTGGATGGGTTTTTGGTCAGTGCCATTACTAAGAACAGAAGTTTTGCCAAACTTTTGTGTAGTTTTAACTGCACAGTGAGTTTTGAAATAATCTGTTAATACGATCTACGTGATTAAGGATTATTTTTACATTGCAAATAGACCACAACTAAGAACGTTTAAAATTATCTTCATTAATATAAGTATTTGGCTATTTACCTTACACCAAGCACCATCAGATGCGTTTGAAAGTTACTGATGTTCAGGTTCTTCCTGTTAGGGTGTAGTGTGTAGAATACTGAATAGAATCGTATGTTGGCCCCTGGGGTCAGCTGTATGACCTGTGTAGATCTTTCATCTTCTCTGTGCTCCGAGTTTAGAGTCATACATTCTTGATGGTACATATCACTCAGACTTCAGACAGCGTCGCAAGAATTGTCGAGCAATTCTTAAACAGGTCATGAGCTTGGAAAAGTTTCATTTAAATAGTGGGATTGTGTGATTATTAAGAAACCATTTACTAAAGAATTCGGTCCAAATGAGGAAGGAAGGAAAGACTGCTCTGCCTTAACTGCCTCTAAAGGGGGCTTGACCCCTGACCTTGCATTTAGTAGTGACTTGGTATCACAGTGTGCCAAATGGTGCTAAAATGGATGTGGCTTTCAACTGAGCACCCAGTAATTGCAAATAGCTTTACTCTGTACTTGAGGGCATGCTGAGGGGAGCAGTTTGGGGACAGTATCTCTGTACAAGATGCAGACGCACATGCGGTGCTGTGCCAGGCAGCGCTGAGGTGTGGATGTGCCGCAGGAGCACTGAGGCAGGACCTTTCTGCTCAGGGAAGAGGCTTGGAGAAGAGACATGGAAGGGACAAGGTTTGCCCTGGACCTTGAAGAACCGGTTAGATATCTCCAGTGGGGAATGTGAAGCATAAAGCTGAGGCCCAGGAAACAAGAATGAGGCTAGCCAGGCGTCTGGTTCTACAGGAGCACACAGTGCCTGGAGGGAGAGCCATGGAGATGAAGCTGCGACTGGGTAACAGGCTCTTTTATCAAAGGAGTGACATTTATGTCACTAGAGTTTTCAAAACATTTTTTTTGTGTCTCTTTGAAAAAGCCAACTATAGCAGTAATATATGGAAAGTGTTTTAAAAGATTCGAATAATAGAGAAAAACATAGAATATTTCACACCCATAGGTTTCATGTTTAGCAGTTGAATATTTTTGATTAGTAGAATGGAGAAAAAGTGGTCAATAAACTAGAATTCCATAAAGAATGAAATCTAGGTTTAAGTTATGAGAATGACCTGCAACTGTGTTCTTATTGGCTTGCTTTGTTGGAAATGACTTTAACATTCTAAGACAGAGCTGCTAGTTACTGTCAGAAAGGTATACGCCTGAATTGGTTAAGGCTAAGTGATAACTTTGTAAGGGTTCATTTATAGGGCTCGTAATTCATAGGCATGACTACCAAAACGCCATCGGGACTCTGTCTTGGGCCACAAACCTAAAGTGATGCTAATTAAATGGTGTGGATTGACCAAAATAGTCTCTTTAATATTTGCTACTATTAGGTGCAGTCATAAGATATCCGAAAGTTCAATAGGTGTTTGCACAGGCGGACACCTGTGTTTAAAGAAACATAAGGGATTAAAAAAAATGTTCATGGCATTTTAAAATCCAGTGACCTTACTTACCATGGTCTCCGCAGCCCAGCGTTATCTGGCCTCTGCTTACCTGTGTGCAACTCCCACCTCCTCCGCCTCTTCATTATACTTCAGCTACACTGGCTTCCTTTTTGTTCCCTAAACTTGCCAAACTCGTTCTTTTCTCAGTTTTTATTTCTCTTTCCACTGCCTGGAATACTTCCCTTCCAGCTCTTTACATCTCAGGTCAGCATTATCTTTACAGACAGGTCTTTTCCGACCATCTAGCTCTGGACTCCCTTTTGTGCTGGTTACTTTCCGGTTGGTTTGCCCTGTTTTATTTTCTCCTTTTTCTATCATCTAAAATTAAAACGTTTGTTTTTTTCAGTTTCTTTCTTGTCTTATTCCACTAGAAGTTCCAGGAGGTAAGGATATTGTATAGTGAGGTCATTCTTACTCTGTAAGATTCAAACAGTAGAGAAGTTGGAACCCTCATGCGTTGCTGGTGGAAACGTAAAACGGCGCAGCTGCTTTGGAAAACAGTTTGGCAGTCCCTCAAAATGTTACACGCTGGGTTACCATTTGATCCAGCAGTTCCTCTCCTAGGTATATACCCAAGAGAAATTAAAACATATGCATGCACAAAAACTTGTACACAAATGTTTATAGCAGCATTATTCATAAGCAGAAAGTGGAAACAACCCAAAATGTCCATGAAGTGATGAATGAATCAATAAGAGGTGGTGTGTTTATACAGTCATATATCATTTAGCAATAAAAAGGGAGTGCTGATATGTACCATGTTAGGAATCAATGTCGAGAATGTTGTGCTAAATTAAAGAGGCCAGGCTCAAAAAAATCAGATCTTGTATGATTTCATTTATATAAAAAAATGTCCAGAATAGGCAAATCTATAAAGAAGATAGATTATGGTCGCCTAGGATTGGGGTGAGGGACGGTAATAGGGGGATGGGAAGTGACCAATGTAGGGACAAGGTTTCTTTTTAAGGTGATTAAAATGTCCTGAAATTAGATATGGTGATGGTTGCACAATTTTATAAATATACTAAAAAATATTGAATTCTACTCTTTGGGTGAAATTTAGGGCATGTAAATTATATCTCAAAAAAACGGATAAAAGATCGAAGCAATAAAAAGCTCATAGAATATTTGTCTCTACGTTTTGCATTTCCCATCGGGATATTGAGTATTTAAAAAACAATAATGGAATAATTTAACAGTGCGACTTTAGCTCCTAGATAGTCCAAGGATGTAGCAAGTGCTCAATAAATAGCTAATGGAGGTTCAGATGTACAGGTCCTTTAATTAAGAAACAATGAATAGTGTGATAAATGCTCAGAGGGAACTGAACCAAGGGTTGGTTGTAAGTACTCCAAAATACCAAGTCTGGGTTTGTGTGAAGGGAATGGGGAAGGGCCTCCTCTCGGAGCAGCAGCATTTGAGATAGGCTTCGAAGTCAGGTTAGGCTTTTGCTAGTGGAGGTGACATTGTGGGAGGCAAGGCCTTAGGAAGCAAGCAGGAACGGAGGCACATTAATAGTTGCTAGCACATTTTGGCTTAGCTGAGGATACGAATAGTATGGGAATGGAAAATAAGGCTGCAAAAATAGATTAGAGTCTATAGCAGAGAATGTTATATCAGTGCTGGCAGATCTCTGGTGTTGTTTTTATTATTCCTCAAACCCCTAGTGTGCTTCTAAGGGCCCATACTTGGGAAGAGCGTTATCTCTTCTGCAGAGAGCTAGAAGTGCTTGGGGTCTTTTCTCCTTTCCCCTAATAGCTCTCAGCCCAAGACTGTCCACTCCGGAGTATAACTTTGGAGCAGGGACTTTGACTTGTTCCCCTTGGGTTTCACCAGCACTTGGAACAGTGCTGGGCACTCTGAGCATTCATAAAATGTTTGAATGAATGAGTGAATGAATGAATGAAAACCAGGAAGTTGCAAAGTGTGTTCAAAGTTAAGTTTATTTTACATAAACCCCTTGACTCTTGAAGAGCATTTAGATGGAAGGTTTTGGAAGATTCTCCTTATGAAAGTCCTTGAATTTTGGCATAGGGAATTTACTTAGCTAGTAGAAGGGATTTCTGGTAATATATTTGTTTTAATGAAATTAATTAGGAGGTAGTGTGCAGGATGAACTGGAGGATACAAAGATGGTGTGCAGTGTGTTCACTCGCATCTTCGTATTCCGGCTCCCATTGTTCCTGGGTTAGGCCTTGATCAAAGTAGAGTAATAACCTAAAAGCTCTCCTTGCCTCTCGTCTCTCCCTAAATAACGTGGTGGCAGCAGAATAGAAAGGATCAAATAAAAGAGGTGGTACACTGAAGGAAAAATTTCAGGTGTTAGGAAATAAACACTCCTAAAAGAAATAGGGAAGTTGCAAAGCATAGATTTTTTTTTTTTTTTTTTTGAGAGGACAGGCGATTTTTGTTCCTAGGGGTCTTCAGACAGTAAATTTGTATCGCCCACCTGTGTGTGTATGTGTATGTGGTTTTTTGAACGCTGAAATTGTACGTTGAGTCCAGAGACAAAGTTAAGACTGTGAGACTGCCACCCTGTGGACAATTTAACTTA
>NW_011888935.1:243983-254820 GCF_000151845.1 Pteropus vampyrus | reverse complement strand
TGGAGTTGGATTTTATTGTTAGAAATTCTCCATGTTTGATGAGTTGCCTTAATTGTATTTATGTAAAGAATTTGGATTTTATTATTTATTTGGAAGGGCAGTCAGCTTGCAAATTAAACTGGTGAAGTAGCTTGAATCCAAACGACATGGTGATTGGGAAAGACTTATTTGCTCTGATTCAGGAAACGTTTCTGCCTTGGACTCTTCCCAGACTTTGCCAGGAGATGAGCTGTGTTTACAGCCGATGTGGTGAATGGCTTGCACACTTGTATTCCGAATCTGAAGTGTCAGGACGGGCGGGGTAGCTGTTTAGCAATTGAAATTTGTGTTACTGGTAAAGCATAAGTGGGCTGAAGCAGCATTCTGAGGTCGATGTGTTCTGTCTGAATGTAACATCCAGGCTGAGGAAGAGAACAGATGAAGTAACCCTCACCCCCTAAGTTACCTTAGGGACCTGATATTTTGGTAATCGAGAGATTTTCAAATATAATGTTAATGATGTTAAATATTTCTCTTGACTTTTTGTTTTTTAAATGCAGCTTTACAAACATGATAATATACTTTAAATGTCTGGTTTCATTAACCTTTTTCAAAGTGGATGTATGGGATTGTGGGTGACTTCTAAATTATTTTTGCCACTTTTATATCTTCTTCAGTTGATATATACTGTGTAATTTAAAGCAAAGTAGATGATGAATTGTGAAAATGCTTGTTTATCTGGGCCCATACGTCTTGCCATATAAAAAACAATATTATTTGGGTATCGTTTAAGGAAAGTAACTTTCAAAATACTTCATGGTCTGTTTGCTCCTTTCCTAAGTATTGGAGCAAAGAGCTAATAAGGTTAAGATATATTTATGTTTTCTAACCTTCTTTAATGGTTTCATGATCATGTCGTTTTTTAAATTGTGAATGACATTGAATTTATATAAAGAAATTTTTAGTTTAACATTCAGCCTATACTTAAGAAATTGTATTATCACACAGTATCTGCCTTTTTATGCTAGAATGACGACTTTTAGGATTAATGATAATCAGCATCCCCTTTTACTTTTCACACCTGGATTCATTTTGACAAATGTAAGTATAAAACACTTTGTTCTTTGAAAAGCATACATGACTGGAGTTTTGATAAAGTGGTAACAACTGTTCCATAGATTGTTTTGTGTGTTGGGTGTATGTGTGCAACTTCTAATGTATATTTTTTAAAATTTTTGAATGTAAACTATTTAGTATTAAATAAATACCTTTGACTTGGAACTTTCTGGCTTTATTGTAGATCTCTGGAAGGTACTTAGCTAATGAATTCTAGATTCAGAGAGTCCTAGGTAGTCTTAAATCTATTTTTAGTTTAATTTTCTAGTTGAGTTAAAGTTTCTTTTGGGTTCAAAATCCCAAAGGTATCCCAGGATACCTTTGCTTTGTGCGAAGCTTTTGATCTGTTTCCAGATTTAATTAAACATTAATTCAAGCTTTCAGGGTCTTATTGGGATTGGTTTTAGCCCAGCTTTCCTAACATCTCTGTTTATCACTGATGCCCTCTTCATGCCAAAGGACACAGATGACTCTATTAACTGGGAAGGGTGGGGCCCTGCCACTCAGTCACCCACTGAATTCGGCAAGCACTGACGCAATCGCAAGAGCTGAAGTAGAAAAGAAGAGCATGACAGGAAGGGATCGACTGCAGGCGAAGTCCCAGAACACAGGTGGGGGTAGAGGTGAGGGGAATATCCTGATGGGAGGCAGACTGTGGGCGTAAGGAGCTCAAATCCAAGCAGGCAATTGGCATCAGGGAATGTCAGATAGGAGTGGGGATGCGCCTCCTTCGTTTGTTCCCCCTTGGCTTGTTTATTTGTTCGTTTTGCCGTTTCACACGAACCACAGTTTTATTGTCCCTTAACATCCTGCTTTGAAAGACTGTTTCTTCTTTTCCATTTTCAATACCTTCTAGAATGTTTCGTTGTTGTCGTTAGTTTATGGAATATATTTTAAGAGGGCTTTTTCCTTGTAGGACAGAGAAAGCATATAAGGTTTACATAAAAGCAAATCCCCCACCTCACACTCGTTAGGATGGCTACTTTATATAAAAAACAAACACAAACAAAGCAGAAAATAACGAGTGTTGGCGGGGACGTGGAGAAATTGGGGCCCTTGTGTACTCTTTGTGAGGAAATAAATGGTGCAGCCACTATGGAAAACAGTATGGCAGTTCACTAAAAGAATTAGAAATGGAATTATGCGATCTAGCAATTCTGTTTGTAGCTAT
The DNA here is from genome assembly GCF_000151845.1 of Pteropus vampyrus. Lineage (NCBI taxonomy): Eukaryota > Metazoa > Chordata > Mammalia > Chiroptera > Pteropodidae > Pteropus > Pteropus vampyrus. The sequence continues at coordinate 252,554 of NW_011888935.1, read as the reverse complement.
GTAACCACTGAACCAGCTCGAGTGGTCCTGTCCTGTTTAATGAGATGCTGAGTTGCTTTGCAGAGAGCACAGCCCAAGTCATGCAGCTAGGCATGCCCAGAAGGGAGAGCTCTGGCCTCCCGCTGCTCCCAGAGCCAAAGTCTCATTCTTCCCCCCGCCCTTCCATGGCACCAGAGGACCAGGACGTAACCAGAACTTGACACCAGAACCCTTTCAGAACCAAGGGCCCGTTGCTCGGGAAGATCCGGTGTTAACGCCTCTTTACCATAAATGGCCAAGTTCCAAGGTCTTCCAGTTTAATCTTGAGCCACCAGCACTTCCGTCTTTCTGTCCCCTAGCCCCTTAGACTCCTGGGCCTGGGTCTGAGGCTTCCCTGGGTCTCTCATCTTCTCTGTCAGTGAACCTTTCTGCTCTGAGGTTGTGAGAATGAACATCTTTGAACATCTTCTCTTGTGCTTGGCTGCATTTTTTTGTGTGTGTGAGGTACTTATTCATGCCCAGTGTCCATTTTTCTATTAAGAGTGTTTGATTCAATTTCTCCCACATTTTATTATGAACGTTTTTAGACATATAGCAAAGTTGACTTTATAATGAACACTCATACCCACCACCTAGATGTTACCATGAACATTTTATAATATTTGCTTTTCACACATGTATCCTGTCGAAAGCACAGGCATTGGTACATTTGTATCTCAATACTGTAGCAGTCTTATCATTGACTATAGTTTCAAAATTTTGTAGTTTTTTTTTCTTTTGAGGTAAAATTTACGTTAAACTAAATGCATGAATCTTTATACTTTGAACATTTTCACTTAAAACAGCATTAGATGCTCAGTGTACTGTATTATTATTCTTACACACTGACAATATATTGCCTAAGAGTTGTAGTTTTGGTTTTTTAAGTGGAGTAGAAACTTTAGTTTTTGTAAAGTGTTTGCAGAGTTTCAACAAATGTATTTGCCTGTGTCAGCCAAACCCAGGACTAGGTTTTGTTTTTATTCTCCTTTTAGAGGGATTTTTTTTTTTTTTTTTGGCATAGTCTCCCACATGAGTCTAATGTCTTTCACATTAGATTTGGTTATGGTGCTTTAAATTTTTTATGTAGTCAAATGTCATCCTTTTCCTTAGCTTTTTCTGCCGTTTGTGTCATACGTAGAAAGACGTTTCTTACCATATAGTATAAAAATGTTTGTATTTTCTTCTGATACTTTTTTTACATTTAACTATGTAATTGGAACGATGTGATAGAGGGATTTAAAAAATGATTCGCAGTGGTTTGAAATCATCTAATGAACAGTTTTTCTCATTTTTGTTTTTTTCTACACAAAATAGAATTTAATGTTTTTGTCAATGCCATTTTTATTACAATCTAAGTTTGTATATAGTATCAGATATCTTTTTTTGATACTATCAGATCTCTTTAAAAATATTCTATTTAAGCTCTCTAGCCCTACCTTCAGCTACCTAAGATTATCGTCTGGTAAAGGCCATCTTCACTTAAAGGTCTCCTCACTTTTCCTATGTATCGTTTCTTTAAAGTGAACGTTAGCAGAGTCTCGAAGGATGGGAGGAAAAGGTAGAGGGGAAATAGGGGCGAGGGCAAAGGCAGAGAGGTTGGTAAATCCTGGGACTTATTTCTCTAACTCGTAATTGTCTGAATTCTCAATCTGCATCAGATTATACATGCTTATTTTAATATTCTTAAATTTGGGAAATGTCTATTAAGGTGGTTCAAACTCAATTCTAAAGTTCAAAATATTTATGAGGTTTTAAAAGTTTGGGATGTTGTAGAAAGGGCATAGGACTCTAGCGGGAAAATTGTTTTAAATCTTGGCTTTAAACGAGCAAGTCATATTTTTTGAGCAAATACGTTTATCTCCTATATTGTTATTTTTCATGATTCTGTGGGTTGACTGGGTGATTCTTCAGATTAGAGCTTACTCAGCTGGGGCTAGTCACATAATCTCAGGTGGCTTCATTCACACGGCTGGTGGCTCTTGTTGTCTAGTTGTGCCAGAAGGGATCCAGCAACAGGTAAGCCTACACTTTTCAAGCCTCTGCTTGTGCTTCGTTTGTTATTTCATTGGCCAAAGCAAATCGCTTGGCCAATCCCATATTTAAGAGATGGAGAAGTAGACTTGGCTTCTTGATGGGAGAAGAGGCAAAGTCCATACATGGGAGTGTGGACAAATGAGTAGCAATTAATGCAGCAGTTTACCACAGGAAGAAAGGTGTTAGCTACCTGAATATCTAACAGAAAAGCTTTTCAGGTAGTGAGAACAGGCTGTGCAAAGACATACGGGCGGGGAGAATGCTCCATGTGTTCATGAGATAACAAGGAGAGGTCATTATGATGCGAAGAAAGGCAGCAAGGGAGAAATAGTAAGTACAGTCACAGAGCTGGGGCCAGGGTAAGATTTTGCAATCTTCGTAAGCAGTTGCGAAGACTTTTAATTTTTGTGTGGAAAGAGGAGCAGTAGGAAGGTTTGGAAGCAGGAGAGTCATATGACCTGACTTATCTCTTTAAATAGATAGATTACTTCTGGCTGTTGCTTTGAGACTGGATGGTAGGGAGAGAATAGAGCAGGAAGGCCACGTAGATGACTGCAGTGGGGCAGGTGAGGGCTGACAGTGGCTTGCAGCACGATAGTCACTGCGAAGCTGGGTGGTTATACAGAGTTCTGTTATGTTATGAAGACTGAACCAGCAGGATTCCCTGACTGATCGAATATGGGCCTATGACAGAAAGAGGGGTCAAGAGCCAAGGTTTTTGGTCTGAACAACTAGAAGTACTGAATCACCACCAAGATGACTGGAGAAAACTGTGGGTAGAGTAGGTTTTGGAGGAAATCCCAGGAATTCAGGTTGGCATGTGTTAAGTTTGAGAAGACCATCAGACATTCGAATGGAGTCGTCAAGTCAGATAGAACAATCGGGAGTTCAGGAGCCAGACTTGGAGATACAAAGTTGAGAACATTAAAATACTCGAGCATTGTAGATGTGCAATAAATTATTTCCTAAAATGATTGTAGATCTAAAACACTTTTAAGTTCTGAAGTTTCGTCTGTACCAATAGTACAGTTTCAAGTATGGAGGGAGAGCAGCAGAGCATTTTCGACATAGCTGAAATATATCCTTTGAGATGATAGTAAAATAGGAATTCAAAGAAGTTCCTAATTGTTCCATCTGTAAAGTATTATGAAACGAATAAAAAGAGCCCATAGGCTCAACGTTTTATTTGAGTTTTTTTGGTCTGTTTTTTTTTCTTACTTTTTATCTGAAAATTTTACCTTCTTCTCATTAAGGAAGTTCGTTGACAGGAGGCTGTGTAAATTACAGCCTGAAAGGAACAGAAGTTGGATAATCAGTCCTAATCCAATGGGAGTTTTTCTTCTTTTCTGCCTCTCTGTCTCTAATTTTATTCGTTTGTTAGCACAGTGAGATGTTTAGGTATAAACACTGGGACTAATCCATCCAGAAGCTGCTCTCTCTCAACAAATGCAGAGCTCTGCTGCTCTGGGCCCGACCCCCAGTAGAGCCCCGACCAGTCTGTTCAGGTAATTCGGACTATTCAGGAAAGTGAGAAAGGGGCCTTACTTTGTGTAATTTAGACTTGTACAGAAATGACCTGAGAATGGTTGGATTGTGTGGTTGGGAAAAAAAAACATTTATCATTGAGCCAATGTGTAGTTGAACTTCCAAATGTTTTCATTCAACAAATATTTATGAAACCACTGTCGTGGGTCAGGAATTCTATCAGGCTCAAATAATTGACCAATGAGGCATGTGAACAAATGACAGAAAAAAAATACAATGTTCTTCACCAGATGTTCCAGTAGAGTGGGCAGGAAGAGTTTGAATGAAATCACCGTTAGGTCCCCAAAGCTTACCAGAGTGCTGTGCACGTGGTAGCAGAGCATAAACGTATGTGTGAATGGGCAAACGGTGTGATTTCTGGATCTGTTAGATCATTTACAAAATAGTGTGGGAGCGTGAAGAAGGAAGAGACTAGTTCTTTTAGGTAGCAGAGAGAAGGGCTTTGCAGGAGATTCACTGGGTAGGGAAGGCTAGCAAATGTGGAAAGAGAAAGCGTGACAGGCTCTGAACTGATAGGAAGTTCAGCAGAGCTGGATTGTAGGGTGTGTGCTGGGAGATAGAGTGGCCACAGGAGAGGCTATTATTAGGTAAACCAAGCCAAGATGCAAAAATATCTTGTATTAGAATTTATTCTGTAGATGCTGGTAGGCTGTTGAAGGTTTTTAAAATAGGAATATTACATGGTAGAATTTGAGAAATTTCTTTTAAAAAAGACATCATTCTTGAATTGGGAAACCAAATGTTGATAGATTTTTTTTAGTCATAGGCATATACGGTGGAAGTGAGCATGGCTAATAAGTCATATAATTAATTGTAGAATCTGTTTTGTCCCATTCAGATAACATTTCTGATCTTAGTGTAGGTAACACCTATACTAGGTAATCATACTTATACTGAGATAATCAAAATATGCAGGATTGCATTGGTTTATTTTTGAAAGAAAAAATATATTTTTGCTTTATGAAATTATTGCAAGCTTTACTTTTTCTTAAAGATTCTAGCATTTTTTAAAAACTTATTTTGAAATAATTTTAGACTTACAGAAGAATCACAAATAGTACAGAAAGTTCCTATATATTCTTCATCCAGCTTCCACTAATGTTAACATCTTACATAATCACGGTATAATGATCAAAACTCAGAAATTAACATCGGTACAACACTATCAAACTATAGACTTTATTAGGATTTTCATAGTTTTTCCATTAATGTCCCTTTTCTGTTCCAGGATCCATCCAGGATAGACCACATGGCATTTAGTTATCGTGTCTCCTTAATCCTCTCGGGATCTGTGATGCTTCCTTTTCTTTTTTGAACATGACACTTTGAAGAGTCCTTGGTCAGCTGTTTTGTAGCAAGTCCCTCAATACTATTTTGCCTGATATTTTTCTCATGACCGTGAACTGGAGTAATGAGTTTTGGAGGTATTGGAAAATTTTGAACATTATGTTATCTTTTCAGTTATCATAAGGTAAAATTGAGTATATTATTGAGTATATTATTCTGTGAATTTTAACGCACGTGTAAGTGTGTATAACCACCACCATAGTCAGGATATAGAACAGTGCGTCACGCCTCAGGAGTCCCCCGTGTTCTCTCTTTATACTCACACGCTCCCCCTAATCCACATCCCTGCATTCGCTGATCTGTTCTCCATCATCATAGTTTTGTCTCTTCGAGAATGTTGGTTAAGTGGAGTCATACGGTCTGTAACCTTTTGACGTTGGCCTCTTTCATTCAGCATTATTACACTGTAATCAGTAGTTCATTCCGTTTCATTGCTGTGTATGGATGTACTACCAATATGTTTGTGTATCTCCTCTTTTTTGATAACTATTTGAAACACGTTATGTTGGCACTCATAAAAAGCAATTTAAGTGTCTCTTTTTGTGTGTGAAATAGGGATTATCGTTATCCCTTTTTCAGAGCTCAAAACAGGCTTCGAGTTCTAGGTCACACAACTGGGTGATGGTGACCCTGGGACGCAAACCTGAGTCACACTACAGCCAACTGGACTTTTAACCATTGAACTACGTGTTTGACCAGCGGTGTCATTGAAAGGAATTGAAGTTTTTATTTATTTAACATATCTTAAAATTCCCCTACTTATCTATTTATAGTTGGTTCTTCTTTTTAGTAAAGAGCAAAAGTAATTCTTTTTTCTCATGTTGTTAGGTTTTAGTCATCAGGGCTAAGCATTCTGTGATTCAGTCCTACGGCAAAAAGTCAAGCCACGTAAATTATCTTTGCACGTTCAGTTATGGATTAGCATTGAGTGCATCCTTTTTTGAGAATTAAAGACATGATATTAAGCTTTTTCTTAATCTCCTTGTAAACGGGGTCTTTGTTTTATACATAAATAATAAATATCAAATAAAAATAGACATAGCCTAAATCAGGCCAGTTTAAAATAAGAGCCTAGCCTTCTATTATATTATCTTAAATTTTACTAAGGGCAAAAGATGTCTTTTTTTTTTAAAGCATAACATTTTGCTGTATTTAAGATGAACTTTTATGGACTTGTGCTAAAGACTATTTGCTAAAATATCCTACTGTCATAAAATAAGGTTTCTAGAATATTAGATCTAGATTTTTTTTTTTGGTGCTTGTGTGTTTTAGGGTTTTTTTTCCTTTTAACCATGACACTTTGAATTAAATTTAATTTTGGAGGGTTTTATAGAATTCCAAGTTATTCTCAATATCTGGTAATTTTATTTTGATTTCACTACTTCCTATAAGAATCTGATAAGGAGACTTTTAAAAAAATATACAGCATAAATGTGACTTGTTCTCAATTCCTCAAACACTGTTCAGAGGTCTTGGAGGGCCTATAGAATCATAAAAGGTCAGAACTGAAATGGATCTTCAACATTACCAGATCTCTAGATTCTCCCAATATTTTATGAAAAAGGAAATTAAAATCCCACGGTAGTTTGAAGTCACTCGTCCACAGTCACAGTTGGTTATAAGCTGCATGATGTAGTTCTGCCCTCAGGTGTTTACCTGTTCATCAATGTAGACTCGCACATAATTAAGTGGAATACTAAGTGGAATCTTCTGGGCAGGAGAAAAGGCGCTGCTTTTCCTAACAACGACGTCCCCTCCCCGCCAAATGTTTTCTTGACCCCTTCGCAGGAAACTTACTTCATCTTTAGTTTCTCACCTCTCATTCTTTATTAAACCTCTCTGATCAGCTCTTTTTTTAAAACATCTTCCACACCGTGAAAAACTCTTCTTTCAATATCAACAGTGACATTTATGTTGCTAAATTCAACTGTCATTTCTTTTCTCAGACCTCATCTTATTTGCTCTGCCATCATTTGGAACAGTGGCTCATTCCTTCCTCTGGGAAATACTTTTACTGAATTCCAGGATAATACCACATGTGCCTTGTTTTCCTGCTACATTTCTTCGTCCTTTTTTGCCTTCTTCGCTAGCTCTACCTCATCTCCCTTACCTCTAGATACTGGAGTGTTCTGAGTCTGTTATTGTTACCTCTTATATCTGTAGTTTTAATGTCATATATATGTTAATGACTCCCAGATTTATATATCTAGCCCACACCTCCACCCTGGGCTTAGGACTTTGTTTTCAACTCCATGAAAATATATCCAATTTGATACCTCTGCTTGAATAGTTAATGAGCATCTCAAACTTAATGTGTTCTAACAGTTTTTTGGGTGGAACCTTTAGGGTTCTCTGTATATAGTATCATGTCATCTACAAATAATGACAGTTTTACTTCTCCCTTTCCAATTTGGATGCCTCTTATTTCTTTTTCTTGCGTGATTGCTGCGGCTAGGACTTTCGACATTATGGTGAATAAAAGTGGTGAAAGTGGGCATCCTTTTCTTGCTCCTGATCTTCAGGAAAACATTTTTAGGCTTTTTCTTTAGTGTGACGTTAGTTGTAGATTTGTCATATATGACTTTTATTATGTTGAGGTATGTTCTCACTATTCCCACTTTGCTGAGAGTTTTTATCATAAATGGGTGCTGGATTTTGTCAAATACTATTTCTACATCTATTGATATGATCGCATGATTTTTATATTTCAGTCTGTTAATGTGGTATATCACATTATTTGATTTTCAGATATCGAACCAACCTTGCATCTCAAGGGTAATTTCAACTTGATCATGGTATATGATCTTTTTAATGTATTACTGAATTTGGTTTGCTAATATTTTGTTGAGGATTTTTGCATCTATATTCATCGGGGATATTGACCTATAATTTTCTTTTTTTTGTGATGTCTTTGTCAGGTTTTAAAATCAGGGTAATAGTGGCTTCATAAAATGAGCTTGGGAGTGTTCCCTTCTCTTGAATTTTTTGGAATAGTTTGAGAAGAATAGGTGTTAATTCTTATTTGAATGTTTGGTGAAATTCACTTGTGAAGTCATCTGGTCCAGGACTTTTGTTTTTGGAAGTTTTTTGATTACTGATTCGATTTCATTAGTAGTAATCAGTCGGTTTAGACTTTCTGTTTCTTCTTGATTCAGTCTTGGCAGATCGTGGGTTTCTAGGAATGTATCCATTTCTTCCAGATTGTCCAATTTGTTGGCATATAATTGCTTGTATTTTCTGATACTCCTTTGTATTTCTATAGAGTCAACTGTCACCTCTCTTTCATTTCTGATTTTATTTGGGCCCTCTTTTTTTCTTTTTTTTTTTTTTTCTTGCTGGGTCTGGTTAAAGGTTTAGCAATCTTGTTTATCTTCTCAAAGAACCAGCTCTTGGTTTCACGGATCTTTTGTATTATTTTTTAAGGCTCTATTTCATTGATTTCTGCTTCGATTTTTATTATTTCCTTTCTTTTACTCACTTTGGGCTTTGTTTGCTGTTCTTGTTCTAGTTCCTTTATATGTAAGATTAGGTCATTTATTTGAGATTTTTCATGTTTCTTGAAGGTAGGCCTGTATTGCTCTGAGTTTCTCTCTTAGGACTGCTTTCTTTGTGTCTCTTAGATTT
>NW_011888935.1:237162-243643 GCF_000151845.1 Pteropus vampyrus | reverse complement strand
TAAAGTATCCTATTATTACTGTATTACTGTTAGTCTTTGTGTCTGTCAATATTTGCTTTATATATTTAGCTGCTCCTGTGTTGGGTGCATAAATATTTCTAGGTTATGTCCTCTTGTTGGAGTGAACCCTTTATTATCATGTACTGTCCTTCTTTGTCTCTTATTATAGCCTTTGTTTTAAAGTCTATTTTGTCTGATGTAAGTGTTGCTACACTAGATTTTTTCATTTCCATTTGCATGACAGATCTTTTTCCATCTCTTTACTTTCAATCTGTATGTCTTTTGTTCCGAAGTGGGTCTCTCGTAGACAACATGTACGAGTCTTGTTTTCTTATCCATTCAGACACCCTGTGTCTTTCTATTAGAGCATTTAATCCATTTACATGTAAAGTAATTATTGATAGGTATGTAGTTATTGCCATTTTATTATTCATATTTATGTTTTGACCCCCCCCCCTTCTTTGTATAGAAGTCCCCTTTACATTTCTTATAATACTGGTTTAGTGGTGGTGAATTCCTTTAGCTTTTTCCTGTCTGGGAAGGTATCACATCTTCAATTTTAATTGATAGCCTTGATGGGTAGAGTAATCTTGGTTGTAGGTCCTTGCTTTTCATCACTTTGGATATTTCCTGCCAATCCCTTCTGGCCTGCAAAGTTTCTGTTGAGAAATCAGCTGACAGTCTTATGGGAGCTCCCTTATAGGTAACTAGCTGCCTTTCTCTTGCTGCTTTTCGGATTCTCTCTTTGTCTTTAACTTTTGCCATTTTAATTATGATGTGTCTTGGTGTGGGTCTGTTTAGGTTCACCTTGTTTGGGACTCTCTGAATTTCCTGGGCTTGTAAGTCTATTTCCTTCACCAGGTTAGGTGAAGTTTTCAGTCATTATTTCCTCAAATAAGTTCGTAAAGAAAGAAAGAATTTCTTTCTTTTCCTTCTGGTACTCCTGTGATGTGAATGCTTTTATGCTTGCTGTTGTCCCAGAGGTCCCATAAACTAGGGATCCCAACCCCTGGGCTGCGGACCGGTACTAGTCCTTGGCCTGTTAAGAACTGGGCCACACAGCAGGAGTTGAGCCGTGGGGGAGCGAGTGAAGCTTCATCTGTGTCTGCAGCCGCTCCCCAGCACTAGCATCACCGCCTCAGCTCCACCTCACATCATCAGGCATTAGATTCTCATGGCAGCACTGGTCCCTGGTGCCAGAAAGGTTGGAGACCACTGCCTTAAACTATGCTCATTTTTTAAAATTCTTTTTTCGTTTGCTGTTTCGATTGGGTGTTTTCCAGTATCTTGTCTTCCAAATCGCTGATTCAGTCCTCTGCTTCATCCAGTTTACTGTTGATTCCTTCTAGTGTATTCTGCATTTCAGTTATTGTATTCTTTATTTCTAACTGGTTATTTTTTATTGTTTTATGTCATTTTTATGCTTATTGTGTCTTTGCTGACGTTCTTACTCAGCTCATCTATTTTTCCCCTGAGTTCACTGAGTATTTTTATAACTAGTGTTTTGAACTCTATCTGGTAGGTTGTTTGCCTCCATCTTATTTAGTTCTTTTTTGGAGTTTTGTCCTGTTCTTTTATTTGGCACATATTTCCTTGTTTTCTCATTTTGGTTGCTTCTCTGTTTTCATTTCTTTGTATTAGGTAGATCTGCTAGGTCTCCCAGTCTTAGCCAGTGGCCTTATGTAGTAGGTGTCTTGTCTGGCCCAGGGCGTAGTCTCCCTGACCCTTGTGTGGTTGTGTGTGTCCCCTCCTGTTGTAGTTGAGACTTGATTGTTTTTGTCCCATTAGCGAGTGAATTTGACTCGTAGGCTGACTGACTGTGAGGACTGGCTATGCCCACAGCGTATGAGCTGCTGTGTTCCAGCTGACCCCAAGGAGTGGGGTTTGCCCCAGTGGGTCCATGTGCCTCTTGAGACCACTCTTTGAGTGTGCCGCTTATGTGGCTAATCAGGTGGTGCTGTTGTGGTCTGATGCCGGCCTCTGGGTATGTTGGTTCCGGGGCCCCTTGGGAGGGCCTCCCATGTAGGCCAAGGTCAGCCACTGCTTGGGACTAGCCCAGAGTTACCTGGAAGGAGCTCCAATATATCCAGGGTCGGTCGCTGCTTGAGCTGGGCCTGGAGGTGTGTGTGAGGGGCCACGCGGCGATTCGAGGCCGACTGCCACCAGTACTTGGCCTGGGGCAGCTCAGCAAAAGTCCCAGGGTGCACCCCAGTCCTGAGGCTGCCTCCTGGCTGCTTTGTAAGACTCAGCAGCTGAATGAGCTTGGGAGTACCAGGGTTGGATGAGGAGGGGTTCCAGGGAGTCACCAGAATGTGGCAAGTGGTGTTTCCCAGGTTAGTGCAGATTCAGATTTGTTGCCAGTGCTGAGCCTGTGGCCACTCGCAAAAGTCTCAGCTCACACCGAGGCCGGCTGCTGCCCGCCTCTGGCCCACAGACCTCTGAGATTTGTTCAGGAAATACTGCAGTGAGGGCCGGGGCTGGTTGCCCACCACTGAGTGTCTCCCAAGGTTTGCAAGCCAAGGCCTGTTGATGGCTGCTGAAGAATCTCCTGTCAAGAATGTGGGGCGGGGCTGGTGGCCGAGTAACCACCCCAAATTTCCACCGGGGAATTTGGGAGTTGGGTGAGACAGGGTCCAGGGAGTCACCTGGGTGGAAAGAGCAGATCTCACCAGGCCATTGCAAGTTCAGAGTTGGCCTTTTGTGGGGAGGGCGCATCCCAGGAAAGATGGCATCCACCTACAGGCTGTGCAGGACAGTGGCAGCTGTCCCTCCAGCCTTCACCCCGAAGCCACACAGCTCAGGTCTTCCCCTGTATGTCTCTGGCGCCTCCCGAGCTACTGTTCTGCCAGAGCTCAGGGTGAGTGTCCCGAGCCGGTGCGTCTGTGTGCGGGCGCTTTAAGGGGTCGTCTGCGTTTCCAGCTGCCTTCCATCTCACCCAGACGGCCGGAATCCCCACTGATTTCCGCAGCCAATTTTTGTGGGGACGCCTCCTCCTGGCACTAGAGGTCTGGGCTGGGAAGCCCCAGTGTGGGCTTGGGGCCTCTTGCTTCTCCAGGGAGACCTCCGCAGCCAAGGTGCACCTCCCGATGCCCAGCCGTCACATGTGGCTGTGGGACCAACCGTTTCTCATCTCTGCCCTTCTCCCCAGTCCGATGGAGCCTCCTCTTTATGTCCCCAGTTACAGCGGTTCTGTTCAGCTCGTCCTCAGCTCGTTCTCGGGTCGACCGTTTCGTAATTTGGTTGCGGTTTTGACGCGGTCATGGGGGGAGGCTGCAGTGCTCACCTGCCCCAGCATCCTGACCGGAACTCCCTTCGCTCTGTCTTTTAAAACCTGTATCATAATAACGCTGACTTCGAGGCGCTTACTGTATGGTGATGTACTTCCGGAGAATATGGACTGTATTGACCTTACAGGCTGGTGCCAAATCCCAGTACTTTTACAATTACATTTATTTGTAGTTTTATAGGTTTTTTAAAAAAATCTCTCATTATCAGCTCTGCCTCTCGTTTCTTCTGACACCATCCATTCTTTATTCCCTCTTTCACTCCTTATCATTTTTATTTCTAATTAGCTAAAAGGTAATCAAATGACTGTCATCTAAAACAATCTCCCGCTCTGGGAAACGAGGGTTTTCCAGTGAACCTTTACCGTCTGCTCACAGGACTTTTTTCTTGGTGTTTGGGTTCTGAATAGTCACTCTGGACAAATTAGCTAAAGTAAACCAAATATTACATTTGAGAGTAGAAAAAGTGATGTGTTTTTCTTTTTAGTATAATTTTTAATTAATCATTTGACCATGGAGATTATTTTAATGAAAAGATGAATCAAGCAGTGTTCATTGGGGTGGAATAAATAGGTACTTAATGGGCGGCATGTCTGTTCACTGTCCGTGGTTTGGTAGCAATGTAGTAAAGTTCCTGTCTTAAGTTAATGACAGCTTGTCCTCTCAGCTGAGCCCCTAGTAAGGGAGAATAATGACTTCCAAGTAATTAGCCAAAGGGAGAAAACCTTGCTAAGTCTCATTTACTTTTTTGTAAAATGTTAGAGTGAAGGCTAGCTAGCATCTTTGTACTTCATCATCTAAAAAGCACCTTTTGGAAGTGCTGAATACGTTCAAGGCATTTCGATCAGGTTAAGCTCTTAGAATAAATGAATGGATATTCTCCCAGGGGACAGGGAAAGCCGTTGCAGTGGTGCTTCGGCTGCTTGGGCACCTCCTCAGATGTACGGTGGCTTGGAGAACAAAAATTCACTGGCCACATCTTTGGTTGGCACCCTCGGGCCACCACGTATGGTACAGCAGAGCTTTAGCAGGGGGCCTGGCACACGGTCGGTTTTTATTTGTGGAAAATTTTGTTTGAAAGGTAAAGAAAACTGCGGTTATCACTTGGAAGTAGTAGAATTATGAATCTACTTGCAATTATGAATCATAATTGCATTAATAATTTGTTTAAATTAGGGTTTTATCAAGCTTGCAGTTGTATTTAAAATCATTTTGCTATATTGGACTTTAGTTCTTTTCTAACCCTCAGTTTGGGGGGTTTTTTTGTTTTAGTTTTTGTCTATGGACCAGATTAATTCACACTTATTTTTCCACTGAACTTTGAATTTTCTAGTGGACATTATCTGTTTATTGAACTTAACAAATCTGCATCTGGTATTACGGTTTGCTAGCTTTTCAGATTACATAGTAATAATACCCTTTCGTGTAAGGGTTAATGAGTAGCCAGGTTAGACTCACCAGTTCATTGTTACATTAAAACCCCGAAAGTTTGCTGTCTCCCTTCATTTCCCTCCCATACTTTTTCATAATTTTATTTACTTGATATATGAAAATAACTTTAAAAACTGAGACTTTATTTTTTAAAACAACATAGTTTTTAGTTTTGCCTCCTTGTAGATTCAGATTGTATTTTATTGTTTATTTGAAATTATGGTAGTTTCCCTGAGCTGAGTCACGGCTTAATCAGGGTAGATCTTGCCCCCTGGCTCTGCCTCACTCCTTTTTCAGACCTCTCCCCGGTTTTTACCTGTAGATTTGCATGTTTGACCCAGCAGAATAATTGGGTCCACAGCAACATGGGCGTGCCTCCCTTAGAAACACTTAGTTTCATGTATGACTCATAAGCTGAAGCACAGACACCACTTCCCCAATCTACAGGAGCCATTTTAACAGCATAAAACTTGCCGGATTGCTTTATATTTTCAAGCCCAAAGGACAGTATCTAAAGAGAATGAGAATATTTGAAGGTAACTTGTGATTTTGGGTGTTTGCTCCTGGCTGTTTCTTCAGCTGGTGATCGGAGGGTGGCTCTTACCTGTCGGAGAACATGGCTGAACGTGTTCTTTAACTCTGAAAAAATGTGTAGCCAGTCACATGCCTGATTGCACTTAACTACTGGGGGGGAACAAAGCATTCAGATTCTGGAAAGTTGTAGATCTTCTTGGTAAAAGCTTTTTTTTCTGTTTTGTGATTATTTTTCCCCCCCGCTGTATGTCTTGAGAACAAAGGAGATTTTTCTTTTTATCACAAAACAGACTAGGTCAAATTTTAATTTTAAAAAAATCTAATTGTATTTGAGGGGCAGCCAGAAGTTACAATTAAGTAAACGGTACTATTCATGTGTGATATGGGTGTTAAAAAAAAAAAAAAAATTCAGGAGCAGTCGTTTTGTTTTGGCATTTTAGTTAAGGGGAAGTTTAGGGACAACTTAGTCATAGGTGTTGCCCGTTGACTCTTCTGTCCTTTTCTTTTTTCTTTTTCTTAAGTGAATGAAATGATAGTAAACATTTAATTTCGGAAACTAAAGAGAAGTTTAAGTCAAATAAACGGTCATTTAGATAACAAGTAAAAGTGACTGTTGAAGAAAGAGGAAGAAAAACTAGACTGAGTGATTTACTATTAGAAAAAAAAAATAATGAAGTTTTATAATTCGCACTGGAAACTTGTTCTGAATAATAACCTTTCCAGCATAACTAGCTTCTAAGGAAACATGTATTTCAATTTGTGTAAAAAGAAAATGTGTAGTATTGGACTTCCTTTTATGCTACTGTTGTTAAAATTTGCTTGTTTTGAATTTTAAAAAGTAATACCTTTTGTGAAAGAAAAGATTGTTCAGTCTTTTTCTGAAATATTTGTTATTGAAATTATGAGTTTTTGGCCATTGTACAGTCTGGTGTGCCGTAAAGTTCTACTCTGAGAAGCCAGATGCAGTAGTGTTTTTACTTAGGAAAGTTATGTATGAAACTACAATTTGAATGCAAGCAAAATTAGAATATGCAACGATTATGGATAAAGTTTTTGGAAATAAAACTTGCCAAGTCATTTATTATCAACTATAATGATATTTAGCTAGTTCTTTGGGAGTTTGCTGTTATCTTTCTAAGTGCTTGAAGGCCTGTCAGATGTAAGGGAAGATAGAAAGGCCGTCAGTTATCATTTCTCAATCTTTTGAAAGGCTCGTCGATATTAAGAGATCA
>NW_011888935.1:234628-237112 GCF_000151845.1 Pteropus vampyrus | reverse complement strand
CCTCACTCCTTTTTCAGACCTCTCCCCGGTTTTTACCTGTAGATTTGCATGTTTGACCCAGCAGAATAATTGGGTCCACAGCAACATGGGCGTGCCTCCCTTAGAAACACTTAGTTTCATGTATGACTCATAAGCTGAAGCACAGACACCACTTCCCCAATCTACAGGAGCCATTTTAACAGCATAAAACTTGCCGGATTGCTTTATATTTTCAAGCCCAAAGGACAGTATCTAAAGAGAATGAGAATATTTGAAGGTAACTTGTGATTTTGGGTGTTTGCTCCTGGCTGTTTCTTCAGCTGGTGATCGGAGGGTGGCTCTTACCTGTCGGAGAACATGGCTGAACGTGTTCTTTAACTCTGAAAAAATGTGTAGCCAGTCACATGCCTGATTGCACTTAACTACTGGGGGGGAACAAAGCATTCAGATTCTGGAAAGTTGTAGATCTTCTTGGTAAAAGCTTTTTTTTCTGTTTTGTGATTATTTTTCCCCCCCGCTGTATGTCTTGAGAACAAAGGAGATTTTTCTTTTTATCACAAAACAGACTAGGTCAAATTTTAATTTTAAAAAAATCTAATTGTATTTGAGGGGCAGCCAGAAGTTACAATTAAGTAAACGGTACTATTCATGTGTGATATGGGTGTTAAAAAAAAAAAAAAAATTCAGGAGCAGTCGTTTTGTTTTGGCATTTTAGTTAAGGGGAAGTTTAGGGACAACTTAGTCATAGGTGTTGCCCGTTGACTCTTCTGTCCTTTTCTTTTTTCTTTTTCTTAAGTGAATGAAATGATAGTAAACATTTAATTTCGGAAACTAAAGAGAAGTTTAAGTCAAATAAACGGTCATTTAGATAACAAGTAAAAGTGACTGTTGAAGAAAGAGGAAGAAAAACTAGACTGAGTGATTTACTATTAGAAAAAAAAAATAATGAAGTTTTATAATTCGCACTGGAAACTTGTTCTGAATAATAACCTTTCCAGCATAACTAGCTTCTAAGGAAACATGTATTTCAATTTGTGTAAAAAGAAAATGTGTAGTATTGGACTTCCTTTTATGCTACTGTTGTTAAAATTTGCTTGTTTTGAATTTTAAAAAGTAATACCTTTTGTGAAAGAAAAGATTGTTCAGTCTTTTTCTGAAATATTTGTTATTGAAATTATGAGTTTTTGGCCATTGTACAGTCTGGTGTGCCGTAAAGTTCTACTCTGAGAAGCCAGATGCAGTAGTGTTTTTACTTAGGAAAGTTATGTATGAAACTACAATTTGAATGCAAGCAAAATTAGAATATGCAACGATTATGGATAAAGTTTTTGGAAATAAAACTTGCCAAGTCATTTATTATCAACTATAATGATATTTAGCTAGTTCTTTGGGAGTTTGCTGTTATCTTTCTAAGTGCTTGAAGGCCTGTCAGATGTAAGGGAAGATAGAAAGGCCGTCAGTTATCATTTCTCAATCTTTTGAAAGGCTCGTCGATATTAAGAGATCAGCTTTGTGGTCTTATGAGAAAGGCACAGCAGACATTTTACTCGGGGCCATTTGCTGTCATCTGTGTTTGCATTGCTGGTTTCGTCAGCCTTCGCATACGCGGAGACTGTTTACTTCTGGTCTGTGCGAAAAATCTTACGGAACTCTTTGCTTAAAAAATTTTTTTGAGTCTTTTTAAAAGCCGGTGACCCACAAGAGGAAAATCAGGGGGCACAAAATAAGCAAATAGTAAGGTTTTATTTATTAAAGAGAAGTAGAGTAATTTAGTTTCTTAAAATTAAGATGCTGATGCAATTTCAATAAAATACATACTGGTCATATATTTCAGTTTCTTACGTAAAGAAGAGTGAGATGGGGCTTTGAGAAGGGAGGAAAAGGAAAGCATGGAAGCCAGAGAAGGCCAGCAAGACGTCCTAGGTAGTCCCTGTCCCACTCTGCATACGGGTGGATATGAGTTTTCAAACGGAGGCATCAGAATTAAACTTAGAAATAACAATTTATACAACTTCAGTGCTGAAAAAGACGGAAGGTTATCCGGCTGCCTCAACTGTATAGATGAGGATTCAGCAGCCCAAAGAGGCCCTGCGACTCGCTCAAGGTTGTGCAGTGCTTAATGGCAGCTGCTCACGCTAGTCCACCCCAGCAAGTGATGCTTTGTTTGAAATGGTCCGTATTATCTTAATAAATAAAACCTTAATTAAGTTGCCGGGTGAGAAGGTACAAGCAAATGAATTAACCAGCGATTTTGACAGTGGGTTCAAACTAGTTTTCCTTTTACATCAGAGAGAAGATAATACATTTGTCTAATTTCTACAACAGCCTTTTTTCAGTATTAGAATTATTTTATAGTTGAAGTGTTGTGACATTCTTTGTTTAAGTTGGGCCTAGGGGAGATGAAAACAGAAGATGTTGGGAATTTACTTTGAACTTCCAGGTACAAAAGCAGGTTTATTTCTGCTTTAATTTTACCTCATATATTCTTTTAGGAGGGCAATTACT
>NW_011888935.1:210572-233513 GCF_000151845.1 Pteropus vampyrus | reverse complement strand
TTATCCATCTTCATTTTTAACGAGTACCCTAGCTTAGACAATTGTGATGTAGTCACTTACAGGCCACACTTTAAGAAGAAGGGTTTACAGGTTTCGGAAGAGTGATTAATCAGTTATTTAGCATTTTCATGTTTGGGTTTTGAAGCAGCAATGGCATTTCGAAGCCCACAGCCCCTAGTAAACGAGGAAGTGGCTGCAGTAGTTTAGCGTCAGCAGGGAACTCACTTCTCCTCCCTTCTCTGCCCCAGTTACCCCTTTCTCGCCTCCATTTTCAGCGTGCTGTGCCTTTCAGCTCTGTGGCTCTCCCTCTTTCCCCGTCTCTGATTCTCCATTTCCCCCTCCCACTTCTCAAACCACTGCTATGTCGACTACAATCTGTAATTAATGTAATTAAACTAATTATTTTTGTTTCCCCAATGTAATTGGCCTGTTCTTTATCTCTCATTGAACCGTCATTCTCCCAATGTTAGTTTTTTTTAGTTCTCTTTGGTGTTTTATGGTGCCTCACTCCGTTCCCTTATCTTTGAGGTTCTAGGAAAAAAATATTCCCTTCCTGATTTAAGGTAGCATTTATAGTTTTTGAAAAGCTCTCCTGGGAAATACACTATCATTATTTGTAATTGTCTGAGTCTGGGGGGCAGGGAGTAATTTTTTTCCATGCGATGCTTAGATATGATATTTGAGGTTTCTTTGGACGTTTCACTACGTCGCTGATTGCGTATTTGCTTTGCCTTACGTTAACATCTCGTCTAATGGGACGTAGGTGTTCACAGACTCTTGTAGGGATGTGAAGATGAGTCCCATCTGTTGAATGGTCTGAAAATAATTATTGCTTCCATCGGTTGTATTTCCTCCAGAGTATTTTGCTTCTTTGTTTGAGCTGCTTCATATAGATGCTAGAAATTAAATTAGTGATGTCACTGAGTCAACGCAAATGAGTAGAGCAGTTTTCAGCTATTGGAGCAATCTTTTTCTCCCCTTAGTGTGAAAAACTGATTAAAGAGGAAGTTTCTTGTGTCACCTCTGTCTTTGTATCTTGTCTGATGGTCCATATACAATAGTAAAAGTGACTGTTGATCTATACTACAAATGTCTAGGCATTCTACCTTTCATGAAAAAGTAATTCATGCTATTTGCTTTGTTGGCAGAGAGGGCGAGATCGTTCAGCTGAGCTTTGGTTGTACACATTTCTGGGCAGAAACGTTCTGATTCCCTCTCTTCCAGTTATAGATTCCGGAACTAACGCCTTCCTCGTCTTCAGGAAACTCTTCCTACACTTTCCACTTCATTCCCTTCCCCGGTAGGAATGCAGAACTCTTCTCCCATTCGCCCTTTCGTTGCTGAGTGGTGCTTTATCAGCTCCTTCTCATCGCCATGACTCCTGGGCTGAGATTGATGGCCAGCGTGAAAAAAAGCAACTGTAAGCAATACCGGTGCCTTCTAGAGTTGGTATGAAGATGAAACATTTTTTCGTTAACAAGTTATCAAAGCGATATATGTACGTCGTTTAAAAGCTCTATCAGGATAGAAGAGCCTAGAAGGAAAAGCAGCCTCCCGCGCCTGCCCGTTCCCATTCTCAGTCCCGCTGCCCAGAGGCAACCACTTCTTATAAAGCCTTTTTGCTTTTAAAAATTTGTGTTTTCTTGGATGTATCCTTACCTGTCTTCTACCCTATACATGAGAAGTTCTTCAAGGTAGCAGGAACCAGTATGACTTTATATGATGTAAAGTGTAAAGTTCGTTATCTATGGGTTGGAAACTCAGTCATGTAGTGATCGTACAGCTTCGTGTAATTTTAAAAATTTTAAAATAATTTTAAAAACCTAAATTAAATTTGGTTATTTTTTGTTTTAGTAAACAGTCCTATAAACGGTGAAACTAAAAAATTTTATAATAAAGCTCTAAAAATGAGGTATTGATTCAGTAACTGTTCATTTATGTACATCTTACTTTTTATATCAAAATGCTGAATGGAAGCTTAGTATTGTAATGGGATAATTTATTATGCTCTTTTAAAAAAAACTGAAGTAGGCATTAGGAGAACGCATAAAACATGTGGTTTAAATATAATTATAAAGTGTTTACCCATGTCACAGCACCCTAGGTTAAGAAATAGAGCATGACCACTCCTGCTTTTATGTGTTTCTCTTTAAAAATAACTATAGTCCTAGCTTTTGTGATAACTTTTCTTTATAGTTTTACCCTGTCGAACTTTATGTAAGTGGAATCACACCATATATATCCTGTAGTAACTTGGCTTCTTTCATTCAACTCTGCGAAATGTATTTTAATTTTAATCGCAGCCTTGTGTTCCATTGTCTGTCTATATCAGAATGTATTTATTGTCTCTTGTTGATGACATTAGATTATTTCCAGTTTGGGAACATTCCTGCACGTGGTTCCTGGAACATATGTGCAGGAGTAACAGCGTCACATCGAGGTGTGTGAAGACTTTACGAAGAGTATGGAGAAAATGGGTAGTTTAGTGTAATGTAGAGTTCTTCATTATCTTCCCTTTGAATGGATGCTTGCCACTGATGCCTCCTTATGCATTCGGCATCTTATTGTGGTGTATCGCTCCGGGGTGGGGCGCGGGGCAGTTGGGGTGGTAAAGTCCTCCAGAACTCCAAGACGATGGGCAGTTGATGCATTCCAGAGTAATTTGCAGATGTCAATATATTTGACCACTAAACAGTTTAGTGTCATTTATTAACTAGAGTTCAGTTATTTCAAACATTTTGAATAAAAAATTTTAAAAGTAGAATAGACACAATGTAGTCCCAATTATGTACATAAAAACAATACATTGTGTCTATTCATGTTTACAAAACTTGAAATGGAATCTTTATGTAAGTCTTCTAAAATTTAATAATGTAAATGAGAAAACTGCTGTAAGAAGTGAAAACGTGGATCTTAATCCAGGTTTTTGCTTTCGTAATCATCTCTTGGCTATCATTCCCGAGATATTTCCCTCAGCGTATGTACAGGTAGTGGCAGGGACAAAGAAGAGCAAATTGAAGTAGAAGTCATAGGTATTGTAGTTGAAAGGGTTCCTGTGTAAGTCATAGAGTTCAGGGGTCTCCTGAATTTTTAAATTATTTTCCTTTCATCCTATGTAACTTATTGATACATTTAACAATTA
Organism: Pteropus vampyrus; assembly: GCF_000151845.1. Classification (NCBI taxonomy): domain Eukaryota; kingdom Metazoa; phylum Chordata; class Mammalia; order Chiroptera; family Pteropodidae; genus Pteropus; species Pteropus vampyrus. Next base: position 230,371 of record NW_011888935.1, on the reverse strand, counting down.
TTTGTTGTCTGCTAGGCATTATTCTTAATGTTGGGGAATATAGCAGTGAACAAAACATAGAAACTTTACTCATAAATTATATACGTATTCTGTAGAATTCACCTCCATTTAAAAATCTATCATAATGTACATAAAGCTTAGAGAAAATTACAGATAGATTGGATTAGTGGTCTTGAAGGTGCTCTATGTGATCTACTGAGATGAGGAACAAATACTAGAACTTATACTTTTAACAGCTTTATTTTACCAAGGGAAAAAAATGTATCCCAGAGAGTTTTCTTTTCAATACACTATTCTGGGAAAGGACCCCTTTAATGGGCATTTAATAAATAATAATAGCCTATACTTGTAATGCACTTGTATATTGATAAATATGACCCATAGAAACAAAAGCTCTTTGTGGCCCTAAATTTTTAAGGGTGTATAGGGATTCTGACACCAAAAGAATGCTGAACTGTTGCAGCTAGTTCAAATATCATTCTTAGAGATGTCTTTTTTCCCATCCTTAAATTTTATTTAGGAAACTGGTTAAGAAATTTGTCCAAATTGGACACTTTAATAGATTATTGGTACTTTTAGCATTTAGTTTAGTCCTTTTTCATTTTGATAATAAAGCGGAATTTTACATTAATTAAATGAAGTTTTAAAAAAATCACCAGAGCAATTAGAATAAAAACATGAATTTGAAGGTTTTTTCCAAAGAAGAAAATCATAGATGATGACCTTTACCATTTATTTATTTGTACCCTTTCCTCTCAAGTTCCTTCCACAAAGAATAGCAAAATTCACTGAAATTGGGGAGAATATTAAGTTACTATATTTGTATTTATGTAGTGATTATATTAACATATAATTGATGTGATTATATTTGTAGCTGTGTTTAATTTGTATTTAGTATTAAAATACTTAAGTTGCTAATAAAAGAATACAAATTATATGAAATATTTTTTCGCCCATCATATTAACAGAAGTTATATATTGTGGTTGATGAGAATGCCATTGAATGTGCATGCATGCATTCTATTCGATAACAGTATAGACTGAAAAAAATTTCTGAAGTGCAGTTGGCCTATATCAGATGCTGTGAAAATATACATTACTTTTGATATAATAATTCCAGTTCCAGGACTCTGTCCTAAAGAATATTTAAGGATGGGAACAAAGATTTAACTGTCAGAATCTTCGAGCCACTTGTAATAGTGTAGCAGTTCTCAAACTTTATACTTTTAAATCTTCTCAAACGTTGTATTTTCCTTATACTCTTAAAAATTATTGGGGATCCCAAAGAGCTTTTGTTCATAGGAGTTACATCTATCAATATTTATCAACATTAAAAATTAAAACAATTAAAAATATTAATACATTAATTTATTAAAAGAGAAATGTTTTACATGTTAACAGAATTGCTTTTTATAAAAGACAACTGTGTTTTCCAAAACAAACTATACTGAGTGGAGTGCAAATCCTTTTCGGGTTGAGAGGACAGCTAGACTCTCATATCTGCTTCTGCATGAAATTTGTTTTAATACATTGCTTTGGTTGAAGAATTTAATGAAAATCTGGCCTCACACAGATGTCTGCTTGGAAAGGGAAATGTATTTTAAAAGCCACTTCAGATAATCGTGGATTTCTTCTTTGATTCTGCACCAAAACTCACCAAATGCTAGTTTCTAAACCCTCTCAATGAGCTTTTGTCCTCTGTAACATTAAAATCCATTTGTCTGTCCATCGTACTTTGAATGAATTAATCTTTTACCTAAGCAAGATTTTGTAACATCATTCATTGGTCTTTGAGTATTCCAAATGTTGACATATTTTTAAAAATCATTTTAATAATCTTATCAGAAGTCTTTGAAGTGTTGGAAAGCTAACAAACTCAAAGTAGTGGACACAAGTTTTCCAAAATTCTGATTTTCAGCCGAAACCTCACATTTTATCATTGACGACAAGTACTGTTGTTTTGCTTGAAATGATGGGCTCACTTTGTTTTTGTTTTTGTTTTTTTTTGTTTGTTTGTTTTTGTTTTTTGTTTTTTTTTTTGTTTGAGAAAATGTCTGCCAAATATATTTAATTCTGAGTAAGTAAAACTGGCGTTCCATGGAAAAAGCAGCTAGTTTAGCTCACAACTCAGACAATAGCATTAGTGCTTTTCATCAAGGTAACCATTCTATCTTAGTATTCGACAGAAGTACTTGATGCATGCTTTCCATTTTATCACTCACAATACTTACAAGATATATTTAATGGTTGAGATTTAAGAAGGGAAAAGTGAAACTGCCTGTCTAAAAACGTGCGTGCCTAGGGGTCAAGAATGCAATGACCACGGTTCGGTGACACAGCCTAGATTCATGCAGAGGCACAAACCTTTGCTTTCCTACCTACCATCGGTGGAAATGGCAACATGGTGAAAAAAGGCAAGAAATACCATGTATGGCTATGAAAATAGTTTTGACCTCACGAATTCCCTGAAAGGGTTTTGGGATCCACTGTGGGTCTGAGGATTACATTTTGAGAATCACTGTAATAGTCCCACATTGGAAATAATCCAAATGTCCAAAAGTAGGGGCCAGTTCAAGAGGATACATTCATTTAATTATGTGATAGAAATATAATTTTATTAAAGTTTATGTTAAATACAAGCTATCATACAGTAGTTTTCTATTGTTAGTGCCTGTCTAATGAGGAAATCAACATTTCTCAAAGAAAGTGAAAGTGTTGATTCTGAGCCTCACTATTTCCATTTAGGTGGTGACTTTGTGATTCAGGAAAGGGAAATTAAAAGGTGGAAGAAGGCAGTTACTGGCTTCTATTCCAGTTTAAGAGATTTCTGTACAGTAACTTTGAGTTTAATTTTCATAGTAATAGGAATTGGCGGTGGTTCCAACCATTTTTATATGCTTTATAGTAAAAGCCTTCAAATTAATTTCTTCCTGTAGATTCAATTCCTCAGTAGGCCTTTTCCGATTTACATTTTCCTATCGTGTTCTTAATTGAGAGAAGTTTGAGTTGCTGTATATTATTTACAGCTTCAGGGTGAATTGAAGAAGCGAATTTCTAAAACCAACATTTCTTATGGCAGATTAGAACATACCACCTTCACTGTGCCAGTGGTGGTGGTAGACCTGCACCTTTTAGGCACGTTAGAGATGGTTGGTGTTAGGCCCCCAGGCTTCTTGTTAAAAATCTCCATACATGGCGTCTCTAAGGTGAACTTTTTCTATGTTCCGCTGAAAGTCAGAACATTTATTGTGAGAGGCACCATTGATGATATAGGCTGCCTTGTGTAGCTTAGCTATCTTTCTGTTTATAATGGAAGCCTAATCATCATGACTTGTCTTTAGTAATATTTTTCTAAGCACTAAGTTCTAGAGGGTGTATAATAAAATAATGTGAAGATTTTCGATTTCAAGTAGAAAAATTAATTGGAATTAATGTTACGTGTGTTTTAGTTTGAAATAATTTAGAAACAAGATTTGTCGTGTCGCTCATTCAAAATGTTCTAAGATGTGAACTTTCTATGATGGACGTTGTATTCGATCCTTTGTCCATCTGTGGATCAGAGACAAATTTGCATATTATTAGAGTCTGCTCTACAGCGGGATGGTCTTGGGAGTAAGCTGAAGGGAAGGTGTGACACTCATCTGCCCTGGGTAGGATAACAGTAGCACACCCCTGTTAGCACGCCGATTGTTGCTTAGGTGGTGGATGCAGGGTTCTCTGCCGCCTTCTGAGACTTCCGCCCTTTAGGGCCATTGGGCCAAACATCAGAGCCAGAGGCTGTGGAAAGGGACCTAACGAGTAAGGAGAATGGGTACTTTCCTCAGTTTAGGGAACAACTTCTTCCTAGATATTGGGGACAGTTAAGGTAATAACATTTAAAAGAGCAGATGTATACTCATGATACACTAGGAAGGCACTGGTAATGATAACTCTCACACTTTTGGAAAGAATGAACTGTATCCTTCCACTGAAAAATACCGGGTAAAAATAAAATTGTTTTCCAAGCTACTCACTTGAGAAGTGTTACTTACTTCAGGAGCCATGCTTAATGCTGATTATTAGGTGTATATTGAGTTCTTTTTAGAAAAGAGGCCACAGGAAGCTCAGGATAGGCTTATGTGCAGTAAAACATCGAATCATTTCGGACATCGACTTTGAAGGAAAAGCCCTGAAGCCTGGTGAAATTTAGTTTGGGAGCTTGTAGCTTAGGTAAGAATTGACCAGTATGAATGGAGCATGTGGTTGCATTGTTCCTGCGTTTTTATAGAATACGAGGCATATGAGTGATGGATTGTAGTGATTCTTAAGAATTATTAGTTTGGGAGGCAGCCAGGCATGGAAAAGGGAGCACCTCTGTCTGAGTTGTAATTAAAGCAGTAAGAATTCATCTTTTAAAAAAATTTTAGTTAAAAAAGTCAAAAATTTTAAAAATTTTTTTATTGAGGTATAATTGACATGACATGTTAGTTTCAAATGTACAACCTAATGATCCGATATTTGCGTACACTGGGAAACGATCATCACAATAGGTCTGCTTACCATCTGTCACCATACAAAGCTAGAAAAATATTATTTTCCTTGTGATGAGAACTTTTAAGATTTACTTTAGCAACTTTTAAATATTCACCACCATATTATTGACTGTAGTTATCATGCTATACATTTCATCCCCAGACCTAGTCACCTTTTGAGAATAGAATTTTATTTGGCTTGTATATAGTTGATAGTCGAACATAAATGAGTAAATAAAGTGAACCAAGTTTTGGACATATAGGGAGGCAGGCAATGGATTAGTGATAGTTTGGTTGGGATCTAGGTGGTCAGGTGTTACTTATCTAACCAGTTGAGTAAATAGTGTGAGGGTTTATTCTATTGTTGAGACATTTGATTGTTTTGTTCAGTCATTGTGGTTTTCAGGTCTTAATTCGTAAGGTATTTACTACTCAGAACACTTCTTCATTAAACACTAATAAATGAGTCGTGTGCCAATGAACTTAGATCCAGCCTCAAAATACCTTTTTATTTGCTGTTTTCATAAACATTCTTCACCATTTATATGTCATATTTCTGATACAATATTTTGATATATTTTCGCATAAACTACTGGACTATTTATAAAACAAGACCTAAAGATGTAGCGGAGAAGGCAGGAAGTACTTGGCGTTTGTGTGCCATATCTCGTTCTCTGCTTCCTGTCAGTTAAACCACGATGAGAGGAACAGAGACACAGATGTACAATTGCTGCTTCAATTTCTCATTCGGGAGCCCAGTTAAGTAGAAAGCTTGTTTCATTAAACTTGTCACTTGTTGATTCTGGCTACGTTATCGGCTTGTTTTGTATTCTGTGGGTTGTATAGATTACGCTTATATAGAAAATATCACTTTTAACTAATTCAAAATGTGTTTACTTTTATGAAAATTTTTATAGGCCATAAAAGATTGGCTGTTTGTATACATGGTATATTCAATCTGAAACGATAAGCTAATATTTTGATCTCAAAATTTTAGTATTCTAAGCATTAATTTTTGTATTTTGGCGTATCAGTATTCTTTAATACTTCTAAAGCATTTTATGGTACAGCTTTAAGATGATGAAGTCGTCGAGGTTGACTTATCCAAGAAAATGTAGTTAGTAAATGGCAGAACTAGGATTTAAACACATGTTTTCTGATGCCCTTTCAGGAAAGTTTGTTTTCATTACATTGCTACTTTGCCTATTCAGCGATTTAAGCTTTTGAGTTCACCCTTGCTCCTCCATCCGGGAATGTTCTCTCCCACCTCTGCCCCTCACATTCTCTCTGCTTTGTGAAAGAATGGATGCTACTTAACCCTAAAGAAATGGCCCGCATGTCACTTCTTGAGAAGTTTTCTCAAGTTCTCACAGGCGTTTCTTTTTGTCTATTCCCTCATCATTTGGTGTTTGGCTTATTTATTTACATTCTTCTATAGTTATTTGTTTACATCTTTTTTTTCTTTCTTTAGACAGTGAACTACTTTATTTTTGTATACCCGGTACCTAGCATGCAGTAGATTTTACAAATACTTGCTGGACGAATAAATACATGCCAGCATTTCTTTTCTTCATTCTAAAGTCAATAAGCCGATTGAAGAATGATAATGTGGCTTTCTTTTCTACAGTATTCCTTTATGGTTTATTTGTAAGAAATAATTCCATTATAAGGTTGCTTCTCTTGCTTCTGCCCTCTCCCGGTTTGTTTTTGCTGTTTATAGAAATCGAGTCTCTTAGTGAAATTATTAGTGTTTCCATGCTAGTTAAAAGTGGTGATTATATATTGGCTCATTAAAAAAAGTAGCCGAGAATATCTTAGTTATCTTAATTATCTTAGACTGCTGAGTATCAGAAATCTTTTACTTTTGATTTTAGAGTAATCTGGAGAAGATGTCTGCATCTTCATCGTAGTTCTGATTTCTCCACTGAGTGGCAGGAGCGATGGATTCCCTTTGCCGCTTCTTGCCTCAGCTTATATTATTCTCTGTTCTTGTCTCTAAGTCTTACGTACCTCAGTGGGTTTTGGCTCATAAATTGCAGTCTTATTATCAACAGCAACAGTTGTTGCAAGTAGGACTTTAGTTTAGACCTGCCTGCTCCAGATATGTGTTTAAAAAGTCCATGTAGTAACAGTGTTCTAGCTGAAAACCGATAGAGGTTACTATCTCATTTTTAAAAATGAAATTTAAAGTATCAAATAAAAAATAAAACTAAGGATTCAAATCTGCGTTTTAAAGATTGAAGGAAAAAAAACTACATGAATTTCATTTTTAAGGAGTTTCAAACGAACCAACTAAGTAGTTCTTCTGTTTATTAAAACCTGATTTAGTCTAGACATGTGAAAAACAGTTCATAGGGTTGTGGAATGCCCTTTTACATCTGGGGCTTCCCGTTTTTGTGCCATTTGTTGGGGGTATTGGTGTATTTCTGTGTCTGAATCAGAAAATACATGTGTATGTGTTGCTGAGAAGGGTGGTCAGTGAAGCCTAGCCTACCACAGTTGGTTCTGGAAATTTTACATCACGGAATATAAAGTGCTAAAACAGACATATGAAAACACTAACCTTTTACCATTTTAATCAAGAATTTCATAAGTAAATATTTCTTATTAACAAAAGTGAATGTACTTTGGTCATGTGGCCTCATTTGACTTTCAACAGAATATACTCTTAATATTCTTCTAAATTACGTTAGTTAATAATGAACATATAGGAAACATTATATCTTGTGCTCTCAAGTAGCTTATAATCTTAAAAAATGGGACATAGTAAATAAGTACTGAATAACGTGAGAGAATAAGCTTTGTATCCACTAATGCTATATCTTGTATATTATTGTGATTAGCACGATAATATTGTAATTATTGTCTCAGCTGATAGACTGTGATTGCCATAGGGAAAGACTGTGTCCCAGTCACTCGTCTCTCTCCTGTCCTTCTCCCTTACCTGCCATTGTCTGGTCCCTAGTGACTGCTTGTTAAATAAATACAAGTATAAAAATGGTACTGATGAGATTTCTGAAAGCCATCTAGTGTACTGGGAGAATTTTCTCTTCTTCCTTTAAGTAGTTATATTTGTAAAAGGGATGCTTTAAAAAAAAAAAATTGGGTCCCAATAAATTTTATTGTTGTTAAATTTCAGAAAGTCGAGTTAAAAATTAAGGTGAAATGGGGACATGGAGGTTACCTCTAGATTAATCAGCTTTGCCCGAGAGAAGTCTGCCTCTGGATTTAGTTTTTTCTAGTTTCCTCCCAGATCTTCCCCTTTCCCTCTCCTGTACTTACAGATTGTCTGAAAGATAAAATGCTTCTCTCACCACTTTTACTCTCTGCTTAGAGTAAGAGAGGTCACTTTTCTGTGTCCCAGTGCTGGGTATTGGCAGATTGTGGGAGATGGACATGGGAGGGGAGACTGGCAGAAGTTTCTATTCATAGGCTGTGAAATAACAGCATCTTTTGCCTGACACACCCACATTTTTAATGCAGGATATTTTGAGAGGGGACTGTAAGTTTCCGATGAGGATCATTATACCAGAAGTCACACGAAAGCAGAAAATTTGGTCCATTTTGTTCACTGCTGTATCCCTGGCTCTTATAACAGTCAGGCATGTCGTAGATACTGAGTAGATATTTGTTGAATGGATGACTAGATGAATGACCATGAGCTGAAGTCAGTCAGACACGTGCCCAAACTCTCTGTGAACACCTCAAGCATTCCTTAGGCTAATATTTATCATGGACCATTTGTGTAGGATATGGGAGTATAATGGTGACCATGACAAAGTCCCTGCCCTTATTCGGTTGGCTCTCTCCATCCTTGTATCCTCATGTATATAAAGTGGGGTGGATATTATCGAAGATTAAATGGCAGATATAAAAAAGTTCTTAGTATAGGGTCTGGCACACATAAATGGTAGTAGCTATTACTTTCTTCTACATATTTAGTTTCTAATTTGTTATCGTCTCTTTCTTAAGCTTCTTGAGGATAAGTGTCATGGTTTTTTGTATCTATGCAAAAACACCACTGTTAGAAAAGCTTAAGAATTAAGAAGAGTAGTATATATATATTTTGCTTTGTAAATTGTAAAGCACTTATTAAACATTAGGTATTACTAACAAATGATAACATGCTATTGTACTACTAGATGTGTCTTTATACTAAAATATAACTATTTTTTAAATCTAATAAGTGCCTGTTACATAGACTAAGGCAACTTTGAATTCTTAAATTTTCCAAGAGTAATGCAAGAGCCATAAAGCAGAAAATACTTCTAATAAAAAGCCAGGTTTAATGCAGCCTTAATCATTCAAGTAGATAGATGTTTTCATCTCTCTTCTAAATGTCACCCTGGAAGAAAGGAAAGATTCCTTGAATGTTGGTGATGGCATTCTCTGTTAAATGGTCAAAACACTTGATCTGTCATGGATACTAAATCATTATCTATTCAAAATATTTAATATTAAATGACAAGATACAGTTATCTATGAATGCAACTAGTTCACATTTCAAAGTTTCACTAGTATCCAGATGGATGTAGGCAGTTTTGATATTTAGTTGAATAACTTGTGAGAAAGATTATGTGGTAATGAGTCATATCTTTTTGAAAATCTTATTTTCCTGTATCTCCTCTCTTCCAGTCCTTAGACAAAGAACAAAAACTTGAAGTAAATCAGTTAAGTGATTTTTGTTTGTTTTAAATAATTTCGCCACACCCTGGGCAGTTTAAAAACCATTGTTGAGAGTCTCTAATACAAGTAATTAATGAAGAATTTAAGGAGGGCAGTGTACACACTGGCGGCTGGACACTCAGAGTAGCGGTCAAGCTATGGAATGTTTGTTTAAGCTGTCCTCATCATTTCTGGATGGTCGTTACCAGATCCCCCATGTGTGACTTGCACCGGGCTTCGTAACCAGAAGTGCCGCACTCTGTTGTTGCACCCCGATGTGAAAACCTCGAAGAACTTTTCAGTTCTTCCCAGATAAAGCCTACATCCCACTGCCTGCCTTTTGAGGCTCTCCATAATCTGGTTGAGCTTGACTTACTTAACCCCATTTTCTGTTATTTCCCATTGTCAACTCTGTTTACTGTCTCCAAAGTGACATTGGTTGGTTTTGATTCTCTGTGATTTTGTTCGTCTTCGCATTCCCTCCCTCCCTCCCTCCCCCCGCCCCCCTCCCGTCAGTATCTCTTCCGTTTCCTATGTCTCTTATCCTACCCTCCTTTAAGGATGAATCGAGGCCTTTCGTTGTCTGTGAAGTGTTTCCTTGACTTGTGTGGCCACCCCTTCTTCTGAAATGCTTCAAGACTGACCAACTCTATTAGCATTTAATTAAATACTACCTTCTGGTCTTCGATTGTCTCTATCGGTCTTGTTTCCCGAACTAGATTGTAAGCTTCCTGGGAACAAGGCCATGTGTTATTATCTCTTCGTTTTTACCATAGTACTGAGCTTGGGGGGAAGTTCAGTAACTATATATCAGCTTTCTACTACGAAGTCAATCAGTGTAGAAACGTAGTTTCTTTTGAAAATGGATACCGTAGGATCTTTTGATTGGCTCTGGGTATATGTCAAATAAGCATAATAAAGCTTTCCTGTGAGAGTCGCTGTGGCACTTTCTCGTTAACAGTAAGTGAAGAAGATTCAAATGATTTAAAAATTGGTTGGAATATTATATTATGAAAAATGGAAAGCCTAAAATTTTAACTATTCTGTATTATAAATCTTCACATGACTTATGAATAGTGCTTAGTTTGCGTCTAAGATTTATACAATAGGAAACAATAAAATTATATGTATAATTTGTAAATATTACATATCTATATTTTAAATAGATCTGTTACAATACTAAGTCCGTGCTTTTTACTGCTCTTTTTTCATCTCTCACCTTGCGGGTTTTCTAGTTTTTTGGTGCCATTAATCTTAGGTGATTGCCAGATAGTTACGAGGACGATTGTAGGAAGAATTCCATGTTGAGGATCTTGACGAAGCATCAGAAATCGTTTGAAAACTTATTTAAAATAGTTTTCTATAATTTGAAGAAGAAGAAAAGGGATACACTATGAAGATAGTAGGTCGTTAGGGGTCTTCTCACACATGGGGAGCAGGAATTTTTGTGCACGAGGAACCTTAAAGTCTATCAGACTTCCTGGTGACTTGGGAAGAGATGAGAATGTTTTGCTTCTCTGGAGTTTATGTCCTTAAGTCTGGTCCCACTGTGGTTTGGAAGAGATTCTGTGATTGCGTATGAAAGATCGCGATCATCCAGGAATACGTGGAGAGGTCCGGATTTTGAACATGGCGGTGGGCACAGACAGGACCCGGGCAAGAGGAGTTCTGCGGGGTTCTAGTGGGGAGTGGGGGTGGGCGCAGGGCCAGGAGGGACTACAAAATGCAGGAATGCTGGAATACCTGTTTTTGAGATGGGAGTGAAGAGTAGTAAAACTGTGACAGAGGTGTCTATCCTTTTAAGCTTGATCTTTGGAAGGTTCTCATCTACTCTTCCAGTCCAGGTGTTCAGATATCCTGTTTTACAAATCTGCTGACCATGATTTTTTTTCATGCCTTTTGCAGCATCATGAAGAGCCACTTAAGCCTTGTTAATGGATTTGTAGTTTTTCCTATCGGTGGGGGAAGCCACTGATTAGTTTTAAGTAGAGAAGTTAGATGATCCTATTTTCATTTTTGGTAAATTACTCCTCCTGCAGGATGAAGAACCGCTGGAGGGGAGCTGGAGTAAAGGATTAGTAGGGACTCATCCATTGAACATGTATATGGAGCAGCTGTCACCTGATAATGCAAGCCATGGCCATTAAGCTATTTATATGGCCTTTAAATTTTGCTTTCCGCTGATAATGTGTCTCTTTGTAAGAGTGGAACTTCGGATGACAGAAAAGTATTGTGCAGTGTGGGACTTGGAGGTGGGGGGAAGGTGTGTCATGGAGCAGAATCTGGAGGACTTTCAAATAACACATCCCTAGCTTTTCCCCTTTACTTGGGACCAGAGTGAAACACTGTCACTGCTGAGAACCGGCTGTGTTCTCAGATGGGGACCATTGGCTAAGGCAAGTCTTCTAAGAAGACGAAAGTGTTCAAGAGAGGACTGAAGGACCACAGAAATGAAACGGAATTTTCTTGCAAGTAGATTCATGTTTGTTATAAGGACATTTTTAAACTGGGGAACAGGTTTTGTTGATAAGCACATTTTAGCATGTTTGTGTTTCCTGGATAGGCGTGTTTTTGTCAGAGTTCAGATTTAGGGTGCTGGAGAGAAGAACGTTCTTCTGTCAGTTATTTGCATTAGAAAAAAACTCCCACCAGTTAATGACATTTGGTAATGATCACTTTTAATCTTTTCGAGAAAGAAAGAAAAACTTTTTTATGGCCAAAGTTAAGGCAGTATCTGATCACCGTTGGAGATTTCTCTTTGGTTTTAAATTCTCCTGTTTTCAGAATATGCTCAGATAAAGGGTTAATCTTGAGGCCACAGGTATGGACAGGTCTAGGTATGTGATCTGTTCTGCTGTTTTGCAAGGTGCTATAAATGCTGCCAGGGTGTAATCTGACACCAGGCAGGGCCCAGCGGCCAATGGTGGAAGGCGGAGAACAATGTGCAGGAACCGGAATGTCTGGTCTGGGGAGTGAGGAGTGCACCCGTCCTCTCCTGGGTCCTGGACCCTGTTCCCTAGGTGTCAGCAGAAAGGTGAAAGCAGGGAGAGCAGTCAGCCTGTACGGCTGGATCGGCCGGATCCTATTGACTTTGCAGGTTTTTCTTTTTTTTTTAAGCTGAACATGGTTGAAGCTAAGGTGAGCTTATTCAGGTTGCCAAGGCCTGCTTCAGCTTTGCATATGTCACCAGAAGCCTGGCTCTGAGACTTCCCATTAAAAAAAAAAATCATTTTGTGCTTCATTCACACGAAAATAAAACTACTTTTGAAAAAGTTCTAGATACTTCACTTCCCCTCACTGCTGCCCGCCCCGCCCCCCCACCCCGCCTTGTAAGGAAAGTCGCCTAAAGCAGGATAGCTACTTAAAAGACTTTGGTGGTGATGTATATGGTACTTGTATGGATTCCAAGAACATATTTTAAAACTTGCAAAACTTTTTCTTAAATTTTTTGAATATTCGACATAATTTAAGTTTAGAGATTGGAGTATAGACACATTTTCGTTTTGAATTAAGTTACGAGAACCCTGAGCACAGTGGGGAATGATTTGTTCTGTGGCATTGACTCGTATTTTCTTCCCCTTCTATTCTGTGTGCGGAATATGCGATCTAGAGAGGGCTGTATCACGAGATTTATTTTACAACTCATGCATTTTTTGTTTCCTTATTCAGTAGGAACTGAGAGATTAACTACCTTTATTTGGGGAGTTCAGATCTGGTTACTTAACAGTAATTACATTTTGATGCGTTTATCTTTTTTTCTATATTTACAGATTTCTAAATGTGAGAGTAATACTGTGTAGTTAAAGAACTAGCAAGAAAAATGTTGCTAACATTTTATTTTAATGATTTATTAAGTTGTGATAGCTTTCTAAAAAGGCTTGATAATAATGTGCCCTTTATGACTTAGCAGTACCACTTCTGGGTGTTTATCCAAAGAAACCCAAACATTAATTCGAAAGACATATGGTCTCTGTTCATTGCAGCATTATTTCCAATAGCCAAGACATGGAAGTAACCTAACTGAATGGCTAAAGCAGTGATACATACACACAGTGGAGTATTACTCAGCCATAAAAAAGAATGAAACCTCGCCATCTGCAATAACATGGATGGACCTGGAGGGTGTTAGGCTTAGTGACATAAATCAAGGAAAGACAAATATATGGTTTCACTTGCATATGGAATCCAAAAAAGTAAGTGAGAAAACAAAACAGAAACTAACTTGTAGACACAGAGAACGCTTTGATGGTTGCCAGATGGGAGGGGAGTTGGGGAGTGGGTGAACGGGGGAGAGGATTAAGCAGTACAAATCGGTAGGTACAGAATAGTCAGGGGATGTGAGGTACAGCATTAGGAATATAGTCAATAATATTGTAATAACTATGTATGGTGTCGGATGGGTACTAGATTTATCGGGGTGACCACTGTGTAAGGTGTGTAAATGTCTAATTACTATATTGTACACCTGAAACTAATATAATATTGTATGTCAACTGTAATTGAAAAATTAAAAAATATTTTAAAAAATGTTTCCTTTTCACTTTTTAGGCTGACTGAAGGTAAAGCAAGATGGTATGATATAACAGAGCTTGGGAAAGAATAATTATAGTACAATTTTAAGACTTAAAGCAATAATAGAAAAATCTACAAACTCCTATGCTTCAGTTTTCCAGGTAAAAATACGCTTGCAAATGATTTAACAAGCGTCAAGAGGTTGCACGAAAGAGTGTAGAGACCTTTGCTAGGATATTTGTGTGAGAGATTTCTTATTTTCCCAGACGTTCTGCCAAGGAAAACTACTAACGAAGATCTGTTACTGTTGATAGAGATCTGTTACTGTTGATAGATAGTAACAGATAGATAGATCTGTTACTGTGTGTAGGGAATTGGGCTGGGAACCCACCCCTCTCTTGTGCTTGTTGCCACTGCCACTGTCTGTGTGACCTTGGACAAGTCAGAGTCCTCTAGCCAGAATTCCTTAGCTGTTCATGGAATTCATTGTCCTAGGTAATCCTTAGATCTCGTTAAGTCTAAAATCATGTGATTCTGTACTTTTAGATTGAAGATGGCCAGGCCCTTGGAAGATTGTGCAGAATCTATTTCAATACCACTGATGTATTATTTTCATTTCTGTTGGGAGCTAATATAAATTATTCTACTATATTAGAAAACAAATGAAAAAAGCCTAACTACGGTCTATTATCCAAGAATTTCAGTCATTACAGTTTATGGGGTTACCGCTTGCTTATTTCTAATTTACATAGCTTCTCTTTTCTCCCACTTTTCTTATTCTATTTTCTTAAATTTCTGTTGTATTTCTTCTAATGTAATGTTTTTTTCCAAATAGACCTGCTTATGATAGGTATGTCTATAGGTTGAGAAGGGTCATTTATTAGGTTACCACTTCATGTAAAAATACTTTCTGTTCATGTACTTGGCATCTGGGATTACTACAGAATTCCAGTTCTCTAGCTACTCCCAGCAATATGTGTGTGTCCACACACACACACACACACACACACACACACACACACACACACTCTGAATACTTTATTAGCGGTAGTCATTCTAATGAAAGGTAGTCACTCAAACACCCCATCGCTTGAAGCAGGTGAATTTTACCTTCTTTGGGCCAGAAGTATCTTATCTAAAACCCTGTTGCTTTTTTGTTTGACTGGTTCTTTTTATTTATCAAGTTTCATATCGTGTTTAATGAGTTGGTGGTCCAGTAGCTTCCAAAGGGTAGTAATGGGTTTTTTTTTTTAATATTGTTTTGAATTAATGGGTTTTTAGACCCTGTATCTAAAACCCTTTTGAAGGCAACTTAAACTTGTATTTGGTCAGAGATTAAGACAGCAACGGTGAGAAGTATTAAAAACTGATTTTGACTATCATGTTTTTATAATATCTGAAATCTTTTGTAATAAACACACATTAGCTCTTTGAATGGGTCATATTAGACCCATTCTATGAGTCTAATATGGCTGAGGGTTTTGGGTTTGCAATCAGTAAATTCTTTTCTTGGGAACAGGCGCATAATGGAACTCTGTGTCAAGAGAGTCTTGCCAGACAGGGTGAGGTCCTAAACTTGAAGCACCTGGGTTTATCAAATCGTCAAATTTGGAATAGAATTATACTTTTGTTGCTAGTAGGCCCTGGTTTTCTTTGTTGACGTTTGGCAAATAGCTGTGGTAAAGGAGACTCCCAGGGAGTGTGGAAATGAGACGTAAGGAATAATTAGTTCCCTGGCAGGCACCTGCTACATGTCTCTCGCACTGTACTTAGACTATAATGAAGCTCACGTTTATTGAGTAAAATTTATGTGCTAGGCATTCTGCATTTTGTATCCCATCTCCACAGCCACTCTAGATTTTGGTGTTATTTATTATACCCAGTTCATTCAGAATGAGGAAACCGTGGCTCATACCTGCTTTACAAAGAGAGGAGACTGACAGTAAGTTACTTGTCCAAGGTCACAGTGCAGAAGATTCTGTTCAAACCTAGGTTGTCTGACTCCGGAGCCTGTGTTCTTGTTTTTCTTGCTTTGTTATTTTACCTTAAATCTGAAGCTTATTTGGGTGATAAGAAGGTAGGAACCTTTTGCTGAGACGTTCCTCTGGCATGTCTCCTTGAAGAATAAGAAAATGGTCCTGGAAAAAAAAAATGCTCCTGACCCAGTCGAAGGACGTGAGAGTCAGGAAGTTTTTATTATTTGGTAGCTGCGCAACTATATGATCTCTCAAAACTGTGCAGATAAGTTAGCTGTTTTTATGTCTTTGTGCTGAAAGGACAGTTTTCACTTACCTTTTTCCTTGTTATTTTTTAGAGGCCTTGTTCCTCCTCAGTCTGAGTACCCATGTTTTTCCACACTAGAGCAGTTTTGAGGAATAAAGTGATAACTTCAGTTTTGGACCCGTTTGAGACACACTGTGAGGGGCGTCGAGGTGGACTTGCCTGCGCGACAGCCCAGTGAGCGAACTTGGAGCTCAAGAGCTGAACTGGGGATGGAGATTTGTTTTGTCCCCAGTCAGTGTATGTATTTACTTAGAAATCTTTGTTCCAGACTCATGCAGCCTGAAAGATTTGGGTCGATTTGTGGCAAGGCTGTATGTTGGGGTCGTGGAGAGTGCTGACTGAGATGGGGATTCTAGGTGTAGCTCCGCGATGCTTTCAAAGTGTGAGACCCGGGGCAGAGACTCGATTTACTCATGAAAAAATGAATCATTGATCTAGATGTTCATTCTCATCTATTACTGCAAAAAAATTTCCTGCGCAGGGGCTTCATTATTTAATAGGACCTCTGATATGTATAGATGATACCTCTGGATCAAGAATCCGAAAATTTCTCAAGAACCACGTTGGTACCACAGGTTATATAACTACTCAGAGAAGAGGAGGAATGAGAGAAGGAAAGAGTGAAGGAAGACAGAGGGTCAGAGGCCTGATTAAGCCAATAAAATGATTCAAGAGCTGCTGCTTTACCGACACATTTTCCGTTTGTAAACTTCTGTATAGAAATGAACAAAAGCTACCCACCGGACTACAGGTGTCTCTTCCCGTCCTGACAAATGACTTCGTGAAAATGGGCAGTCGTTTCGGTTTTGGTTGATAGCCGTTTGTCGCGAGTGTGAACCGTAAGGGGTATGTGGATCGCTTGCCCTTGTTTTTGAGGCTGAGAAAGACGATGATTAAAGCACCGCAGTGGGGAGGTGCTAGTGACAAAAGGTTCGTGAGGGCGAGTAGAAAAGAAAGTGAAACTTGACATGGACGCGCTCACATTGGTCATTGGTACAGTGTCACTTTGTATTTGCGAACAAAGGGATTTTGGAATCGTTTTTTGAAATTCAACCTTTTAGAGAGAAACTTTTATATCAGGAGACATCCCTCGATTCTGGTTATACTTTCTTATTGTGGTTTTTCAAGTTTAGGATAACGGGTTCTTCACTGTCCAAAGCCCTACAGTCATTCTTTATAAAGAATATGTGTAGAAATAGCTGAAGTATCTAATGATAGATTTTTAAAACAATATCTGTTACTAATATAATTCTTTTTATTATTACCGTGAGCACACGATGATTCCTTACCCAGAGAGGTTTCGCTCAGGTTATCTTGGTGCCTGGCACGTTGCTTTGCAGGTAATATGCACCCAGACATTAATTCAGTTGAATTAGGGGGACATCATTTTCAAATGGGAGACAACGTACAGCGAGTGCTAACTTCGTGGTATGGGCAATACGTGCTGTGTTTTTGAAGGTCCATGTAGGTCAGGGCAGAAGTGTTGGGAGGCTTTGCAAGAGGAATGGTATTTGAGTTGAGCATGTAAGAATGGAAAAGATGAGAATGGATGCTGAGAAATGGGAGAGGTAACCCTAGAAAGAGAATAACAGAAGCCGAGAAGGGAGGCCAGAAATAGTGTAGTTCGTGTGGAAGACCGTAGGAAGGCAGGCCTCGTGTAGAAGCATAGGGCTAGGAGAAGATTATAAATAACGTTTGTCCAAGGTCATGTGTGTCTTATGTTTATATGTCTGTCTGTGATCAGTTGAGATCAAAACACTCTTTTTCCCCCCTCTAGATATGGTGCATTGCTCAAAAACTACTCGAATGCGCTAAAAATACCTAATGTTGGAGTTAATTCATTATTAAAAGGGGCGGGGTGGACGAGTGGAGGAAACCGCTGGGTTAGAATCTAGTGAGTGTGAATATCACTTGAATTGAATTATTAAGCCTTATTTTATTTTCATTTCCGGTTAGAGGAATCAGTCCACTGTGACTCCTAGAGTCCAGAATATATATATAGGGAATTGACTTTACTGAAATTAGGAAACCAAGGATATGACTTGGCTAGCACGTGATAATTGGATTTAAGTTTTCTGGGACACTCATTTACCAGCTCAACTTTATTCCTGAACTTGTCTCTTTAAAATTAAGCTGTAAATGCCGTTTCAGAAAACAAGATGTTATATAATGTGATTATTTTTATATCTGTCTTTTCATTCACATTATGGCCATAACCACATGATGCAATTATTAATAAAATTAAGAAAAACTTTTAAATTAAAGTTTTCCTTTTCTTAGTAGTAGTAGTAGTAGTAGTAGTAGTAGTAGTAGTAGTAATAGTAGGAGTGCGTGTGTGTATTGTTTTAAATAGACAAGCATCTTTGGAAGGTCCTTTTTAAGTAAGCATTTCTTCCTCCACTGTAAAATTTTTCTCACTCTTAAGTTGCGCTTCTGTTTTTCTAGTATTGTAAAGTGCAGTTCTTTGCATGTTCTAATTTGCCATGACGTGGTCAAGTGCTGTTTCCTTCCTGTTGCTCGCAGCCTGTGCTAGAGATAAGGATACATTTCAGCGCATTAAAACAGAAGCCACTGAAGACAGGCTCAACATGGTAAAGCATTCTGCTTAGCAGAAACCTCTTTAAATAACAGAAAGCAGGCTTTAATTTCTGCTTGTTTTTGAAAGCTCTTAAAATATTACTTAATAAACTTTATATGTATTAGACCGATTTTAAATTCTTATATATAGTAGCCCTAACAGGGAGACTGTCTGAATGTTTCTATTGAGACAAAAATACACGTTCTGAAATTACTCATGGAGTAGCATTTCCTATGTTTGTGGGTTTGTGGGAAGAAAATTGTTTATATGTTCTTTATTGCAATTATAAACCTAGTTATTGCTGGGTGGATATATGTATATTTTTAAATATTGGGTACTTTAACAGTAGTGTATCTGGGTGGAGAGGAGAATGGCTTCATTTTCAGTAATGAGAGGTGATTTTATGTTAGATGGAATGAAATCTTCAAGAAAAACATGTCTCTAACTTAGAAAACAAAACAAACAAACAAAACCCGTGTTCATTAGTCACCTTGATTTTGTTTAAAAACGTGAACAAAAAAATACTTCGGAGGCACTGCCCTTGGTATCAATTGTTATAGTCTGAATGGGTATGATTGCTTTTTTTTTTGTAATTAACTTAAGCTTTTGTTTTTCAGGCCAAGAAGATCTAGAGAAGAAAAATTTCAGAAAAATTGCCTCCGTTTGAATAGAATATCAGTGAACCAAGAAAATTCGAAGTTCCTTCCCTAACGAAAACCTGGTTATATAGTAACTTCACAGACTTAGCTGAGGGTGTTTTACCCAAAATTGTCACTGGCTTCTGCTGCCTGATACTTGAACCTGGGTGGAGTTTTTCTCATGTGGATCTAAGGGGAATGCTTTATTATGGCCGCTGTTGTCCAGCAGAACGACCTGGTATTTGAATTTGCTAGTAACGTCATGGAGGATGAACAACAGGTATGAGACTCCCCCGCCCCAAAACTGGATTTTAATAAATCTATTATTAGATTTCTCCATTTGTATCAGAAATTACTTAATCTGAAAGGCTTTATTAATGTAAAAATTTCGCTATTAAAAATTTGGAGGTAATTGTGATCTTACGTTTTAAGTACTAGTTAATTTGTTAGGAATCTTATCCTTGACTTTGATGTGGTAACGAGAAAGTAATACTTTTGAGGTTAAGCTTGTTTTTTTTTTTAATAAAATGAGACTTAAATAGCATAAGTAATTATTTAAAACTACTTTGAAAAGTTGTAAAGGACATACTAATAAGATTTGTAAATTTTTTA
>NW_011888935.1:205857-210522 GCF_000151845.1 Pteropus vampyrus | reverse complement strand
GAGTAGCATTTCCTATGTTTGTGGGTTTGTGGGAAGAAAATTGTTTATATGTTCTTTATTGCAATTATAAACCTAGTTATTGCTGGGTGGATATATGTATATTTTTAAATATTGGGTACTTTAACAGTAGTGTATCTGGGTGGAGAGGAGAATGGCTTCATTTTCAGTAATGAGAGGTGATTTTATGTTAGATGGAATGAAATCTTCAAGAAAAACATGTCTCTAACTTAGAAAACAAAACAAACAAACAAAACCCGTGTTCATTAGTCACCTTGATTTTGTTTAAAAACGTGAACAAAAAAATACTTCGGAGGCACTGCCCTTGGTATCAATTGTTATAGTCTGAATGGGTATGATTGCTTTTTTTTTTGTAATTAACTTAAGCTTTTGTTTTTCAGGCCAAGAAGATCTAGAGAAGAAAAATTTCAGAAAAATTGCCTCCGTTTGAATAGAATATCAGTGAACCAAGAAAATTCGAAGTTCCTTCCCTAACGAAAACCTGGTTATATAGTAACTTCACAGACTTAGCTGAGGGTGTTTTACCCAAAATTGTCACTGGCTTCTGCTGCCTGATACTTGAACCTGGGTGGAGTTTTTCTCATGTGGATCTAAGGGGAATGCTTTATTATGGCCGCTGTTGTCCAGCAGAACGACCTGGTATTTGAATTTGCTAGTAACGTCATGGAGGATGAACAACAGGTATGAGACTCCCCCGCCCCAAAACTGGATTTTAATAAATCTATTATTAGATTTCTCCATTTGTATCAGAAATTACTTAATCTGAAAGGCTTTATTAATGTAAAAATTTCGCTATTAAAAATTTGGAGGTAATTGTGATCTTACGTTTTAAGTACTAGTTAATTTGTTAGGAATCTTATCCTTGACTTTGATGTGGTAACGAGAAAGTAATACTTTTGAGGTTAAGCTTGTTTTTTTTTTTAATAAAATGAGACTTAAATAGCATAAGTAATTATTTAAAACTACTTTGAAAAGTTGTAAAGGACATACTAATAAGATTTGTAAATTTTTTATAGTATATGACCGGTGATTATAATAGTTGCTTGCAGCTCTACAGTTTTAATGTATGTGGTTAATTAAGATTCATAATCTTGGGCTATTTTTTCAAGCAGATGAAAAGATATTAGTAGTCCCAGAATCACACATCATTTCAGTCCAAAGCATGTGACTCTGAGGAAGTTACTTACTTCTCTAGATTTCATCATCTTTTGAATGAGAGAATTGAACCGAAGAATTTCTAAGTTGCCTTTTATTGAATTTATACAGGATGAGCAAATTACTGTTTTTAGAATGTAAAATAGATCCAAGAGATCGTGAGAAAAAGATCTAAGTTAACTCTAACTCCCGCTTTTTTTGAGTGGGGGGTTAGGGGTTCTTGGGACTTTATAATTTATTTAATTTTCAACAGGTTATATGGGAATGTGACTCATGATGTGGGAGAAATGGTGTGTTAGAGAGACTCAGTGTCCTGGGAAAAAAATATTTTGAGGACTGGTAGGTTTAAAACAATCCTAATAAAGTTGATTTGCATACTGAAATGAGCCTAATTTCAAATACCTAACTTTAATATTTAATAGGTCAATTATAATGTGTCATGCTTTTATTCTAGAAAGTTACTACAGATAATAAAGTTGATTCTTACTTTTGGCAGGGCATTATAATTTCTTAGCTGTTTGTATTGTCTATTGAAGTAATAGAATAAAAAAATTATAAACTACAAAAAAAATTAAAATCAAGATGAGCATTGGGTAGGGAGGAAAAAATTCGAGAGAGAGGATTGCTTGTTCTCAATTAAAAATATATTAATAGTTACATGGATTTACTCTAGAGACAATAGAAAAGATGTTTTAGGAGGAGAAAGTGTTTTGGATTTGTTTTAAAGCAGGATGTTTCTGTATACGTTAAGGTTTGAAAACAGTGTGTTTACTGTTCAGCCCTCTTAGATGAAGGATCCCGGGCTTGATGTGGTGAGGATGTGGCTGCAGTTGACAGAGCTTTAAGCCACTCACTCACTGGCATGCTCCAGTGCAGTGGCTTTGACACATGCTCTTGACAATGAGAAATATGTTGTACATCATGGTGCCAGTATCCACACATTCATCTACACAGCCTTCAAAGAAAGTTTTGTCAAATAACGCTTACCCTTGCTGTGTGTGATGTGCTTAGTTTCTCTTGGAGAGGTTATCAGTGTCTTCGAATGGGGAGGTGGTGCTCTTAACGTCAGAGGCACGCATGTGTACTTTCTTAAGTTATTTAATTTTATCTAACAAAAGGAATATATATTAGTTTTATGCATGTATTATTATAAGGACTTTAAAAATATTGAGCATATGAAGGAAATATTATTATCCATATATTACAGTGAGGAACTTGAGACAGAGAGAGGTTACCAGTATCGACTACTTGATATTTAATTTTTTAGACGAAGGCCTGAAAAAAAGAGCAGTATATGTATGTACAGACCTACACAGAGCAGATGTTTTTAGGATACAGATGAAAGTATGCCAAACCATTTTTGTGACTTGTCTGTTTATACTTAATATATCATTTATTTTTTCACATGATGGATGGGCCATTATTTATTTTACCAGTCTCTGATCATGGACAATTGGCTGTTAACAATATTTTGCTGTTATAAACAATATCGCAGTGAACATCCTAGTTGAGGTGTAGTTAAGAGCTCAGATATTAGAATGAGAAGACCTGGGTTTTATTCCTCACTCCACCTCCATGACATGACCTTGACTTTGAGCAAGTTACTTAACCTTTCTGTGCCTTGGTTTCCTTATCTACAGAATGAGGATGATAATAACTGACTTGATGTTGTAGGGTGGCTGTGAAGATTAAATGAGCTGATACATATAAAGCTCTTAGAACCATGTTTGGCACATAGCTAATCTTTACTGAGCACTATCAGTTTGTTATTGCATCTGTGTGTGTGTGTGTAATCATATATAACAGTGTATTTTTGTACAGTTGTATGACTATTTCTATAGTATTTTTAAAAGTAGATTTACTAAGTTTACGAAAAGCATAAACTTATTTTCTTCTGCCACCAATAGTGTATTTCCTAAACCATCACTAACAGAAATCTCGTTTTTCTTTTTGGTCAGTCTTTTTTTGGTGAAAATTACATTTTACTATTTTAATTTGCATTTCCTTAACTGCTAGCAGTGAGGTTGTTGAATTGTTTGTTAATTGAATCTATTTTTATTTGAATTTTCTTCAGATTACTTAGTAATATCCTTTTGCTCAGTAGGAGTTATTTATATAGTATGGATATTACATCATTATCACTGTCTTCTAACTCATTCATTATACAGTTAATGATTAGTCTCTTTGTGACATGAGGCAGATATTTTGCCCCTGTCTGATATCATCACTTAACAATAAGCTATCTTTTGCTCTGTACAAATTTTAAATATTTATGTGATAAAATTTACTTTTTTTTTTTTTTTAGTTTCTGCTAAGTTTTTCTCACCCCTAAAATTATTAAATTTTAAAAAATATTTTCTTCTAGTATGTTTTATATGTTTAACTCCTCAGTTCAGATGAAATCTGATTTTTAAGAATAGGTACAGGGATAGGATGACTGTTTAATCTCACAAATGGGGATGTTGGCCCTTCACTGTTTATTGAATATTTTGTGATTTTCATACTAAGACTGCCACCTCTGTTATATATTAAATTATCACATGTAGGCTTCAGTTTTGAACTTGCTAGTCTAGTGTATTCCATTTCATTTAAGTGTTTTTGTATTGTGCCAATATCATACTGCTTTCATAGGTATCACTTTAGAGATGTCGCATCTGATAATAGTTTTGAATGAATTTTAGAAGTAGCTTGTTAAGTTACATAAAAACCGTTGGGATTTTAACTCTTCAAAGTTTAAAAGTGTTTGTGTCTTTTAAAATAATTTATTCTTTTGTATGATCCTAAATTGGTTTGATTGGTTGGTCCTTTACACAATCACTCTTTGAAGGCACCAGATTAGAATGTATTTCCTGTTTTCAGTTATGGTCTGTGGTTATAAGTGGAGTTGTCTCAAGAACCTGGCAGCAGTAATGTCTGGTTGCCGCCTCCTTGATCCTTTCCCCTTATATCAGTTCTTACACTTCAAAATGGCGAGGAAGAACTCGCGTGGGCAGGAATGGGGCAGGAGAGGCTGGAAAGGAGATGTCGTTGTTGGTGCTGACCAGCCACCTAAAGTCTCTGCTTGCTGTCTGTTCCAGACTGGGAGTTTTCGTCATCGTTGTCTTGTTTGTTTGTTTTTTTGTCCCAGACTGGGAATATTTGTAGCTGAAAGCGAGGCACTTCGGTGGGACAGCAGCGCCGTCAGTATTGAATCGCAGTAAACTTAAACTTGATGGTGCCTCAATCTGACCTTATCAAACAGGCGTGTTTGCCTGGTGAATATATGAGCATAAGAAGAAAGCTGAAGGCTGTGGATGAAAGTTTCTAGCGAAAAGGAAACTTGACCACATATATGCTCAAATATTCCAGAATTTTAATTTAATGAAAAACGATGGGTTAGTTTAGTGCTTCTTAGAATTTTTATATATTAGTATATCATTTGATATATCACTTATAATTCCGATATGTCATATTTTTATTAGTTCTAAAAGTAGAACTTAGCAAATCATATTT
>NW_011888935.1:192610-205392 GCF_000151845.1 Pteropus vampyrus | reverse complement strand
ATCCTTTCCCCTTATATCAGTTCTTACACTTCAAAATGGCGAGGAAGAACTCGCGTGGGCAGGAATGGGGCAGGAGAGGCTGGAAAGGAGATGTCATTGTTGGTGCTGACCAGCCACCTAAAGTCTCTGCTTGCTGTCTGTTCCAGACTGGGAGTTTTCGTCGTCGTTGTCTTGTTTGTTTGTTTTTTTGTCCCAGACTGGGAATATTTGTAGCTGAAAGCGAGGCACTTCGGTGGGACAGCAACGCCGTCAGTATTGAATCGCAGTAAACTTAAACTTGATGGTGCCTCAATTTGACCTTATCAAACAGGTATGTTTGCCTGGTGAATATATGAGCATAAGAAGAAAGCTGAAGGCTGTGGATGAAAGTTTCTAGCGAGAAGGAAACTTGACCACATATATGCTCAAATATTCCAGAATTTTAATTTAATGAAAAACGATGGGTTAGTTTAGTGCTTCTTAAATTTTTATATATTAGTATATCATTTGATATATCACTTATAATTCTGATATGTCATATTTTTATTAGTTCTAAAAGTAGAACTTAGCAAATCATATTTATGCTCAACAGACTTAGTTCACTAGGGAGAAGCTTGGTGACATGCTTGGCAAAGTGAGACAAATATTTTTACGGAATATAGGAAGGTGGTCTTACGACATCCCTTATTAGGGTGTAAATCGGCTTGCTCTGACCCCTGATTCCTAGAGGGAGAGGCTAACAGGTAAACAGTGCCTTACTGTCTTTTTAACAAGATGCCCAGTAATTCTCATGCGGTGTTTGGGAATCACTGCTCAGTGTAACACAGGTGAGCCCAGAGTGCTGTGGACACGGAATGGAGCCCTTGACTGAATTGCAACTTTGGGAAATTACATCTGAACTGGATCTTGAGGGAACATCCAGTTTATCTGGCAGACGAAGAAGGGGAAGTGTTCCAGAACAGTAGAATGCACCAACACTCTTGTTGGATTGCTCTTGACTGTATAATCAATGTAGACACCTTAACCTGTGCTTAGACACTTTTCATAGTGTCTGTCTTGTGCTCTATTTTTTTTATACTGCATCGATTTTGCCAGTCTGTGGAGTTTTCTCAAATACCTTCTTTCCCCCTGTCTGATCTCCCACATTCATAGCCGTTTAAGTTGTAATTGTCTTTCAGGATCTTAGGACAAAACGTACTTATTTCAGGAATTTATCCAAAAGTCATCCCTTCGGGAATTAACAGCTTTATCCTCTTATTCCTATATCACTTATTGTCACTGTCACACATTTGCCATGTGAAATTTTCATATACCCATTACTGATTCCCCCAGATAAGTGCTAAACTACTTGTAGACAGGGAATGCCTCCTCCCGCTTTAAGATCTCCCAAGACATTTAACATCATTTATAATAGATTTGGTTGAGTCTTCTTAAAGATTTTTCTTCTTCCTCTTCTGTTGGTAAAATGACGTGGGATATATGTGTGCTTAGTTATGGCCCTTATCATATCAGAAGACTTTTGAATGGTGAGAATGGATATCCTGCTCCACGACTCTCTTGACTACAGTATACATTTTTCTGGGACCTATTTGTCCACATTCTCACTTAGTGTGTGGGCAGCGTGGCCATGTCACCATGTTCCAAGACCAGAAACAAATATTCATGGAGTCTTCTTTCTGATACGTATTTACAACTGTTCCATTCTATATGTTTGGTGAAAACACCTTAAAATAACTTAAAAATTATCATTGACATTATAAATAAGTATAATTCATTAAATGACAGTGATCACTTTTTTTAAATCTGGTTGGTAAGCACATGGACGCTTTTATTTTTCTGTCTGTTGTAGATTTAAATTATTCCCCCTCCCCACCCCCCCAAAAAAAATCAGGAAAACTAACTTCCATGTGGAGCCTTCCTGTTTCTTGGGAGACTCCTTCAAATTGCAGTGGGAATTTTTGACATGGTTGCATCTTGAGAATGAGGCTGTCTTCCGCAGACGGAGAGAATGTGCATAAGACTGTAGATCACACCAACCTGCCAATTTTCAGCCGGAAGGGTAAAATTCCGTCAGGTCAGGGGTTAAGCGTACCTCAGAACTAGAGTAGGAGGAATGAGCTGATAGTCTTCTGTGTGTGATTTGACAGCACCCGGCAGGCGGAGACGGGATGGTGGGGCAGGGCGGCTAACCTGGGCTTGGACACCGCGGATTCTGTTATTTCACACATTTTTGGGTTGTGCGGCCACTCTGCCCGTTCCAGTTGCTCTCTTTTTTAATCTTGACAGATCAGGTTTATCGGATCCCTTGTAAGTTTGGCCATCTGTAACACTAACATACAGAAGCCAGTTGTTTCTTTTCTGTATTTCTGGAAGAGCCTTCATCAAAGGAGTTATGCCATAGAGACCCCGGCACAAGCCTGATTATCTCTGGGGAACAGCCGACTTGGCCTGAGGCCTGAGGCTCTCTTGGGGTCGTATGGAGAGATCACCCCGCCTATGGCCTAGCGTTTGGCCTGGCTCATCTCCCTGCCAGCTGTTGGCAGCAAGGAAGCCGATGGTTATTAGGAAGGAGGAGCAGGTGAGGGGAGCCCTGGGAACTTTTTATTACCATCTTTTGCAGAGCCACCTCTCAGAGGCCCCGTGACAGCCTCTTAGAAAAGAACGGAGATGAGCCATTGCATAGGGTAGGACATGGCCCCGAAGAGCTCCAGAAACGTTAAGGGATGAGTTTTAGTGACTGGGTGTTTACTGAGCTTAATGTCCCACACACTGTGCCGTGCGCTTTGTAAGGATTTTCCTAGTTAATTCTTAACAACAGTCGTGTGAAGTAGGTACTCTAATTCTCGCGTTCTGGAAGAGTAAAGTGAGGCTCAGAGAAGGGAATCAATATTTGTATTTATCTATTTCCCCAACATGCTACTTTTTAAAATAACGTTTGTGTTGCTCAATTTTTTGTTGGGGATAGCGTTAGCAACCTCTGTTCTCCTATAAAGTCGATCACCTAGAGCAGCCTCGCTGGGTGAAGAAATTAATACCTCTTTGATGCATCTCAGTTTAGATGTGTGATCTTGAAATTTTTTGCCACCTTTCCATTTCACTTACACAAAACATAAAGGATAAACCGTTATATAAACAGATAGCGTTACCACGTTACTACTGACCATAAGCCAGAGTCACCTTCAACACTATTTAGAAAATATCGATGAAAATAATGTCCTTCGATTTAGTGAAGTAAAAAGAAAACTGATGGTTAATAGTTTGTTAGAATGTGAATTTAACACGTGGGTCCCTTAATAATGTTGGTAAATCTAATATGCCTAATATTAAAGAAGTTAGCAGCATAGAGGTGGGATTTTCTTTTTTTAAACACAGTAACCAAAATTCTCGATAATAGGGCAATTCTTTTTTTTTTTTTAAATAAGAATTATAATGGAGTGACTGGTAATACATTTGTGAGCTTATCTGTTTCATTTGGTTCCACCTAATGTGACATTGAGCACTGAAGATATGAGGCAGGCCACAGGAAAGTTGCCTGGGACTTGTGGGGAGTTTTGGGGAAGGAGAATTTCCCTCTTAAAAGTGATATTTTAGGCTACTATTTAAAGATTTACTATATTTGATGGTTTTGTATGACTTGTGTACTTCTCTCATCATTATACTTTATTTCCTGCTATGGGCAAAAAAACCAAACAAGAACACTTAGGAAAAACTTCCACTCATCTTTAGGAAAGCTACTGTGAAGCTCAAATAACCCCTCCCCAGCCCTAGCGTGTAAGCACATTCAGAAATAATTTGATATTAAAGATTAACCTGGGAGACGGTTTTTAAAAGAGTGATTAATCTGTGTACATCTAGATCAACTCCTTACAGCTTCAACATAATATTCTGAAAATTGATATTTCTTGTCAAATAAGAGTCTGTGTGATGTGGCATTGACAATGTCAGCTTGGGAACTAGGTACTGCCACTTAATAACTTTGTGAATTCATACAAGTTTTTAAATTCCACTGAGTTTTGATTTCATCCACCAAAAATGAAAGAATTCCTTCCCAAGGTTACAAGCAGTAAACATTTATGTAAAGCTTTAGCAAGAGCCTAGTACAAAGGAAGTAGTCAATAAATGTGGCAGTTACTGTATTAATGACATGTTAAATAAAAAAAAAAAAATGTGTTAAAAGTGTTTTGTGTTCCACTTTGTACTCTATATATTACTCAGTTGTTTTGATTAAGTAAGGTAATGAAGGCAAATTGTATGACTTGGGTACCTGTGAGAGAAATTCATCCGGCTTCTTTTTCCCCTAATATTTTCTTATTTTTTTCTTTGATATTTGAGAATGACTAGCTTGGTGTTTGAATAAGCCAATAAACTTGTCAATCAAGATTTTAAAAATCTGACAGATTTATTCTGTGGGGGAATACTCTCCTTTAACATTATAACATGTTTTTTCTTTTGATGTAGTTTGACTTGGAGCTGTTCGATTTTTTTGGAATGACTAGTTTCTGTCATTACCTATGATCAGATAGCCAATGTGACTTTTCCGTTTTGGAAAAGGCTTTATTGCAGCGTAACTGCCTATATTCAGGAATGCCTTGCCTCATTTCATTCTACGATTTGTACATATCGTATAGGATTCTTGTCAAAGCTCATGTTTTAGAAGTAGGAGTTGCCTCTTTAATTATGATTTTACTTAAATATTTGTATGTAGAATTTGCATATGTAAAAACTATCAATCTGATGGTGACTGCTGTGATGTTATCTAGTTAGTTTATAAGTAAACATTTAAACCTGGTTAAAATCTACTATACCTCCCAAAATCTCCCTGTTTTTTTTTTTTTACCTGTTAACTGATTCTGTTCACACTTAGCCATACACACACACACACACACAGACACACACACACTCAAAATCGATGTATTAAACTTTTAAAGTAAGCATTTTAATAACAAAATTAAGATTGTTTTCAGTGATTATTTTACTTTTTGAAATCCATAGCCAAGTTGTAATTTATCCCGGCTCAAAAAAGAAAAATCTGGGCAAAGACTAAAGGAGGCCAGTTGTCATGAAAGACCTAAACTGGGATTAGATTTAGCTAAACCAGCTCCTCAGGGATTTACAATGGAATTTCAAACACTACCTCTGGAAAGTCTAGAGAGAAGACCATTTCACCTGGACCTTTCTGTCCAAGAGAGAAACTAGGCTTCTTCAGAAACACTTATTTCTTCTGGAGCCAACAGAAATAAAACTTTTTCAACTCTAGCTCTAACACAGTGTGTTTGTGTGTGTGTGTGTAAAAAGCCAACGTAACACTCACACTAAAACTTGGCAAAATGCGTGCACATGCACGAACAATAGGCTAACCTCAAAATGGATATGTTGTTTAAGTACGAGCTAATATTTATTGCCTCTTACCTTTGCCCAGGTCCTGTAGGTGAAATGTATTTTCCCTTTTGATCCCCACAGTAACCCTGTAGCGTATGACAGTTTTTATTATCTTTTATGAATAAGGAAAGGCTTTATGTGGAGGAATCTCAGAGGTTGAATGAAGGGATGAGTGTTGCTCAGAAACACAACTGGAAGGTGACAGCACCTCTAGTGGAATTGAGTCTTTGACTCAAGAAAGCCCGAACTCTTTACCATGATGCTAGGGGAGATATAAAATGAAAGGAATCTGGAAAGGAATAGATTATCTAGAAGAATAGAAAGTAAATTGCCTTTTATAGTGATTATAACTGGGTTAAGTAGGATTTTCATTTTCTCTCAAATACATTTGCGTATTAAATTTTTTTAAATCTAGGTTCATGAACTACGTTTTTAGTCAAGAAAACTATGTTTTACAAGTTAGACCGTCGTGTTGTAGCTACAGAGACTTTGCTGCCCGATGGCTTTTCATTTTTCTTTTAAAACAATGGCCAGAAGGGATAAGCTCCCATCAAGCACTTCAGTCAATCAATAGAAGGCTTCTCATTTGTAGATAATAAAGCTGTTTTAATGACAGAATTTTCAGAGTATTATGTAGAGGATTTGGCTGTGAAAAACCCTTCAAAAAAATTTTGCTGAGCCTTGGCGCTCTATCGCTCAATCCTGGCTTGTTTTATGTGCTACAGCAATTCCTGAAATCATTTAAGATGCACCTGGAAATTGGTTGCAGTGCAGCTGTTGGGGACAGGAACTATGTGGCAAGGGGATAGTAATGTTGTATACTCTTGGAATATAAGTACGTTCATATATTAACCTATTCTCAAAAATAATCTTTAAAAACAGATCATGGGAACTCGTTTAAATGACTTTAACTTTGAATTATTTTGTTTGCCAGTCGCCCCGATTCTGGGTGCGTGTATCCATCTAGATGTACTGTGTCCAGACATTTTCTTATGGTTTATGTGAGTGAACAAAGGAATAGCAGCGTAGTATGTGATCTGGTCGCAGTCCCATCTCCTCAGCTGCTTGTTTTCACCTCTGCCCGAGAACGTGCTCAGAGCTGAGAGAACTACATGCAGAACAGTGAACTGAAGACATTCTGAGGTTCTGTTCTCTCCTCGGATGGACCTCTGCGTTTTAAACTTTATTTACGAAAGTATAACAAATACAAAAATATGCACAAATCATAAGTATACAGTTTGATGAATCTGCACAAAGTAAACATACGTAGGTATCCAGCTTTTGCTTTTAGTTGAAGCTAAATGGTTGTTTCTGAGAGTAGATGGTCAAGTTTTATTCACTGGTTTTCTGAAAAACAAGAACCGTCTGTCATTGTAAGACTGTACTAGGCC
Source organism: Pteropus vampyrus (assembly GCF_000151845.1). NCBI lineage: Eukaryota > Metazoa > Chordata > Mammalia > Chiroptera > Pteropodidae > Pteropus > Pteropus vampyrus. The sequence continues at coordinate 198,643 of NW_011888935.1, read as the reverse complement.
AAGTTTCCACCCCCTCAGTTTTATTGAGATAGAATTTATATATAACATTATTTAAGATGTACAGTATGATATATCTGTATATAAGTATTAAGCCAAGTTTTAAGTGTTTATATAAATCAAATATTGAAGAACTTTGATCAAAATATTTTACTAAATGCTTACTATATGCCTTACGGTATAACAAACGATATGTTTATGTTATTTATTCTTAAAACAGCTTTAGAAGATAGTATTCTTATATTAGATAGACACAAAAACTAAAGCCTAGGCAGGCTGAGTAATTTGCCAGAGTTCAGACACCCAGGGCATGTGCAGTCCAGCCTGTTTAAAGTCAGTCTGTCTCTGGAGCCTGAGCGCTTACTGTTACATCCCCTTTGAACTCTTGTATATTTCTACTGCACTTGCCTTGTGGTAAATATTGTCAGATTGTGTCCTGCTAGAGTAAGGTATTTGTTTTTTAAATCACAGGTGAAGGAACTCATTATGAAGCAATGTCTTCATAAGACGAGGCTTCAGGGCAGTATTCTGATTGGAAGAGAGGGCACAGGAATTTGTTCTGAAGATGTGTTTTCATAGCACGTGCACTGTGTTTAGTTTGTATGTTCATTGGGGTGGCCTTGGAGTGGGCTATTGAAGATTATGGGAGGAGTAAGGCCTCTACTATACGGCAAAAAGATGGTGAAAACTACTTGGAAGTATGCTCCTTTTATGCCTATCTTTAAAAAAAAGGGATATCTACATTGGGGAAATTTTTAGACTGTTTTTAACCTGCTCTTCAGGAAAACATGTGATAGCCATTTCGTTTTAAGCTATTTCATAGGGGACATTGGCAGGATGTTTCACAATCACCACATACCAGATTGAACTCCGCCATTAGAGAATATTTGAAAGTACTTTTGCTTTTTTAACCTGTTGAATAAATGTACTTAATAGAGCTGGAATAATGATCCACAGTTTCTTAAATGCCCACCTAGGGCTTTGGGCTGTGGCATGCTGAGGAAACAAGCAGACCCAGTCAGGGCAGTGACACTGTACTCTTTACATGTCCACGTTCCTCCTCATCTCAACTCGACGGTCTTGCCACATACGTCGTCAGCCACACCACACGGCAGCTTTATAGCGGACGATGTTGAAATTTGGGGAACTGTTTCTCTTTCCTGCTAAAACTTGCTTTGATTTTTATTGCTAAAAAAACTGTTAATTGCTTTCAACTCTTGTCCTGTATTTACCTGAAATGAATAAAGGAAACAGGTAAATATATTTTTCTCTCTAGAGCCGTTAAGCCCTTCAATAAAATTATAAAACAGTTGAAAGTTTATGACCACAGTTCAATTTGCGTGTAGAAACTGAGGCTTTGAAAACTCTGATCTTCGGCAGATTTTAATCCCAAGAAGTCTTGCCTCTCTATTCCCACCCATCATTTGTGATTTATTTTGGTTCTTTTCCAAAAACAAATGGAAAAATAATCTGCAATTGCCAAACAGCAAAAGATCTCATATAATAATAATAACTGTTTGGTCTTTTTGGATTTCTAGTATCTCAGACATTGACATAGTTGACAATTTAGAGAATGCAGTTTTGAATCTTGTAATTCTTCAGAGCAATGGTTCTGAACCCTCCCTGCACATTGGAATCACCTGAGAGCTTTAATAATAGGCCCGGTAACGTCCCCTGATAGTCTGGTTTATTTGAGTCCATGTAGAGTCATATACTGATATTTTTAGATGTTTCCCAGTGTATAGTCAGGATTGGTAATCATTGGTAGAGTTTACTTAGGTTCCCTGATGCAAATAAAAGGTAATGGAGAGAAGATGCTTAATTTTTTAAAAGCGATGTTTTGAGAGCTGTTTGGATTTTTTTTTTTAAAGGAGCCAGCCAAACGAAATATATTTTTGCTAGGGCATCAATGAAATGTTAACACCGTCACGTCTTAAAGATCTTATTGCTAAGTATTAGGAATGTCTTGGCCATTTTGTGACTAGCTCTGACCTTCCTGAAGTTCTTTTAAATAAATGTTGGGAAGGGGTCTGGTTGAAATTATGTAGGAAAAAACCAAGGTGAATAAGGTTGGTGGTCTTCAGCAAAGAAACTTGAAGAACGCCTAATCTCAATTTAGAAATGGAGCCATTTTCGTATCCATAGGGGACTGGTTCCAGGATTCCCCCCAGATACCGAAATCAGAGGATGCTCAAGTCCCTTATACAAAGTGGAGTAATATTTGCATGTAACCTAGGCATATACTCCCGAACACTTTAAATCTTTTCTAGGTTACTTATTATTCTTAATACAATGTAAATGCTCTGTAAATAGTTGTTATATTGTTTAGGGAATAATAAAGTCTGTAACTGTTCAGTGAGATGGACCTGTTACCAGAAAGCAGGTGCCTGCATCGTGTGAGTGGGGGCTCTGTCCTTGGATCCCCCAGGAAAGATGGGCGTGGAGGTCCGACGCTCGGGGACGAAGGACAGTGGACGAAAAGTAGCAAGCAGACGTGACTTATTAAGCAAAGTGCCCTTGGGAGAAGTCCGGGCGGGCACCGCAATGGAGGCTTGGGGGCCCTGAGAAGTTGAGGGTGGGGGTTCACGTGGGTCATGGGGCTTCTTTGTTCTCCTGTGCCTCCCGTCTCCAATGGCGCGGTTCCGGGCGCCTCCCTCAGGCCCGCGCGCTCCCAGCCGGGACATGCGCAGTGGGCATGCGCAGTGGCCGCCCGCGGGTGGGCAGTCCTGCGCCTGCGCATCTGGACTCGAGGGGCGGATCATGTTCAGTTATATGAGTCAAGTTCCCCCAGAGTAAGGTCGCGTAGTGGTCATCTGCAGTTAACTGCCCAGGCACCGTGGGGGTGGTGTGGGAAGAGGGTGGAGAAGGCGCCAGGCACTGCCCAGCCTCTGGCCTGCCTATCTGGTTTCTGACCTTGGGGGAGGGAGGGAGTCTCCAGAAGCCTGCCAGACAGACACCTGGTTGTAGATGTTCTGCTGAGCTGGTCTCAGGGCCTCATTAACCCTTCACCGGTCCTTTCCTTCCCGCTCAGCTACCTACCTACCTACCTACCCTGTCACAACCATTGTAGGTCTATTAGTACCCGTCAGCAGCAGCGTAACATTAGGGAAAAAAATGTTTTCCATCCACAGTTGGTTAAATCTGTGAATGTGGAACCCGCAGATGTGGAGGGCCAACTGTAAGAAAGTAGAATATGTAAATCTTTATTACCGTAAGCTATAGAAATTATTTAGAGTAGATTTTTATTAAAATATACCAAACTAATATTGTATTAGTTTCAGGTGTACACCGTAGTTATTCAACATTTATATACATAAAGAAGTGATCACCATGACAAGTCCGGCAACCATTTGACAACGTGCAACTATCACAATCTAATTAACTATATTCTCTGTGCTGCCCACCACATTCCCACGACTGGCTGGTTTTGTACCTAGAAGTGTGAATCTCTTTTCTCCTCCACTTTTCCCCCACTTTTTTGATTTTTCAATGACAGTTGACAATCCATATTATTTTATATTAGTTTCAGGTGTACACGTAGTGGTTAGATATTTATATAATTTACAAAGTGATTCTCCCTGACTAGTCTAGTACCCACCTGCTACTATACATAGTTATTACCATATTATTGACTATATTCCCTATGCTGTACATTATATCCCCACTTTCTTAATACCAATTTGTACTTCTTAATCCCTTCCCCTTTTTCACCCTGCCCCACAACTCCCGTCCCATCTGGCAACCATCTGGCTTGTTGTTCCCTGAGCCCGTGGGTCTGTTTCTGTTTTGCTTATTTTGTCCTTTAGATTCCTCATGTAAGTGAGATCATGTGTTACTTGTTTTAAAATTAAATTAAATCGAGTCCTGTTATGGTTTGAATTGCCTCTCCCTGCCTCACTACACCCCAAATCTTATGTTGAAGTCATAACCTCTAGTATCTTAGAATGTCATCTTATTTGGAAATAGTCATTGTGATTGTCATTAGTTCAGATGAGGTTATACTGGGCCCCAAATCCAATGTGATTGGTGTCCATATAAAAACAGAAAATTTGGACACAGATACGTACTGGGAGAACACCATGTGAACGGAGCGGACCTTCTCTCAGCAGCGCTTGGGAGGAGCCAGCCCTGCCAGCACTTTGGTTTCAGACCTCTAGCCTCCAGAATTGTGAGACGATAGATTTCTCACCTCCTCTGTGGTACTTGTCCATATCAGCCGTAGCAAATTAATATAAATCCCTGTGTTTTATTTATTTTTAAAATATAAATCTAGGAAAATGCAGCATTTGAAATTTTGCCATGCCTTCGTTTTAGAGGTTGAGAACCATTTCTCTATAAAGAATTTTAGGGCTTGTGGTTATGAAGTTCTCAAGGTTCCCGACTCAGACTGGCTGGTTGCCAGTCAGTTTAAAAGGCAGGAGTTTATTATGAGCCCAGATCAGCAGCTGGAGTTTCAGGAGTTGGTATTTTCCTTCTCTTTATGGTAGTAGATTCGTTACAGTCACCTGAGAGAGGTTTTCTGGATGTACAGTTGTCCCTTGAACAGCATAGGGGTTAGGGGCACCGACCACCATGGAGTCAAAAATTCTGTTACAATTTAAGCTGGCTCTCTGTATAGTGGATTCCCAACCACAGATAGAAAATACTGTTCCACTGCTCTCGATCTGTGGTTGTCAAATCTGTGGATATAAAACCTGGGGATACAGAAGACCAACTGTATATTTATTGAAAAAAAATCCACATATAAGTTGACCTGTGCAGTTTAAACCAGTGTTGTTCAAGGGTTAAGTCTATTTTGTATATACAAATTCAGGGGTATTACCTAAGATTCAGAGTTGGTATGTTTCTTGTATATGAATTAATAGTTCCCTGGAGAAATTAGAGTTGAACAACTTCGAATATACATCTTTATTTCAGTGGACTAGAGTGGCCCATACTTTTCATGAGAGGAGCAAGTATCTTAGGACGAGAAGACAGTGTGGATACATTGGGAGTGACCCTGGGAAGTCCCAGGGGCCTGAGAGGAACTGGCTATGCCCACACGACAGTTTATAATAGATTCGGATTGGAGAGGCCCTGAAAAAAGTATTATTGAAAGTCACACTTCAACACAACTTACGTATTCTGCTTTTCTAAACAGAACCAAGTAAGTATGTCAACAAAACAACATGCACTGTGTTTACGGCTGACCCCAGCAGTGTACAGGGAAAGAACGTGGACTCTGAAGTCATTTGAAGTCAGGGCGCTACCACTTCCTAGCTCTATGTCTTGTGATAAATTATTTCCCTTTCCTGCAAGCCTGTTTTCCCATGTATGAAATAGATAATCCAGTGTATCTCCCTCATAGGATTCTCTGATGATTATATGAGGTGTTAATCCATGTAAAACAATTGAGCAGAATGCCTGGTGCGTGTTAAGTGGAAGTAAATGTTAGCTCATAGCGGTAGTGATGGCAACAGGTACGTTAATCTCTTCTATTGTAGTATCGTAAACTTAGACAGCTTTAGGATTCATGCTCTTAAAATACATCTTAAAACGGAACCTGGAAGTGCCCTTGCGGCATCAGCTGGAGCTCTTCTTTCATTTAAAGTGTGGAGAATACAGTCATGACAGGACCGAGAAAGGCCCTAGGTCACCTGGCTCACGGTCCTTTTCACGTGTTGTTACCTTCGAAATCACAGAACCATGTGACCCTTTTCATTCTGTTTTTTAAAAAATTATTTATTTATTTTTAAAGTAAGTTTATTGGGATAACATTGGTTAATACAAGCATATAATTTTCAGGTGTACATTATCATTTGACATCTGTATATTCTATTGTGTGTTCACCACCCAAAGTCCAGTTTCCTTCAGCTACCATATATTTGATCCCCTTTACCCACTTCACCCTCCCCCTGATCCTTTTCATTCTTAAAGTTTTTGCTTCTAGGGAAACTAATTTTTTTCTCTCTGTTTTTGTATGTTTGACATTTTTCTTAATAAACAGTTTTAAATTATTAAAATATTGGAAAAATAATTGTTTAAAACAATTAGAAT
>NW_011888935.1:188967-192560 GCF_000151845.1 Pteropus vampyrus | reverse complement strand
ATGGTAGTAGATTCGTTACAGTCACCTGAGAGAGGTTTTCTGGATGTACAGTTGTCCCTTGAACAGCATAGGGGTTAGGGGCACCGACCACCATGGAGTCAAAAATTCTGTTACAATTTAAGCTGGCTCTCTGTATAGTGGATTCCCAACCACAGATAGAAAATACTGTTCCACTGCTCTCGATCTGTGGTTGTCAAATCTGTGGATATAAAACCTGGGGATACAGAAGACCAACTGTATATTTATTGAAAAAAAATCCACATATAAGTTGACCTGTGCAGTTTAAACCAGTGTTGTTCAAGGGTTAAGTCTATTTTGTATATACAAATTCAGGGGTATTACCTAAGATTCAGAGTTGGTATGTTTCTTGTATATGAATTAATAGTTCCCTGGAGAAATTAGAGTTGAACAACTTCGAATATACATCTTTATTTCAGTGGACTAGAGTGGCCCATACTTTTCATGAGAGGAGCAAGTATCTTAGGACGAGAAGACAGTGTGGATACATTGGGAGTGACCCTGGGAAGTCCCAGGGGCCTGAGAGGAACTGGCTATGCCCACACGACAGTTTATAATAGATTCGGATTGGAGAGGCCCTGAAAAAAGTATTATTGAAAGTCACACTTCAACACAACTTACGTATTCTGCTTTTCTAAACAGAACCAAGTAAGTATGTCAACAAAACAACATGCACTGTGTTTACGGCTGACCCCAGCAGTGTACAGGGAAAGAACGTGGACTCTGAAGTCATTTGAAGTCAGGGCGCTACCACTTCCTAGCTCTATGTCTTGTGATAAATTATTTCCCTTTCCTGCAAGCCTGTTTTCCCATGTATGAAATAGATAATCCAGTGTATCTCCCTCATAGGATTCTCTGATGATTATATGAGGTGTTAATCCATGTAAAACAATTGAGCAGAATGCCTGGTGCGTGTTAAGTGGAAGTAAATGTTAGCTCATAGCGGTAGTGATGGCAACAGGTACGTTAATCTCTTCTATTGTAGTATCGTAAACTTAGACAGCTTTAGGATTCATGCTCTTAAAATACATCTTAAAACGGAACCTGGAAGTGCCCTTGCGGCATCAGCTGGAGCTCTTCTTTCATTTAAAGTGTGGAGAATACAGTCATGACAGGACCGAGAAAGGCCCTAGGTCACCTGGCTCACGGTCCTTTTCACGTGTTGTTACCTTCGAAATCACAGAACCATGTGACCCTTTTCATTCTGTTTTTTAAAAAATTATTTATTTATTTTTAAAGTAAGTTTATTGGGGTAACATTGGTTAATACAAGCATATAATTTTCAGGTGTACATTATCATTTGACATCTGTATATTCTATTGTGTGTTCACCACCCAAAGTCCAGTTTCCTTCAGCTACCATATATTTGATCCCCTTTACCCACTTCACCCTCCCCCTGATCCTTTTCATTCTTAAAGTTTTTGCTTCTAGGGAAACTAATTTTTTTCTCTCTGTTTTTGTATGTTTGACATTTTTCTTAATAAACAGTTTTAAATTATTAAAATATTGGAAAAATAATTGTTTAAAACAATTAGAATGTGGTCGATTACACATAGACCATCTCTGTTGGGGAACAAAAACTGGTAACAGTGGCCGCCTCTGGGGAAGGACACTCTAGGGTTGACTAGAGAGACAAGTGACAGAGTGCTCCTGAGACCTATAAATTCTGGAGGATAAGCAAGGCCTTCAGTCTACCTGCAGATTAGTAGAATAGGACAAAGAAGAAAGTGGTAACAAGTATCTGTAGTTGTTTGAAACTTGGAGACTATGTAGATTCAGATAAAATTTTGGAGATATCCATCGTCACATCCACACTCTTAACACTCATTAGCCAAAATTCCTGGGCCGAATAGATTTGGATAGGGAGGAGAACTCTGGTTTCAGTTGGGTGAGGACGGCTCCTGTGCATTGCATCGGCGTACTGCTGTCTCTGACTTAATGACCTTGGGTAAATTTCTCAAGCTAATTCCTCATCTGCCAATGGATGGAGATGGTAAGCCCTCTTCTTACCTGCTACATAGAGTTTTGCAGCAGAAAATGGAGTCATGTGAAAATTAACTGAGTTCTAGGCCCAGCCTTGTTAAAAGACTAGAAGCTTAACTTGAGATCTTCAGAGGGAAGAGGTTGGGTTGTATGTGCAGTTTTCACCTCAAAAAAGAGAAGAGAAAGCCAGGTCGTCAATTATTCTTTGCTTTGGCCACTTTATGTGATACTTTCTCATGTGTGTAAATCTTCTTTCTGTTTTAAAACTCATGATTTGGAGAACCAGTTTGCTTCTAAGTTCCTCTTTTTTGAAGAGAGGAACTTAGAGGAAGAAACATTTTGAAATCAAATGATCTAGATATGTTTTAGCGTTGTTACCCCCAAATTTAAGAGCATAGCAGTCATGAAAGCACGAAAAGTATCTGTTTAGCAACTGTGATATATTTAATTTAGATAACTAAATTCTTATGATAGAAGTACTAGTTAATCTCAGTGTGCAGTGCTACAAATATACTAATTTTAAAAGATGGAGACCGCTTAGTTATAATGAAACCATAAATAACATTTTTAATATGGTAGACTTACTCAAGGAAAGTAACAAAGTACCTGAAATTATTACATATGGGCAGTAAGTTTTTCTTACATTTAAAAAGATAATACTCTGTGGGAATATGTTTAAGAAACAAGATAGTTACATGGTCTTGAGCTATCTTCCTATAAGATACTTACTAATTAATTACAAAGGGGAAAAGAGTAACTTTGTAGTGAATAAACCTGGTGGACATGACTCCTACTAAGTGATTTAAGTTAATGTCACTAGTGATGGAATGAAAATGATATATTTGGAAGGACGCAACATTACTTTTTTGATATTCTTGCCAAAAATACAAACTGAATCTAATCTTGAGTTAATATAACACAAACCCAAATTGGGGGACATTTTATAAAACAACCTGTATTTTTCAAGTCTCATGATCATTAAAGACAAAAACTGAGAACTCTAAAGGGGAAATTTTTCCTGATTGAAAGTTATCATGAAATATGATGTTTACTAAATGAAACCTATGATTCTAGATTGATCCTGAACTTTTTTTTTTCATTTTTTTAAAGGACATTAATGAGACAATTGAAGAAATTTGCATAAGATCTGTAGATTAAGTAATAATGTTATATGAGTGTTACTTTTCTGGTTTTGATCATTGTACTATATGTGATAACCATGTTTTTAGGAAACATACACATTAGTACTTAGGGTTAAAGGAGCAGTATGTCTGCCACTTTCAAATAAATCAGAAAAATAGATATAGAAATAATAATATAGAAAGAGAATGATAGCCATGATTAAGTATTAAAATTTGAGGAAAATGGATGAAGGTCGTAGGGAATTCTTTGGGCTACTTTCGCAACCTTTTTGAGTCTGAAATTAAAAAGAAATGGAGATCATAACTTTATGAGGTTTGTCACTAATTAAATGATTTTTCTTTCTTTTTCTTTTTCTTTTTTTTTTTTTTTTGCATTAATAGGCTGTTTATTGCATACCAGTGGTTTGGGGGAATAGTGATTTGAATAGAAATATTAATATGAAAATGTGG
>NW_011888935.1:159299-188917 GCF_000151845.1 Pteropus vampyrus | reverse complement strand
TTTTTTTTTTTTTTTGCATTAATAGGCTGTTTATTGCATACCAGTGGTTTGGGGGAATAGTGATTTGAATAGAAATATTAATATGAAAATGTGGCAAATGAATAATACCATTATAGAATGACAGGTAGAGCTATATAAAAGGAGTTGATAAATGTCAAAGTGTTTTTACTATGTTTGAAAAGTAATGCTATAGATAGCCCTCATTATTATTATATAGTATTATGCTTATATGTTATATTAATATGCTAAAAAAAAGTTTTATTCGGTTTTCACTTTGATTAACACTGAATTCTTTTCATGACCAATTAACAGATCTTTGAATAGGTTCTTCAAAACCTTCTCTGGGTCAATTTCCTCATCTAGAAAAGGAGACGACTGGAATAGATTAAACAAGGGTCTGTTCAGTTCTAAAATTCTGTGGTCTTATAACTAGATAGAAAAACGAAAGTTAATTTTCCCGTTTGAGTCAAAAGTTGTTGTTAAATACGGCCTGTATGCCAAGTGAAAGTAATGTTTATTTAAACTCACAGACATTTTTCTGTCAAACTTTTGTTGAGATTTTAATTGTGCATTTAATTGTATGTCCCTTCTTATACATTAATGATATTAGTAAATTTAACGTGGTTTAAAAGTTTACTTTTATAGGCTCTTCCAGTGAAAACTGGTTGTTAGGACTCAAAATTGATAATGAAAGTTCATGTGGTTTTCGTAGACACGTGAGTAGGCTCCCTGGGGCCTAAAAGGACTGTCACGATACAAGCAGCTGATGATGTGGGAATTACACTGATGTTAGATCTGATAAAAGCCGACGTCGTTAACCCTTTGTCCCCTTGCCCCTCAGCTTGGTGACCCAGCTATTTTTCCGGCTGTAATCGTGGAGCACGTTCCTGGTGCCGATATTCTCAATGGTTATGCCGGGCTGGCCTGTGTAGAAGAGCCGAGTGACATGATCACTGAGAGCTCCCTGGACGTCGCTGAAGAAGAAATCATAGATGACGACGACGAAGACATCACCCTGACCGGTGAGTGGGCCTCCAGCGGGGCCTTACTTCAGCAGAGTTTTCGCCAGTGTCGTAGCCCTGTGATGCAGTACCAAGTCCCTAACTTGGTTTGGAATCACTCTGTCACCTGCAGAGGGTCGAGCCCTTCAAGAAGGAACGTGCATTTTCTTTCTCACCTCCCCTTTCTTCTTGCTTAATCTATTGAGATGAATGTGACAGAATCCCAGGCGCCTAACAGGAACCAAACCAACTCGGTTCATCGCGCCTTCTCTGAGCGCTCTTTACGTGCCTAGCTCTACACTCCTGAGAACAATGAGAAGTTGTTTATAGGAAAAAAGATAGGAAAGTTTTTCTTTTCTTTCTTTCTTTTTTTCTTTTTTTACTACTGCTGCATGAAGCAAATTAGGAGGCTAGGATCCAACTGTAGGATAAGGTGCTGAGATTTCAAGAAAAGTCTCCTTCAGGTTCAGCCAGACTAGTAGGATATTTAAAACGTAAAGAGTTCACTCCATGAGCATGGGGTGCAGTGGTGGTGGTTTCCATCAGTTTTAGAAATCGGGGTGTGTGCACCTGTGTGTTATGCATTTATATGTGGACATCTTGGCCAGACGTGTCGGACGTCTTTGAGAAAATCAGTTATCTGGAAGCCTTTGTTTAACTTCTCTGTCTTTGAGCGATGTCTTGAGAAAGCAAAGGACCTCGTACCCCTCCTTAGTCTAGAGCGAGGGTGGGGGGAGTCCTGGGCTTTGGACACACTAAGGGAAGACAGAGAGATGGGAAGGCACACTTCATAAACTGCACTTACGAGCCCTGGGCGGCACTGCAGGTGATTTAGGTGAATTGCTGTTAATATTTATTGCTAATGTTTTTAAGTATGGTAATAGCAATGTGTGAGATTCTTTATCTTTTTTGCATACATATACTAAAATACGTAGAGATGAAACTTGGTATCTTGAATTTCTTTAAAGTAAACCTTGAGGGCAGTGAGCGGAGGACAGACGAAAGCAGAGGGACCATGTGCCTTTAATGGTTGACGCTGAGAATGGATATGTGAGAATTCATTATACTGTTTCATAATTTTGATTTCGTTTGACATTTTCAGTAATAAAAAGATTGAACTATTTATGGATTCGTGGCTTATGTTAATGGCCGCAGCTGTCATCTGTAATACCTGACGCCAGATTTTCATGTTCAGCAAAACACTTTCATTTTTATCATTGATTTATCTCATATCAAGTTTGATATAAATTTTAAACTTATAAAATAAACGTACGTTGATAAAATACCACTTTTATCTGTTTATATGTTAGAGGCCTACATAAGGTTTTATTTGGCAAAAAGCTTGTGCTATTTAAAAATTTGAAAACAATTTGACTATGAGCTCCTATCTATGTGGAGAGTCTTCTTTCACTGCCAGCCTTCGAGGATAGAGTAGTGAAATTATTAAAGGAGATGTAGAAATTAGATTTCTGCAAATGGAAGGTAACCATGATGACCGTATTCATTAGTGAATCTCCTCTTTAAAAAATACTGTTATGATTCTCTTCTTTCACATTTACTTCTGTTTTTACAAGGTCAAACATAATTTTTAGTTATTCAAAATCATTTCAAATGTCTTTAATGAGCTGTTTCCTAAGTTATTATAGTATCAGTGTTTTCTGTCCTTGGTATAAATAATAGATTTTAACTAGTTCCCAGATTGTGACTAACCTATTATGAAGTTTAAAAATACGTGTATCAAAAACTGTGGGTTTTATTATTGCCTACAAGAAGTTTTTGTCATCCATTTAATGAAGGGCCAACGTTTTCTTTACATTTTTAAAAGCTAGATGTACTTTTCTTTGTTTGTTTTCTTTCCTGTTTCATGTGAGACCCACCAATTTATTTTGCATTAACTGACCTAAGCACTGCAGCTGGATGGAATAAACAGTTTTACAGATTTGACCATTGATATTAAACACATTTAGCTGGCCTCACGTTTTTGAAATTTCAAAGAGTAGCATGATTTCTATATAGAGCCGTGGAATAATTTCTAGTGTATATGACTTTAAAAGCAAGGTTCAGGACGGCACAAATAGTATGCTTGCTACCTTTTGCTTCATAGAGGCAAAAGAATATAAGCGATATGTGTGCGTTCGCTTATATTTAAAAAATAGATAAACCAAAACTGATAAAAATGGTTCTTTACAGGGAGAAGGAGGGGACAGGGATGAACGCTAGAATTCTCCAAATGTACTTTGTTTTGTAGCTTTTACTTTGGAATTGTGTAAATGTTTAACAGAATTATAAAACAAAAGTAAATCCAGAAGAGGGAAAATGAGAAATCTCTAGAAATTGAAGCACACCGAAACAAACGAACCCAATTATTATTGAGTTGTTGGTATAACAGAAGACTTATTTATTATTTAAAGTGATTTTTAAGGCTGTACATTTCCCAATGGGATGTAGTCTAAGAAGCAAAAACAAAACTGCAAAGGAAACTTAAACAATTTTCAGTAATTATATTCTTAGTAATAACATGGTTATTGTTGTTTTAAAACTTTGTGCATGTGAGGGATGGTAGGGTAAAATCAATTAAATAATGAAGTTAGTGTTGTAAGATGCCAGGATTTACAGTTAAACAAGATATGCAAATGTTAAATTGCAAAAGTTAAGTAGATTTTATAATTTTATAACTAAATTCTTTATGTTATATAAGTCTAAAAATAAATTCTGTAATGCTAAATTTGAGTTGAAAATACTAGTATGAACTCATGATGTATCTTCTTTAAAAGATACAAAGCCAAAATATTTTCTAGCCAAACATGGGGCAACTGGAACATCTATAAGAAGAGTAACCACAATGGATCGAAGTATCTATAATGTTTAAATCCATGATCGCATAACAATACTTACACACAGCCATTTTGAAAACTGACAGTTTAAGGTTAAGAGCAAACATTTATTCTCTCTTCTCTATATGAACTGTATCACTGACTAACTAGATTATTAGATGAGAAGTTTCTCTCTGTAGTAGTGTTCCAACGAATAAATGAAAAAGGAAAGGTAAATAGAAGATTTGCATTTCGTAATCCCCAACGAATTAATAGGAGTAGGTATTGAGCATCAACAGTTGCCACAAAAAGAGTACACCAGGCTCTTGAGCCTTTTAATGGAGGAAAACATCATCACAGATGAAAAATAGCCTTCCCCAAAAAATTTGACCAGAATTTGATGGAGCCTCCAGAACTGACTGCCAATTTTGAGGAAATGTAGAAAAACGTGTTGTATTTCACAATGGGAATACAATTAGCAAAATCCGGATTGTGGGAAATTATACAGGACAAACAGTCTGATTTCTTCATTAAATGCAAAGAAAAGAGAGACAGACAGACAGACAGACAGACAGATGGAGAAATGAAAAGAAACTTAAGAAACCTGTGAGTCAGTTGCAATTTGAGGATCTTATTTGGATTCTGATTCAAACAAAAAACTGTCCCCCCCACCGCTATTTATGATATTTGAGGCATCGGACATCTGAATGCTATTTGACATTAAGGGAATATTGTGGGGTTTTTTGTTTGTTTGTTTTTTAATGTGTGATAATGGTATTCTGTTTGTTTTCAAAATATAGCCCTTATCTTTTAGAGAGACATTGTGAAATATTTACTACTGAAATATTAGGATGGTTAGAATTTGCATCAAATTATTACGAAGGTGGAGGAATGCATAAAGATATAGATAAGCCAAGACTATCCACGAATTGATAATTGTTGAAGATGGGCGATGAATACTTAGTTCATTATATTCTATGATTATTCATAGTCATATTATTATGTGATTGTTTAAAATTTTCCAAAATATTTTTTAGAAAACCAATCAATTTCCTAATTTTGGCCATCGAGAAAGCTTAGCAGTAATGAACAATCCAACAGCAGTGGGCTCTCCTAATATACAAATTATGGTCTCTAAATGGACTTTCCACTAAAAGTACTAGGGTACCTGGAAGAAACTGCTAATTCTGGGTTTGGCGCAGGAAATGTCCAAGGATAGCCTGTAATATCTTATTATCCCAGAAGGCACGGAAGCTATCAGAAATTACTCGGATCATGTCTAAAAGAAACCCAGGAACCAGCTTTAGTTCCCAGTGGCCAAAGATGGGACATTTAGAGATTTATTAGGAACTACAACCACAAAGGATTGAAGAATATCGAATGTGTTAAAGTCTATATTCACAGTGATACTGAAAAAGTAACTCCATGGTCACTTTTGGAAGATAGGAGGAAGCCCATTTATTCTAAAAAACAGTAAATAATGGAAAAAGAATTAAGCATTTAACTTGTCGTTATTGTGTGAACTGTGGCTCAGGATGACCAGATATTAGGAAAGTTCTTTATAGAAAATTATTGCTAATAAATGCTGGAGGAATGATAGGATTAGGATGATCATTTTGGAATCCTTCATGAAATAGTGGATCTAGGCAACTATCATTAATAACTGCTAAAGCCGTTAGATGAAAGACTGGCAGAGAATTTTGTAATGGGTAGATCAGGCTGACAGCACTTTAACTCGATTCTCAATCTTAGTGGTACCGAAAGAATACTATGAGACTTTATAGTGTTACTTCAGGAGCCACATAGAATCACTCAGCATTGCCTTTGACGCATTCTTGCCAAAAAAAAAAAAAAAAAAGGAATGTGAATCTAATCAAGCTTTTAGATGTTGTTATAGGTTTGCAGGAACTACGTGGCGGGTAATCAGCAAAATCTATAATGTGGGAAACTATAGACAGATGACCCTATTTCTTCTATGATAAACAACGAAAAGGGGCAGGGGGAGGGGAGGGGGAGGCAGTACATGTCACCAAATGTAATGCACAAACTTTGGATCCTGATTTGAACAAACCAACTTTTTAAAAAAACCTGAGACATTAAGTCTTGAATCTGGGCCCTTGATACGTGGAGTTTATTATATGATTTTCTCTACTTTTGTATACGTTTGAAACTTTTCATTTTGGAAAGCTTAACAAAGAAGTGGTTTGAATTTCTCCTTGTTGTCTGTTCTTAGTTGATAGGCAACTAAATTGTCATACGTGATAATTTTATCATTTTCATCTACCCAGCAGACTTTAAAATATTTTATAAAACTTGATATCTAGAGTTTCATAATGTTTAAAGGATGATAGTTAATTGTTGAGTTGTCTGTCTCTTATTTGTCTGATTTTTTAAAAATTAAATTTTAGTAGGATGTTTTTCTCAATTCATAGAATTTCAAAGCCCTGACAAGGAGTAATATGCCCTTTTAATATTTTTAATTTTAATTTTAAATTTGCCTTAACTTCACAAGATTTAAAATAAGAGGCTTAAGTTTTTAATAGGAGGTTATGTAGATATCTATATATATATCTCTATGTAATGTAGATATAGATATTACATGTTATTTTTTAAAATATAGACTTTAAAACTAACATAATTTTATCACAAATATTGAGAGGAAAATACAGCAAGTGAATATAAGGTATTATGGATAATGACTATCACATTTAGGAGACTTGAATTTATCCACGAAAAGAGTACATTTGTAGCTTAGTTTCTTGGTTCTGATCCTAGAGGTAAAGGGCTTAAAAGCCATTCAGGAATTCACTGTGCAACTATTTGGGACACCTGTCTGCGATGCAGAGAAGTGTCAAATATCTAGCATGTACTTGGATTAATTTTCATTTGTGTTTTAATATTTTTTAAGAACATTAAGAAAAAAACGTAGACGAGGCACAGCCCATAGCAAGGGAATAAGTGTTCTTCAGTACACACTAGTGACTATGACTAAAATTTTTTGGAGACGGTGGCAATTCACTAATTATAGAGGAATGGAAGAAGAGTCAGAGATGAACGATGACCCATGTTCATGCCTTTTATGAACTAAGAGCGTTGGAATCAGTGTTAGAGCCAAAAGGGAGCTACACCGTATCGGCCAGTCGTTTTATAGCGTGGAGCCCAGTGACAGACTGGTTTAGTGGCACACGTGTCACTCCTGAACCATTTCTAATCAAGTCCAATGCCCATCTTATTTATTCTTGAAAATATAAGAATCGTTGGAGAAATGACTCGCGGTTTCCCTCCAGAGTGTGAGCTGTTTTGCTTATTCTTCCTACCTCCCAGCATCTTGCAGACTTATTTATTTATTTATTTATTTATTTTAGATTTTGGTTTTTAATACAAACCTCCCATTTTGAAGAGATTTTTTTAAATATGAAAGACAAGTATTTAATAGTAATATTCAGTATAGATTTTTATCTGTTGGTACAAAGTAAGCGTGTAAACCCAAGTGAGGTATCCTGGTTCAGGAGACCAGGATCTCTGTGTTTCCGAGCAGCAGGTGTCTCGTAGCTAATTCCGTTCTGCTCTTTCAATGTGTTGTAGTTGAAGCTTCCTGTCATAATGGGGACGAAACGATCGAAACGATCGAGGCCGCGGAGGCACTCCTCAATATGGATTCTCCCGGCCCTATGCTGGACGAAAAACGGCTAAGTGAGTGCTTCTGTGTTCTGTTCGTTCCTGTTTGTATACTTTGACAAGTTATTCTTGCCATCTGTCTCTATTTGATGGCAAATGTCAAGAGACCAGAGATATGTTTTATATTTTTTTAGTCTGAAGCACATTTTAAGGTATAGTACTAGTCTAGACACCTTTGCTAAAGTGTTCAGATAAACAAGACTTTTTTTTTTTTTTTTTTTTTGGGGAGTGAGGCCTTTAGGAACAAAAAAGTAATTTAGTTGCCACATAGCAGACGATGCAGAATTTCTTCCCTTAACCTCATTGGTGAAAGTATTAAGGTATTTAGGGCCAACATTACTATTATAATTTAGTGATCTCTGTAGATATTCATCAGTGAATAGGCAAACATCCATTGAAAAGTTTTCTAATTTTCATAGTGCGAAGTTTTTATAGAGAGGAAGAATAATAAATACGGTCCGGTCAGACCGAGGTCTCAGAGATGTCTGTGGCAGCACTGTGGAGAATGGAGAAGAGAGACGAGACAGGCTGGCGACAGGGAGTCGAGTAAGGAGGACATCGAAACGGTTCAGTCAAGGCTGGGCTGGCTTGAGGTACCCGACTTAGGACAGAGGAAATAGAAAGCAGGGACTAGATTTCAAGATTTTATTTCTACTTCAGTCTTCATAAAAACAGGAGATTACTTTATGAAGTTATTTTGATTTCTAGTGCAAAGTTGATAATTAGTTTATTTTATTTCCATTAGATAATAATATTTTCAGTTCATCTGAAGATGACATTGTCGTTGCCCCAATCACTCACGTATCCGTCACATTAGACGGGATTCCTGAAGTGATGGAAACTCAGCAGGTTCAAGAGACATATATGCACTCACCAGGAGCCTCCTCACCGGAACAGCCTAAGAGGAAGAAAGGTAAGTGGTTAAGTCGTTTAGGACAAACGGTCAAGTCTTGATGTGGAATCGAAATGTAATTTTTATTAAAAGATATTTTTATACCAATTAAAACTTAATATAAGAAAAAAGCGAGGGTACAAAACATAAATTAAGGGGTATTTCTTCATATCAGATGCCTTTTTTAAAAAATTAGATTATTTATACATTTAAAATATTTGGTCTATCTTACAGAAAAGGTATTTTCCAACTTTTTAAAGCCTCGATCTTTTATCTAAACCCTTGTGTCCACACTCAGAAAGAGCTTGGGGTAAGGGCAGGCCACCCTCCTCCCATGGACGTAGTTTGAAAACCAGCAGCATAGATTCCAGTATAAGACTCCAGTGGGAAAAATGGTTTGAAAATCAGCAGGTAAGTAACTGAAGAGGAAAATGTTAGAATGTGTTAAGGGAATTTTTAACTTTTCACAAACTCAGACTGAACTTAAATTTTAAAGTCTGACACTCTTTCCCTTTTATCACCTGCTGACTCTACTCCAGCTTGTTTAATATTTTGAGTTTAATATCTTGGTTAATGGTATCTCTACCAGCCATCCAGTCACCTAACTTCACGTGAAAGTAAGGAAAATTCTAAGAGCCAAAAATGAAGAGGAAAATACAAACAGTAAGAATGAGCTGACACTGTAGCAGCTCTGAAGGGCCGAGAAGGATATGGCTTGGGGGTTTTTTTTGCCCTTGTAGAGGCAGATGCTTAGGTCTTGATTCAATGCAAGATAGGGAATGGGGCAGAGACCTCAGCGTATCATTGGGATCCTTGAAAGGCTGTACCCTCATGGGAAAACAGTTTGCTCGTTGGCATAGACAGATGTCAAGGAAGTGTGTGTTCCTCAGGTGGGGCTCTGAGTAGAGAAATTCTTCCTTTGAAAGTTCATAATCCTAGGCTTGCCTTAACTTAGGTTTACGATTAGATTTTAAACAGTCACTGTTTTGGGAAGTTTGCAGCCAAGTAGTTAACATAAAAGTAACCCCAGACTAGCAGTAGCTTAGGGACACCAGGCAGAAATTCTTGTAAAATTGTTCTGGCAAATCTAACTTAAACCAGGCTGCCCAAGATTTCCTCGAGTAAAACCCTGTTGATGGTGATGTCACATTTCAATATCGCAGAATAGTTCTCTCAGAAGTTCAAGTCTACGGCCGTGCCACCCTGAACAAGCCCGATCCTGTCTGATCTTGGAAGCTAAGCAGGGTCGGACCTGGTTAGTACTTGGATGGGAGACCACCTAGGAAGACCAGGTGCTGTAGGCATAAAAAATAAAAAATAAGGGATTGTAAGCTGACAAAGTCCTTGCAATCTGTGAGGTCAACCAAGGGTTGCCTCACCTTAAAAAAAAAAAAGAAAAAAGAAGAAGTTCAAGTAATAGAATTATCAAGTAGAAACTTTCAATGAGTATGATTGCAATTAAAGCAAAAGAATTAAAAAAAAACATGATCATAGAATAAAACCGTTAAGAATACCAGGTGCAACTTTCACTTCTAGTCAAGATGGAATAACAGAACCTGACTTGGCAACGATTTTTTGGACATGACACAATAAGCACAAGCAATGAAAGCAAAAATTAATAAGCAGGACTATATTAAACTGAAAATTTTCTGCACAGCAAAAGAAACAATCAACAAAATGAAAAGGCAGCCTATGGAATGGGAAGAAATATTTGCAAATCATGTATCTGATAACGGGTTAATAGCCAGAATATATAAGGAACTCATACAATTCAGTAGCAAAAAAATAAATAAATAAACAATCGATTAAAAGATGGGCAGAGGACCTGAATAGACATTTTTCTAAAGAAGACATACAAATGGCCAACAGGTACATGAAAAGATAACTTAGTATCACTAATCAGGAAAATGTGAATGAAAACCAAAATGAGATATCACCTCATACCTGTCAGAAAGGCTATCATCAAAAAGACAAGCGATAACAAGTGTTGAAGAGGTTGTGGAGAAAAAGAAACCCTCATACACTGATGGTGGGAATGTAAATGGTCCAGCCACTATGGAAAACAGTATGGAGGTTTCTCAAAAAATTAAGAATAGAGCTGCCATGTTACCCAGCAATCCCTCTTCTGTATATCTACCCCCCAAAATTGAAAATATAAGATATACATACCCCTATGTTCATTGTAGCATTATTCACAATAGGTAAGTCGTGGAAACAATCCAAGTATCCTTCAGTGGATGATTGGATAAAGAAGGTATGGTACATATATATACAATGGAATACTACTCAGCCATAAAAAAATGATGAAATATTGCCATTTGTGACAACATGGATGGATTTGAGAGTATTATAGTAAATGAAGTAAATCAGATGGAAAAGGAAAAGAACCATATGATTTCACGCATATGTGGGATGTAAAATGGAAAGCAACAAATGGACCAAATCAAGTGAACAAACAAACTCACGGACACAGGCAACAGAACAGTGGATACCAGAAGGGTGGGGTGATACGGAGAGGATGCAGAGGGTAAAGGGGGTCAAACACATGATGATGGATAGAGACTAGACACTGGGTGGTGAGCACACAATGCAATATACAGCTGTATTATGGAATGGTATACCTGCAACTTATATAATGTTATTAACCAATGTCACCCCAATAAATCTAATTTAAAAAAATTTTAAATGAATATGAAGGAAATACATGAATGGTTGGTTACCTGTGGATTGGGCAGGGTGGGGACAAGTGAGATGTAAAGATTACAAAGAGGCACAAAGTACTTTTTGGGTGAAGAATATATTTATTATTCTGAATGTAGTTATGGTTTCACAGGTGCATACATGTCAAAACTTACAAATTATAAACTTTAAACACATGCAGTTTATTGTAAATTGTACCTCCATAAAGCAGTTTTTAAAAAGTAGAAAACTAACATCCTAGTTAATGGTGAAAGACTGATATGATAAAGAACCAAACAGAACACATATTATATGGGTTAAACGAGTCACTGTTTAAAAATCATTGAACTCTAGTATAGATCCGATATAGAATAAAAAAGATGAAAGAGTTAGAAATGTGAAGATTGAATGAAAAGATCTTCTTTAATCAAAACTCCAGGAGGAGAGAATAGAGTAAGGAAGAGGTAATATTCAAAGATAATGACCGAAGATTTTCTAGAATGACATTAATTGTAGCATGGTGCCTCCTGAGTAGCGTAACTAAAATAAGTTCAGGCCTCGATTAACTATAGTAAAAATACAGAACACCAAAGACCCCCACCCCTACCCCCCAAAAAAGAGGAAATGAACAAACCAGGAAGAAACTACATTACGTGAAGAGAATTGATGATCAGATTAGCAGCTTAGAAACTCCAGATAGAGTCTGAAAGGGTTGAATATCTTCAAAGTACTGACAGGAGATAACCATCAATCAAAAATTCTATGCCAAACTAAGCTATAACTCACATGAGTCTGTGCACCCTGCCACCATGAATAGTAAGGAAAATGTTGGAGAGGATGAATTTTGGGTAGGCTACGGATAGTGTCTGTCATGACCAAATCTAGTAGAGGGAAACAGTGGTATCTATCAGAAAAAGTGCGTAAACAGAGAGCAGAAAATGATATGGTATAGGGCTAGGAGCTAAATGAATTCTTGTCCTCTAATGCTAACACGGCCAGGAGTATCTGCCCCATGAATGGGTTCTCTGCAGATGTCCTCAGTGATGGAAGCTGGGACACCTGGCTGACTAGGTTTTACATCTATACTTCTGGTAGTCTTGAGAGGCCCGAAGAGAGTGATCTTTTTGACCCTCTTCTCCCTGACTCTTATTCACCCTGTTCCTATTCAGTTTGTCTGGGGATGGGTTGTTACTAACCGTGTGACTTTAGCTCTAGAATTCTGCTTTTCTGAATTACTGCTCTGTATTAACGCAGAATTCACCCTTGTGATCTAGACCAGAGAGAGAGTCGACCTCAAGAATGTTGGGGGAAGCGGTACTAACTAAAGTATCCAGTTACACTTCCTCTTCATTATTTCTCATATACAGAATGGCAGTCTGTTCACACAGCATGATCATCTCTACCTAAATCGTAGGCAACATTGCCACCGATTCGTGGTTCTAGATAAGTGGCAAAAGATGACAACAAGGCCTTAGCAGAGTTAGTTGACCCAGACTAAGTCTGCACAAAATGTATTTTAATACGGTCGGAATGGACTCTTTGGAGATTGGATGATGGATAACCACAATGTCTGTTTGCTGGGAATTGAAAGAAATATAAAAAAATGAGATATTTAAAAATCCACCGATAAATAAAGATTGACCATGTGGTTCACCAAAATTTTGCCTCACTTATTTTTAGTATCTCTAGAGTTTTGGGAAGTTTCCAGTATTTGAGAACTAACTATGCAGAGATGTAGTTAGTAGAGAGAAAAGCTAAAAATTCACTTCTTTCCTAACTTAAAAAGCTTATACAGCCAACATTAGACAAACCTATATGGCTTATTTTTTAGCTCAAGTTTTACCAGCATTAAGAATATTCCCCCGAATTTTAAAAAGCGCCGTGAGTATTGTCACCTCAAAGACACGATGCAGTGTTTTAAACTTAACCGCATTTTTATGAATGAGCCAAAGTATCGTTTTCAGAGTTTGTGTCCTTACCGACATTAATGTCGGATTTTTACCAAAGTTATTTTTCTTTTAGTAAATAACACTTAAAGGAGACCAATGTATGTGATCTGTGTTTAAAGTGTTTGGCACTTGAAATTTAGGATAAAGGACAAAATAGTCCTAACAGCTAAATTGTCCATTTTCTCACACCTTCGAGGGCAGATATTTACGTAGAGCTGTTCTGATTTCAGGGAGAAAAACTAAACCACCACGACCAGATTCCCCAGCCAGTACACCAAACATATCTGTGAAAAAGAAAAGCAAAGATGGAAAAGGTAAGTACTGTTATAATTTCCCTATAACACTTACGGATCAAATAACATTCAGATGGCTTTGAAATATCTGCATATTGTAAGCAGAAACCGCCAACTTTCCTGACATATTGAAATGGATTTTACTGCTGCCACATGCCACATGTTTATAAGATGACATTGCCACTTGGAAGAGTTCCTCCAGGTTAGGTTTTTACCGTGTAGACATTTTATCACATTGTATTGGAGTTCTAGTATTTTAATAACTGCCGCCTAAATTTGAAGAAAATTGTTATGGCTAATCCACTGACTCTAATATAAAGAGAACAACTTTTGAAAGGTTTTGTCCAAGTCTTTTTCACTCTTTCTTCTATGTAATGGTTCTTGAAGAGCCAGAAAAAATCATCTCAAAGTGCTTTCTCCCCTGTCATCACAAATCTAATTGGCAACATTGCTCTATTGAGATATGTTGTATGGGACTAATAAAAAGATCTACATTAAGCCCTAAAACTTATGACCATTATATTACCAATACTATCTGAGTTGTATAACGTTTTCGTGTAATTATAGATGGAACTTATAAGACTTTCGGTTGTCTTTTATTATGCTGTTTCAAATGAAATTTTGGTCCGTTAAAAAAAATTGTTTTTGTTTCAGGAAACACAATTTATCTTTGGGAGTTTTTACTGGCACTGCTCCAGGACAAAGCTACTTGTCCTAAGTATATCAAATGGACTCAGCGAGAAAAAGGCATTTTTAAATTGGTAGATTCTAAAGCAGTTTCCAGGTTGTGGGGGAAGCACAAAAACAAACCGGATATGAATTACGAGACCATGGGAAGAGCTCTCAGGTACGTGGAGTTTTAGAGTGCGTTGTGTTAAGAATATAATTTCTTAAATACTAAAAAATAGATAACTTCTAAAAAGTTAAGGAGTTTAAAACGGTGAATTTTATTTATCGAAGTGCTAAAACCACACTACTTATAGAAATTAGTGTGTATTTAAATTGAAATCTGATTTCAATCAGGGAAATTGTTTGCCTTTCCAAGAAAGGTGTTCATGCAAACAACAGGTATTTTATTTATAAAAGGGTCGGAAAACGTTAGGCTCTGGTCAGATATTGTATGTTGACCACAGCGTTCATATGTTTTGAGCCATTAAACTTAAATTCAGCGCAGAGTACAAATAACGGTGATGCAGGTGCTTAATAAGGGTGCATTTTTAAACATGAATCTCAGGTGTGACATGTAATATATTATGGTGGAATAAATTCATGCTTTGAGGATAATATTAGACATTGTGGAAATTTTCAACTAGGGTATAATTTTATTCTTTTTTTATAACATTATTTATTGAACAGGTAGTGATAGGTAATGTCACTTGTATTTATATGCCTTTCCGAAGTGTTGACATTTCCGTTGAATGACCAAATATTGTTCTGGATTTTAAACTCACTTTTAGTTTGTTTTTCTGTGATCATGTCATTTATTTTTCAAGAAATGCATATATTTGAGAAAGATTTATTAGAATAGCAATGACACAATAACTGGATAACCTTTTTAAACTAGAAGTACATATGTAGTTACAGTTTATTTTTATACTTACACTTTTTGGTTATTTAATTAAAATTATTGACAAAATTGGAATCACTCCTACTTGTACATCATTAAATTTTACACAGAAAACTGAATTAGATTTACAGAATCAAATTTGAACTGGCAGGAGCATTCTATGGGGCTATGAAAGGGAAATAATTTCTCGAGGTTGGTACCAGATTTGATTATTCTGGCAAGTTAGAAGGGTAGAGAGAGGGAGGAAGAGAAGTGAAGGCTGGAATAATCTGTATACTTTATCAACAGCCCCTTAATGAAAATTAGTTTTAGATTTAGTTGATAATAAGGACTTTTCTCCGTCTGTGAGTAAATATGTTTTTTACATATATTTAGAATAAAATGTTTTTATACTATCTTACATAAAATAACTGCCCTTCATTTAGAAATTCTTTTATCACTTGTTTGTTTCCAACTTTAGACTTTAAGATTAGGGCATTTTCACTTCGGTGAATGTTACTATAATTTATGTTTAATTGAATAAAATATTGATGGCATTGTCTGCTTTGCATAGGTACTATTACCAGAGGGGTATTCTGGCAAAAGTAGAAGGTCAGCGCTTGGTGTACCAGTTTAAGGAAATGCCGAAAGATCTCATTTACATCGATGACGAGGATCCGAGTTCCAGCATAGAGTCTTCCGATCCATCACTGTCGGCCACAACCACTTCAAGTAGGAACCAAGCAAGCCGGTCAAGAGTGTCTTCGAGTCCAGGGATAAAAGGAGGAGCCACTACAGTTCTAAAACCAGGGAATCCTAAAGCTGCGAAGTCCAGAGATCCTGTGGAAGCCGCACAGCCGTCAGAAGTTCTGAGGCCAGTGCAGGCCACGCAGTCCCCCTACCCCACCCAGCTCTTCCGGACTGTTCACGTGGTGCAGCCCGTGCAAGCCGTCCCAGAAGGAGAAGCGGCCATAATCAGTTGCGTGCAAGACGAAACATTAAATTCTTCCGTTCAAAGCATTAGGTGAGAAATCTAAAGGTACCGATGTGTGTTATTATGTGATGTTCCTGACCAGAGCCATTATTTGTTAAATGAGTCAGGATTTACAGTGAAAATAAGATTGATACAGATTTCAAGCTAGAACCCTTGGTCAGCAGATCGTTTCAGCAGCAGTCTGTATTATATCAGACCTCTGATTCTATCAGTGATTCCTTTATTTTTAAACTCAGGCATGACCTGATGTTATTCTATTGGTTTAAGTCGAGTCCACTACACCTTTTTATAACTGGATTGATCCATATGAGAAGGGAGCCACATCTAGGAAAACCCAGAGAATGGTTTCAGATCTTTTTTCAAACAGAGTCAGAAGATGTAAAAATTCAACATAAATGGACATATCATGACCTTTTGGAATGCATTGAGTTCAGAGAAATCAACATTATTCCTTGGGACGATCCTATTACGGAACAGTTCCAAAGTTCAAACAGGTAGGGAGGACAAAAATTTAAGGTCCTTTTTCAGGCTTTTAGAGTGGCAGAAGTTAGCAGAATAGTTTTTTTTTTTTTTTTTTTTGGCTTAATCAAAGCAAATTTGCCTCATAGCCCCAGGAAAGATACGAAACAACAGATTGACCAAGAAACCACTATCCGTTTTAGACTGATCTTCTACGGAAATTTGGGACTGGTCTTGGCTGATTTAGAATGGGAGAAGGGAAGGAGGCGAAAAAAATTAGACAAAAGTTTGTAGCTTGCCACTTTCCTGTTAATATTGTCATGAATTTCCAGATCATGAATATAATCAAACATAGGAACACTTTCAAATCCAGTGAAAATGATTCTTTGACTATTCTCATTAGCCAGCTTGAGTCTTACATTTGTATATTCGAGGATATAAATGCTAGATTTTTGTTCCATTGATCTTGAAGTAAGTAAACATTACCTAGAATCAAAATAGACTTAGGTGATTCAGTCCTTTTCTCGTATGGTCCATATAAAGCTTTGACATTGTGGAAATCGAATTCTCTTAAATCTTTCGTTGACTTGCAAGGAATTTAAAGATGGCTTTTTTTTTCCCGTTTTAATTGGACAGGAATGATATATCTTTAACTGACATTAAAGAAGTTCTTATTTAGCTCTCTATTTCCTTCAGATTTCTGTTGGTTACATGTGATGACTGAGTAGTTGGAAGCATGTGGGTCCTGCCACTGGTTTCTAGGCTCTTTGTCATCTCGTATGTATTTATGTTGATAAGAAACATGCAATGGCCACAACTAATCACCGGGACCCATTTCTTGGAGTGATTCTGTGGTTTTTTTAGCATCTGCAATCCAAGTGTTCTTTATAGACTTTGAGAATAAAACCAACCAAACAGAACTACCTGCCTCTAGCTCTGAAAGATATTAAATCGCAATATTATAATAGATTCTTAATGACCCTGAATGTCAAGTTCTGAATAAGATTCAGTGCCAGATAGGAAAATGTTGTAATTAGTTTTGGTGTACCTTTCAGAATTTTCCCGTCCAAGAGCACTCTGTGGCTGTGCCTGTTACGCTTCTTGTGTCTTTTCCTCTTCAGTCCATCCTGCATCTCACCACTACTCAGAGCTCGTTGCGTTGCTTTTTTGCAGCTTCTGTTAGATCTGTGTGGCACAGTGTTCCAGTTGCTGTGGCCTCGCTGCCAGCTCTCACTCTCTGTTCATAATTCCTTCTTTGCTTCCAGCTAAAGCTGACTGTTTGCCTTCACCTCAGTTACGTAAACCAGGTATTGTAGTTTACTTTAATGCCTGTCTCCTGTATATGTAAATCTGTAGGTGCCAGATTTTATTCACTGTTCTTTTCCTAGCACCTAACATAGTATCTGGCATGTAACACTTCTTCATGTTTATGGAATTTATTTTGAGGCAATATGCATACTCATTCTTTTATCTCCTCTTAGGGCAGTGAGTTCTCTAAGTGGACTACTTAAAGAATGAAGAAATACAAAATTTAATTTTTCAAACTTTAAAACATAGTTTCTTGGAGAAATCATTCTATATGTATATGTATGTACGTATACAAATACATTCTTAATCATTCCATTGACTTTTCAAACAATTTTTCTCTATTGGTTGTATCTTTTATTTTCTACCCAAAAATCCTACTTATTTTAAAGCAGTTTAACCTTTAATTGAATGCATTTTATTCCCTGAAATAGCAACACTTCGAAGACTGACAGCTGCTGAATAGAATGGCTGGTTTTGCTATTATCTTGTTTCTTTCTATTATATAGAAAGGACAAGGGTTAAATAAGTTTCAAGCAAATTGTGCATAACTATGAAATTTTAACATATTATCAGATTAGTGATTTCTTTTTTTAATTTGCATTTTAATTACCCCAACTGTTTATTATGAAAAATTTCAAAATATGAAAAATAGTATACTTATTTACCATACACCTAGATTTTCAATTGACAACTTTTGACCTTATTTGTTTTCTCTCTGTTTATATCCTTTTTCTGTTTGGCTATTTATCGAGTAAGTTGACATCATTATGACATTTTATCCTTAAATATTTCAACCTGCAACTCAAGAATAGAGACATTATCCTAAATAACCGTATTATCACTTCTAAGAAAATTAACAATAGTTCGGCTACATATTGTTTTGATTTTAGAACTACTTATTAATAAAGTCAAAGACCTTTTTAAAGATTTTTCCTCTGTAGTTGAGAAGGTGGAATATATGACCTAAAATTAGGCTAATTATTAAATTAATGCAACAGCAAGCGCTGACACTTTGAAAACACTATATTTCATACACTTTACCTGTGTTAATGTATAGAATCCTCACTGCTCAATGAGGTGTAGGTAATACTATTCCTATTTTACAGATGAGGAAACCGAGGCAAGGAGAGGCCAAGGAGCCTGGTCACATCTAGTAAGTGGTGGAGACAGTGTTTTAATGCAGTTTAGTCCAAAGCAGTGAGCCTAATGATTTGCCATCCTGCCTGTTGATTCACATAAATTGCATGAATTATCAGTTATTTACAATGAAGTAACAACATGTTTTTTCTTTTCTCGATTTCTTTATTTTGCTCATTTCTTTTTATCTCACATGATTGCATGTATCTATGTCGAAATTGATTAAGCTTTTCTTAATTGATTTATGGTATATGTGCTCTGTTTTTACAAATTTTAATCTTGACTCTGGCTTCATGTTATTAAAAGAAACAACAACAAAAATAAACATCTAGTAAAATATTTTTCTAAAATTGTACTTTGGTCAACTTGGAAGTCCATATACCTACCTAGCATAACTTATTTCTCTGTAATATTTATTCAAGCACTAATAGTTTCTCTTAGAGTTTTTAAAAATAAATTAGCTTCTAAAAGTGCATAATGTGTAGGTTACCTTAAACGCAGTTTAATGGGGTAGGAAGAATGTAGGCATACCCTTTCAGCTGTCCAGCCTTGTGAATTATTACATGCGACACTGAATTATATTAAGTAACTATTCTGAGTCTGTTTCCTCATTTACAAAATAAAAACGATAATACTTAACGTTACAGGTGTTGATAAACAATTAAAAGACACTTTCTGACATCTCAGTAGATACTCAACAAAAGCCAGTGTTTACAGTCATGCACCACATAACGACATTTGGGCCAATGACAGACCACGTGTATGACAGTGGTCTCATAAGTTTATAATGGAGCTGAATTTCCTGTAAGAAATGGAACAATATGTGGTTCAGAAGGATTTTTTTTCCCTGGTGGGAGCAACATCTGTGGGGCTTGGCAATAGATGCCCTCTTACCCACAGCACCTCAGCCTAGAGTGCACTGGTTATGTCCCCATCGGCCGGCCACTGACCCGATTCCGCACGGAGGAGCCTGTCCCCCAGCTCAACATCCTCAGGGGGCAGGACAGCGCCCCCAGATCCAGGACTTCAGAGTGCACTGCTCTAAATTCTCTGGGGACCTAAAATCCTGTACAAGGGCACGTCTGCAGGAGCCACCTTAACAAGAGTGAAGTGCCACTGCCCCTTGAGTAAACGCTTTCCGTGGTGGTGTGGGGCCAGTTCGTCCCTGTACTTTGGAAATATTTTCAGGTCGTAGTGATGTAAAGAGTAGTTAGGTTTTATTTCTTCTATCGGTTCAACGCCAGAGAGCCCTTTGCGCCCCATAGTCAGCGGGACCAAAACAAATGTCCAAAGTCAAGATGCGGAGCCCGGTTCTACACCCCTTCCATACTAAACGCGTCTTCCTTTTTTATGAGTACCGCAAAGCTTCTTAGACAACTGACCTATGCTCCAACAGGCAATAGCCAGAACCACACCGCCATGATGAGCCCGTGTCCCTTCATCTCTCCATCTCGATTTCTTATTCCTACTGATCGTCAGGCCACCCTTCACTCCCTCCTGACTGTCACTATTACGGGCATCTAGGCCTCTCCCAGCTAGCTTCTCTCCAGTATTTCCAGTCCGTCCAGCCCACACCCCCATTCACGGAGCAGTGTTGACATCTTCGATGTCCTGTTTCTGACCCTGTTGGAAAGAAGTAGGGGAAGGGCTTATGGGACAGGGCTGACAAAGCCTGCAGTCGTGGGCAGTGTGTCCTGGCCTTCACACCCACTGTCCCTCACTCGCTGACTCACGCACAGCGACTTCGCTCCTGTCAGCTCCGTTCACAGTCAGCCCCCTACACCGCTCTCTTTATCTTATATTGTGTTTTATCTTTTCTATGTTTAGATACGCAAATACTTATCATTGTACTACAGTCGCGTACAGTTTCGTTACAATAACATGCTGTGTAGGTTTTAGCCCACGAGCAACAGGCTGCACCGTAGAGCCTAGGCGTGCAGTAGGCCGGACCACCTGGGTTGGTAAGCGCACTATGTCTGCTTACCAAAATCTCATTTCTCAGAATGGATCCCTGTCGTTAACGCAATGCATGCTATATTGTATATCTTTCAGGAAGTCTGAGGAATTCGAAATTACAAAAAGCATAGGAAATTTTAAAAAAGTAGTTAACTATAATCTAACCTTTTTTATATAATAGAGTTTAACCAGGCACAACTGACAGCTTAATTATTAATTAAGAAAAAATATTTGCATTCCTGTGGTTGGGAAAGGCTGCATAATTTTATCCTTTAATCTGAGTTTTTATTAGTGAAAATTGTTTTAGAATTTACCTAAATAAACCATATATTTACGTTGTAATTAACTGTAGATGAGTATACATATTTCCTAGCAGATGGCAGGCAGGTGTTTCAATGAGGGGCATTGTTTTTTAATTTGATCAAAAGTCTAGTGGTGGCCCTGATTAGCAATTTAGAAAGTTTCCAAGTACATTATTGCGTGTGCCACACCTAAGAGAGTGAAAGAGGAAGGGGAGAAGTGTATATTAAAGAGTTTTAGCTGTCCACGGTTTAAAGATGTAATAGCAAATATTCATTTTTAGCTGGTTATTCAGGACTTAGGACGTGACAGTATGTTGTAATAGTTAAGCATATGAGTTCTGTAGTCAGATGACGTCTTATCTAACTGGTCACCTTATGCAAACTGTTCAACCTCTTTGTGCATTAATTTTTCCATATGTAAAATGGGGATAATAGTATTAATAGGGTGGCAAGGCTGTACATCTTTACAGATAACAGTCTTTGTGCTCACTGTATGCCAAGTACTGTTTTATCTGTATGTACACGTACATGAATTCTTGACATAAGAAGCCCTTGGATCTTTTTTATTCGAAAAATGGTATCTGGCTACTGGGTGAGGTACCATACCCAGGCTCAGATGCCAGCCAAGATATCCTGATTAAGGGGGGCAGGGGAGAAGGGAGGCATAATGTACTTTGGAAAAGCCTCTTGGCTCCCAAAGTTGTTCTGTGTCCTTCTGACTCATCCCCGTCTGCCCAGTAATATTAGTTCTTCTGGCCTTTATTCCTCTCCACACCCTGCTCACCTGTTAATCTTCAGTACCTGCTTTATATTCTCCTCTTGCTCTTTCCTTCGCAAGAGCTGCTAACATCCTGCTGTAGATCGATCCTGACAATGGCGACTTTGGTGGCAGTCTGAACTTGGCAGTCAGTGCCCTGCATGAATGCGTGGGCTCTAAGTCCCCTGTGTTTTTCTACTTCCTTTGAACTTTTCCTGAGTTGCACTAAGTTCTTTTTCATCTTTCCACCTAGCCCATTTGTTTTCTCTAGAATCTCATTTCTCGCATACGTGACAGGCCGCCGTAACTGTCACTTCCTAAAATTTACCTGGGAATAATTAACATTTGGTTTATGAGGACTAATCTGACTGTAAGCCATTTGAAGTAGCAGTAATCTTCTGTAAAATAGCTTTACAGAATTCAGAGGAAACCTACTTGAGGTCCAGATATTGGGTTTTTTCAGCTGCTTTTGTTTTATATGAACAATGGTCGTAACTAATAAATTTCACAGCTGTGAACTTTTGAAATGGGATGGACTCATTATTTGTGCCCCTCTTTCTTTAATAAATGGGTTTAACAGCTTTTCATAAACTGGGTTTTATGTTACAGGATTTTATGTTAAATTGTAGCTTTGACTAAATTTTGGGAAAATTATTTGAGCTGAGAAAACTGCTAAAACATGCCTTTATGTATTTTTGCCAAAGTTTGGCTTTATTTTTTGCTCTCTGCCAGCCTAAGGAACCCTCACAAGTTAATTACATTCGGAACCGTGAACTATTATAGTTCTTCTGAGAATTCTGTCACACGTGAATTTAAGGCTGAGTCATTTTTTATTTTAGTTGAGCATTTTTCCTCTCTAGATGTAGGAAAATTGGTTGAAAACAAATATATGAAGTTTGGTAATTGTGGACGAGCATGTCGATGACATTATTCCTCAGATATTAAAATAATGAGAGTGAATTCAGTACACCTGTTTTAAAATTACTAATTTTCTTTCAAGCAGCTCATACGTGACTTCCTGCCAAACGTGTCAATATCTTCCTCCTTCCCCAGCAAAATGGCTCTTCTGTCTGTGTTAGTGTGGGACTTTGTGCAGACTTTTGTAGTTAATGGCCTGAGAGTTCTGTGTTGGGCATTTCTGTATGTACAGTGTTTCATACAGAGTCTGGCACAGTGTTTTTTACATTATATTAAAAATGCGGGACTCGGCATTTGAAATACGTAACTCGTGTTTTGTCAAAATGACCTGTCAAATGTTAAATTTAAACGATGTAGAATATGTTAATTTTCTCCTTTTATTTCATCATCTCAATAGGACCATCCAGGCTCCAACCCAAGTCCCAGTGGTCATGTCTCCTGGGAATCAGCATCTGCATACAGTCACACTCCAGACAGTGCCGATCACCACAGTTATCGCCAGCACGGATCCCTCCTCAGGTGCCGGGTCTCAGAAATTCATCTTACAAGCCATTCCGTCATCACAGCCCATGACAGTACTGAAAGAAAATGTCGTGTTACAGTCTCAGAAGCCGGGCTCTCCTCCTTCGATTGTCCTGAGCCCGGCCCATGTACAGCAGGTTCTCACTAGCAACGTTCAGTCCATTTGCA
This sequence comes from Pteropus vampyrus, assembly GCF_000151845.1. Taxonomy (NCBI): domain Eukaryota; kingdom Metazoa; phylum Chordata; class Mammalia; order Chiroptera; family Pteropodidae; genus Pteropus; species Pteropus vampyrus. The sequence continues at coordinate 165,545 of NW_011888935.1, read as the reverse complement.
ATGGAGCCGTCAGTGTGGCTTCATCTCCATCCTTCACTGCTACCACACCTGTGGTGACCTTTTCTCCTCGCAATTCGCAACTGGTGGCCCACCCGCCTGGCACTGTAATCACTTCAGTTATCAGAGCTCAAGAAACAAAAACTCTTAAACAGGAAGCCGAGAAGGAGAGCGAAGATACTTTGAAAGAAGACACTGAGAAAACTGAGCAACAGCCAGCACCCTACGTGATGGTGGTTTCCAGTTCCAACGGATTCACCTCTCAGGTAGCTGTGAAACAGGAGGACCTGCTGGAACCCAGCTCTTTCTAATTAACATACCAAAGGAATCATGGGTGATTGTTTTTTAATCGAACACTTCCAATTGTATTCAGCCTATCTGGTCCTGAGACAGATTCTAGAGATGTTCCTAATCTTGTAGTTAATTGTCAAAAAGAAAAGAGTTACTTTTGACTTGTTAGATGCGGGAGGACAACCAAACTGTTTCTCTCTGTTCTCCAAGTGTTTCTGAATTCAGTCGTGAAGGAACAGGCATTTTATACTATGAAGACATTCTTTTGAGATTTTTTTCAGTTGCTATATCATAACCATTTTTAAAGTTCCTTTTTTTAATTTTATGTTGTATTATCTTTTCTGATTCTTTTGTAAATACAGTACTTAAATAGAAGACAACAGGAAATTTTTATAGGAACTATCTTCATTCCACTCATATAAGTTAAATCTTGACTCTTTCAAGTGCAAGACACCTATTTTATGCTTTGTTGAAATTATGATTTCACTAGATTGACTTTTAGTTGGTTGCACTGTACAATAAACTATGAACATATAAAATGAAACATTAAAAATGAGAATGTGTCCGTGATACGGCTGACCCTGTTTCAGAAGCAGGACAGTCTAAAAGCATCAACCTGAGAGTGGCTCTCCTACTCCCTTGTGTCACCGTGGGCCAGCCACTCGATCTTTTGGACCTCAGTTCTCCTAAAAGGAAGGGATGCATTGGATTAGACTAGATCATATTCAATTTCCATTCTAGTTCTATATTTTATGATTCTAACTTCCCTATTTGAAAATCATGTCAATTAAAACATTCTCGGCTTCCTCCCTGATATTACACGGAGCTAAAATATTGCAGAAAAATTCATGACCCTATAGAATTTATTCTTCTGTTATCTGTAAGATCTGCTATGAGCCTGAATTCTCCCTAAACTTCATTCATTAACTCTTTAGGCCCTGGTGCACTGCGATCCATTAGTCACCTTTCGTTGCTGAGTGCTAAATGACACACTGCTATTCTGAGAGTCAAGGCTCTTAAAGGCCCAGAAAGCAACCAAGCCCTGGGCTAATCTGAGTAGTCGGTTGCTATAAAAGCATAATTGCTTTATATTTTGAATTTTTTTTATTGGGAGTGGGGGGATTGCATACAAAGATAATATACATATATATCCAAGTTTCTGAAATGGAATAGTTTTTAGATTACTCTTTCAACTGTAAATAATGTACATTTAATTTCACAAGAAAAATTGTTTTCTGCAAATTTTCTAGTATAGCAAAGAGAAATTTTTGTAGATGAAAAAAATCATGTTTAGAGGTCTAATGTTATATGTTTTCGTATTACAGAAGGAATTTGTATTTAAACAAAAATTTAAATTTTGGAATCCTCTAAGCATTTTTTGTATCTTTAATTGGTTTATTATTAAATAAATCATGTAAAAATTCTCAGTGTTTGTGTTTTCAAGCAAACGTTTCTTAAGAACAAGTGTACAGAAAATGTTGCTAGTATTTACGGCGTTATTAAACGTTTATACAACAAACTTCATTAGTCCGGTTAGAACTGCAGAGCATCATCCTCTTGTTTTTCCTGTCTGTCAAATGGCATTTCCTAGACAGCACACAATGGGTTACCACGCTCCAAAAGTTAGGAGGCATGAAATGTTCTCAGCAATAATATTAAGTATACTTTTAAAAACAAATTTTCTAATTAGAAATTAGATCAGTTAATTGGTTAATAGACTAGAATAATAGATATTATAAGGAAATTAAAATCTCAGTCCAATACCCCTATATACAGAAGTAACTTCCACTTATTCATTTTCTCATGTCAGTTAATATTCTTTTAAAATACCAAAAATGAAAAGCAATAGAGAGTTTAAAGGAAGAGTGGGTTATAAAAGGTTATCAAATGCTGGAGAGGTGAAGGAAGGATGGAAACTTGGCAATATGGAAATTTATTACTATTTAGTGACTTTTGCAGCAATAATTTCAGGGTAACAGGGCAAATGCAATCCTACAGTGGGGTAAAGAATAAATGGAAAGTGAGGAAAGTAGGTTGATAGGTTAAGGACAGTGACAGTAACATCATAGGTGCTTCTTAGTAAATAGATGCTGACCATGTCCATGCCACCCTGAACAAGCCCCATCTCATCTGATCTCGGAAGCTAAGTAGGGTCGGGCCTGGTTAGTACTTGGATGGGAGACCACCTAGGAAGACCGGGTGCTGTAGGCCTAAGTTGACAAGGTCCTTGCAACCTGTGAGGTCAACCAAGGGTTGCCTTGCCTAATAAAATAATAAAAATAAATAGGTAATGAATCAATGATTAGATGTACAAAGGCCAAGTACTGAATGAGAGCCTTTGTTCTGTGACCAACTCTTTTCTGTTCTCCTTCCACCTTTATAATAACTTCTCAGTGTTCCTCCTGGGGTTCTCCAGAGGCTTTTTCAGAGATTGGAGCTCCCCGCAAGTTTTATCTAAAGGTCACTGTTCTCATTCTCTGTCTTCACTTTATCCGCCTCCAGTCTGTTCTCCCTAGTGCAACAGGAGTGCCGATGTAATTATGTCAGACCCTTCAGTGGTTCCTTATCGTCTTCAAATGGAGTTGAGGCCCTGCGTGGTCTCACTTCTTCTCGATCCAGCCAGCTTTATCTTCAGATTTTACTGTCAGGATTAGAATTCTTTCACTTGCAAGAAACAAACCCAATTCAGAATTATTCGACAGTATAAAACAAGGAGTCTGGAGTTAGGAGGTTTCCGGGTTGGTTATCCAAGAGTCAGTGGCGATACTGAGCATCCACTCTACTTCCAGATTCCCCATTGTCCGTCAGTTTGGATTCTTAGTCATTGGCAATAGATATGGATTCCGGCTTTTGGCATAAAAGATTTTATTGGAAGACTCGATTTTATTGTTCACAGAATAGACAAAAGGACTAGAAAATCAGGGTCAATCTGAGTCGCATAGCTAGGGACAAATTGCAAAACTGTACCACGCAACTGGTCCTGTGAGGAAATGACAGCCACCAAGCACTGAGCAATGCACTGTCTCTACTGCTGCAGGAACCTGATTTTGATATAGGTGCTGCTTCATCTAGAGACAATTAACTAAGGTTCTTTCCTGATTGTGTCAACTAGCTACTAGTGTATGTGATTGGCCAGCTGAAGTCACGCGTCCAGGCCTCTAATTCCAAAGGAAGTTGAGCATGAAATTTCAGCTTCTCACTGAGTGTGGCGTTTCAGCTTCTATAGAGGAAGCTGCCTCTGGGAACTATGATTTAGGAAATCCCCCAACGTAGAAGGGTGCTTAGATTCTGAGCCTCTGTAAGGGCAAATCTAGATTTTGTGGGGTCTGAATTAACACAATTTGGTGGTTAGGTGGGTGAGGGGGACTTATTTAGAAAAAATCCAAAATTAGAATACCAAATTAGATTAGAGGGTTTGCAGGGGCTTAAGCAAATGGTATCTCTAAAACTATAATTCCCAACTCTTTGTGTTCCCCCTACCTTCCAGACCTCTGTGTTTGCTGTCACTCTGCTTGGCACAGTTTATCTCATTTGGCTAACCCCTACCTGTAATTCAGGCCTCAGCTTAGACATAATTTCCCCTGAGAGTTTTTCCTGAGCTCTTAAAACTTCTCACTGCTGTCATAGAAACCCTTAATTTCTCCTATTTGGGCACACATGACACTGTAATTGCCTGCTGATACATGTGATTCCAACACTAGAATCTGAAGAGCCATTTAGATTCTGAAGAGTCATTTTAGTACCCTCAGTCCCAAGCGTAATATCTGTGCATAATAGGTACTCGGTATTTATTAGGAACTACATATTCTCTTTGCCTGTTCATGCTCGTGTACTCATGTTGCTAACCATCTGTATACTGATGATCATCAATTCTTTTATATAGTTCCACACTTGTTTTAAAAATGCCATTATGGAGCCATAATTGACATAATAAACTGCACCTATTTAGAGCAGAAACTCATGAAATTGTCACCATAAGCAAGCAGTGAACCTACTCATATGTTTGGTAAACAGTACTCTGCGTTTCTTTGTGCCCGTTTGTAACTACTCCCTTTTTGCTGTTCCTCCCTGCTCTTGGCCCATTCCATCCCCCAGCCAACAACTGATCTGCTTTCTGTCATATAGATTATATTAGTTTGCATTTTCTAGGATTTTATGTATTGGTTTTTGTCTGGCTTCTTTCACTTATCGTAATTATTTTGAGATTCAATCATATTGTAGTGTGTATCAAATAGCTTATTCTTTTTATTGCTGAGTAATATTGCATTACATGGATATACTACAGTTTCTTTATTCACCTGTTGATGACATTTGGGTTGTTTCTAGTTTTCAGCTATTACCATTAAAGCTGCTATGAATATTTCTCTACGGGTCTTTATAGGGACATGTATTTTCATATCTCATGATCTGGCCGGGTTATATGATGTTTGTATCATTTTACATTCCCACCAGCAGTGTATGTCTTCCAGGTGCTCTGTATCCTCTCCAACGTGGTCAGTCTTTTATATTTTAGCCATTTTAATGGGTGTGTGCTGGTATTCCATTGTAGTTTCAATTTGCATTTCCCTAATGACTAGCGATTATTTGTTAGCCATATATCTTTTTATTGAAGTGATTGTTAAAAATATTTTGCTCATTTCAAAATTGTTATTTTCTTCTTATTAAGTTCTGAGAATTCTATTTTCTGGATACAAGCTTATCATCAGATACATGATTTGCAAATATTTCCAAAGTGCAGAAACTTTTTAATTTTGGTAAAGTCTAATTTATCAACTTCTTTTATGGATCATAAAAGAAGACATGGCTTTTGATGTCATGTCTGAGAAATCTTTGCTTAATCTGAGGTCACAAAGATTTTCTTCTAGAAATTTTATAGTTTTGAGTTTTACATTTAAGTTCATGATTCATTCTGAGTTAATTTTTGTAAGTGGTGCAAAGTATGTATTGAAGTTCGCTTTCTTGCTTTTCTATAAATCCAATTTGCTGAAAAGACTCTTTTTTTTCAATTGAAAAGTCTGAAAAGACTATCTTTTTCAACTATCCTTTCTGCCCTAATTACCTTTGGACTTCTGTTGAAAATCAGTTGTATATATATATGTATGGGTCGGTTTATGGACTCTTCTGTTATATTGATTTGCCTATCGTCATTCCAATACAGGTGGAGGTATTGAAATTAGTGTTAGTTCTCCAACTTTGTTATTTTTTTGAAGTTGATTTGGCTATTATAAGGCTTTTGCCTTTCCATTTGAATTTCGGAATCAGTTTGTCAACTGCCGAAATGGAAAAAACCTTTGCCTTTTGCTTGGGTTTGTGTTGAACCTGCAGACCAATTAGGGAAGAACCAACATTTTAACACTATTGAGTCTTCTGACTCATGAACATAGAGTACCTCTCCATCTATTTAAGTGTCCTTTGATTTCTTTCGGCAATGTTTTGTACTTCTCAGTGTCTGCATTTGGCACATATTGTGTCAGATCTTTCAGTATTTCATATTTTTGATGCTATTATGTCATGTTTTTTTAAATTTCAAATTCTGATTGTTTTAAATATTTTTTCCCTCTTTTATTGAAGCATAAAGCGCACAAATCTTAAGTGTACAACTGGATACAATTTTACATCTGAACACAGTGGTGTAATTACCACCTAGGTCAAAATATGTAATTTCTCCTGCTTCCCAGAAGGTTCCCTCATGGCCTTTTGTTATTAGGACAAAAAATGGGGTTTGTCTGCCTGTGTGCATCTAAGCCAAAGAAGAGATACAGGAAGATGTTGCAGCAAAGAAAGTAAGGTTTATTAGAGTTGCAAGTCCTGGAGACACAGGAAAGCTATCGCTCAAAGGCCTGGCTCCTTGGTGTCTTGGGAGTACAGATTATATAGGGAAAAATCAGTCATCATGAAAACTAAGGGAGTTGGGGTTGTGGGTGCTACTGGCTGGAGGATTGGTGGGGGATGAGGTAA